>NC_134582.1:4092500-4420000 GCF_037038515.1 Microtus pennsylvanicus
AAGAGAATTCCTGCTATCTAACTTTCTTCAGACTTCATTGTTTCAATCATAAATTCAACTCATTTTTATTTTCAATTTCCACCACTTTCAAGTTTTAATTTTGAAACTCACATGGAACTAACTGAAGAGATGTGACATTGGTTTATATTGCATATGAGCTGTCCTGCTGAGAATGACGTATATAATAAGAGAATATAAAAAGAGCCCGTTAGAAAAGGACACCAAAATAGCATATATGGTCAGAGTTTCTTCTGAATGCTAACACTAGTAAGTTATAACTTTCCTTATTTTTAGCAGCTTGTGTTTATCTGTTACCAAGATTTTCTGTACATATGATGCTCTTTTATGCTACAAATTGCTGTGGAATGACTGCTTAATTATATCTTGACTATTAAGATAAGTTTTGTCTACATTTGTCCGTTGGCTTCTATTTCAGCAGTGGTTTTGTTCAGGGAAAATGGCTACTGTTAGGTCTTTGCTGGTGTTTCAACCAAAGCACATTTTACTTTGACTTCTTATTTCGTTGACCAAAAGTACCGCTGTGAATTGTGGTGACTTGTTCATACACAAGTCTTGGCTTTTAATAACTTGAATCAAAGCAGGTTTTTTTCCCTCAAAGAGTAAAAACAGACTGTCCTTGCAGTACACATGCAGTCGTTTCCTACATTTTAATATCAAAAATATTCACATGAACATAACCTGAGCACAAAGCACATTTTATGAAAAGGTAGAATGACTCACATTTGGTTAGAGTTCTGAATTTATCTGAGTTATGTAATTCTTGGTCTTAATGTTCATCCCATCTTTCTATTGTTGCTTGTTATTCTTGTGCTAATTTAGTGTGCTCTTCTTTTCAGGCTTATGCTACTTTGATTGCATTCGATCGCTGTTTTGCATTCAGCTCTGATTTTTCTTATTCTCATATTATTTTAATTCTTAGCATTTTCAATAAATAAAACTTTAGTTATTCTTGCTTCCTTCCCCTACCTTTCTTTCTCATTTTTTTTGCCATCTTTAGATATTATGTTTTTTTCCCTTTCTGCTTCCTTTCTTCTAAGTTTGCTTAATGGAAATGAACTTATAACCTCTTCCATCTTACTATTCCCATTTTCCTCATTATTTAAGTTCTTTTTGGGACCATGAGTAATTGCGGTATTGGGCAGATAGAGATGGGGTGGAGAGGGAGAGATGAAGAGAGATTACAGTGAGGAGCAGCCTACACGTCATCGCAGTTGGCTATGTATCTGTCCTCTGTAACGGAAGCATGGTGCCTATGAACCGTGCTTTTATTACTGTCAGAAAGTGTTGTTTGTCAGTGGTTTCTGTCATTCATGAGAAAAAATGTAAATCACTTTATTAGTAGGAAAAACATAATTCTAGCCGTTATTTGTGGTGTTGGCATAGTTTTAGTAGTCAAGTTCATTGTACCAGTATCATTTAAAAAGTTGTTTGTATTGTTTTTCTCAAAAATCTTTCTTGAAATCTGTGACTCTAAACTTAGTATTTGCTTTTGTTTCTCTTTGTTCTTCAAACAGGCTAGAAAATTAGTCATCCAAACATTAGTCACAATCTGGTTGTTTTGAAGTAATGATTAGTGCTGAATAAATTTTTGGATTGGTCACCAGTTGCTAGCTATATTTTAGAAACTATTGGTTCCGATAAAGGGAAAGATACTGAGAGTTTTTTTTTTTTATGATACTCCAAAGCTAACATATCAGGTATTTGTTATAAATTAGCAAATAAGTGTTTCATTTTATAATTCCCATTTCTTTTATGTTCCGATTTTATAATTTTTATTATGTCAAATTTACTGTGTATATTTAAAACAATTAAGACTGCTTCAAATATGGTTCACAAAAAACAGCAGTGGGGTGTTTTCGTTGAGACTGAGTGAAGTGCCATGCTCTCTCAATTATCTGTTAGCATTTGTATTGTATTTTATATTTTCTGTGGGTATATTCAGTTACATCCAGTAGTGAAGGGTAGTTAAATACTTTTCATTTGAGCATTAGACAAGGCTTTTAACAGACAACAACTGCATGTATCACTCTCTTGGTTGTCTTGCTTTTGGTGGCAATAATATCATGTAGTAAATGATAGTAATGGCACTGCTCCTCCCTGGAAGAGTTGGCGGAGCAGTGACATACACCTGTAACCTCGTGGAGACGACAGAAGGTACATGCCAGTCACTCCATGTGGATAACAAGCATTCCAGGAATCTTTACAGTATGCAATTCCTTCAGAATGGATTTGATCACAAGACCCTGGTAAAAAAATAGATATTTTTTCTCTAAAATAATATGTAACATTTTCTTGTTCCTTCTCATTTCTTATCAGAATTATGCTAAAATAAAATGCATTTTCTTATTAAAAATGTGATCAGTATGTGTAGCTGCAAAGAATAAAGTAAGCAGAATAATAATTCTCATTCCTCAAGGGAAGTAATTTTTAGCTTAGTGTGATGTCCTTCAGCGGGAACCTTTCTCAGTTCTCATGTGTATATAATACACAGGTGCTGTATACATGTATTTATACTTGCCATTTTATAGCTTGCTTTGCTTTATTCTTATGGCCACTGTTCATCAATTCATGAATACAGATTTATTTAATTGGATGGCCTAATCTATTATTTATTGTATCATGATGTCATGATTTGCTATTTAATGAGCATTAATACTCTTTGTAAGTTTCTACCAAATAAACAGTGCTGTGTGTTAATCTTCCCTAAGTTATTTCCCTGGTGCTAGTGACACAGCTGGCGCTCTGGGTGGACGCGCCTGTGTGTTGTCGCATTTCACCAGCAATGCCGGAGAAGGGGATACTGTCAGTTTTCTATTAAAGGAAATCTACATGTTTGTGGTAGAGTTTAAAACACATTAACTTCAAAGACATCTTTAATTTTCTTTGTTTCAAGTTATTTGTAAAATTCTTCTGTGAATTACCACCTCCCCACCTCTTTTAAAACAATGCTTTAGTGGAAAATTTTATCATATATTAAATGCTTATATAGTGGAAGAAAAAATTTTACTTTAAACTATGTGCTTTTATATGTACTAATATAATTCATCCACATGCTTTATTGAACTCTTGATGTGCCAGGCAAACCTGTGTAATTAAGTTTGTAATAAATCACAGTGTACAGATTAACAATAAAGATGACAGCTAGTGTTCTGTCTTCAAGCTGGCAATTAGTCAACCAATAGGGGGAAAGAGTTTTTTCTTTCCCATTCTGTAGGAATTCTAAGATATCTCAAGCAATACAGAATTCAACAAGTCCCCATTTGGAACTGCTGGGATAATGCCAACCTCCTTTATAAAATTGCCTTCAGACTACTCCTGCCTCTTCTGTTGATTGTTGGTATGGGCTGGGCCCATGTCTCCCACGTTGTGTGTGATTCTTTGCTGCTTTGTATCCTGTTAGAGTCCAATAAAAGCTGTAGGAAGTCGTGTGTGGGAATGCTTCCGTCATTCCTGAAGGTTTATCATGAACTTCAGACGCACTCCAGGGATCCCCTCCACTGTGCAGCTTTGAAAAGTGGCCCTGTGCTGTCCATAGGATGTTGTGGCTGCTGGATATCCCTAGAGCGTTGCCCCTCTTCAACTCACCCCCTGCTCATGGATATGCTTCTGCCATGCCGGCCACCAGACAGTGGGCACCTTTAACTCTCATGCCAATGGAATTTTCTGTATAAATTCTGTGTATAAATAACTAAAATGCTTAAGCCAAGTTTTGTTAAGGATACATGGTGTCTTGGGAATGGCAGTGTATCCCTCTTTTACCAGCTCTTAAGAGTGAGAAGGGAGGATCCCTGCTATGGGTCCAGACTGATGGACACAGAGGTTACGAGGCCTCTTCCTGGGTTACAGAGTGAAGCACTGTCTCAGAAAGGCCAACCTCAAACAAACAGACACATGCAGTGTTTACTTTTAAGAAATACTTTCCTTGTAAACATTAGCAATACTGAAGCTTTTTTTTCTGGGGTTTCTTTTGTTCCTCCTGAGATTTTATCAGAATACTTTCAGAAGCATATTGGAAATACTGGTTCAGTTTTACTGGTGCTGTATGAGGTTGTTCTGATTTGACATGTTTGTATGTCTTAACAATTAAGGAAGCTATGTTGTGTTACCTTGGATCCATGTGTCTGCCATGAATGATGGAGTTAATATGGTTTTTATCGATATTAATTCTAACTGGGGTATACAGTTTCACAAAGATCAGTCGTGAGGGAGGGAGAAGTTTTCTCGAGAATGCTTTATAATGTGTGCCTGGAAAACATGGAGCAGCTCGACAAGCTTCATTGTCCGTGGCTGCAGAGCGAAGGCTGGTGCCGGGAAAACTGAGTAAGAGGAGAGTGTATCTGGGGTCTCCACAGTCTTTGTGAGCACTTTAGTAGCTACTGTAGCCATACCGAGACACTTGTCTCAGAAAACGTGTTATTTCACATTGACCATATTTTAATAACTAACCGGAGGAAAAAAGTCTTCTGCATGGAGATCAGTGTTTTGCTTCCTTGAATTATTTGTGGATCACACACTTGCATGCCGGTCTAGTGATTTTTCTGAGTATATATAAACATCTGTGTACTCAGATTTATAAAATTGCCATTAGTCGTGGCAGTTGGAAAAACTAGCCAACAACAATGAAATACAGCCCTTTAACCTGGCTGGGGTGGAGTATATGCAATGTATGAGTCCTCCAAATCTAGCCCTTAGCCCACAAAGGAACACAACCAGACTAAAACAAACAAAAGCAGCCCTCTGTTTCAGAGTTGGCTGTTGTGCTTTTAGAGCTGACTGACCAATCACAGCCTATGTGTCATGCCATGTGAAAAATGTACAGCATTATCATGGAAGAACATATTAATTACCTTAATTAACACGTGACTTTAGAAGTTTTAGATTAATCAGGATGTGACTCTTGGTTATTTGTATTCTTATGGGAATTTTTCTCGACCAGATGCAAATACCAGGGTAAAAATATAGCTCGGCTTATCCATAGAGAGAATATTCACCGCAGTTGCACTGTACATCTAAGAAAACAGAAAGTAATTAAAATGTTGATTACTGCAGTAAATCTCTGAAATGTCCTATTATTTGTATTTCAAATGTGCTCACATTTCTGAGAATTTAGCTTTTGCACACCAACCTACTATGATTATCTGATGCCCTCCGGAAGGTTAGCTGAGTTGTTTCCTATATTACTTAGGAAAAAATTTCTTTTCACAATTGAAAATGTCAGCATCAATTGAAAGTAACACTAAGCATGTGCTTGCCTTCTGAATATTATCCTCCTCCACCTCCCTCCAACCACCCTGCCGAGGATCTGGCTGTGACAGTTTGATTAGATCATCAATCCTCACTGTTAACAGCACTTTTCCTGAACACCTGGGCTGCTGGGTCACATCTGAATTCAGCTACCGTGGTTTCGGTGACCCGGCATGCATCCACCAGAGCAATTTACATTGTGTGCACAAATTAAAAGTTACCTTACAACAACAGTTTACTTTTAAAAATGACCTCTTTCTCCCCATGGTAGGTTCTGTTATGGTACAGGAAGTGCATTTTTGTATGGCGAAAGGCTTTTCTATAACATAGTCACCCATCATGGTGAAGGTGGTCCTTTTTCCTTTTAACTTCAGCTTTACGTCAGAATTACTAAAGTGAAAGTAATCTTTCTTTCATCTTTTTCTCAAGTCATTTGCAAATCTTTGATTATATTTTCACAATTTGGTTACATTTTTATAGGGGTTAAACAAATAATTAAAATTTTCAGGTGTTTCTGAAAATCTCATTGCTCCTAAGCTTCTTGTTTGATCTGTCACCAAGCTGATTTATACCTCTCTATGTATGGTGAAGTGATAAATACCTACAGTTTCCATGCAGTCAGGACAGTGGCGACAATAATGTATCCTTTTAAATCTAGCTTCACTATATTTTTTGATAACCATGATTTTATTTTGTTTTCTCCATAGTTTCTTATTTTTGTAATAAAGGGAGGAGAAATACAAAAATAAACTCTTTTATGATGTATTTTTTTATTTAAATATAGATCTGTTTCCTCTTTCTGTTTTCATATTCTATTTGCTTGTGTATTTATTGGTAATTGAGTACATAAGTACACAGAAGTATATGCATACAACATTTGACTCATCTCTCTTAAAAAGTTTGGGACCTGACTTCTTAAGTTTGAAGCAGTGTCTCTTGCTGATGTCATGGCTTCTCCGGGTAAGTTGGAAGTCCTGCGGCAGAGAGAGTGGGTGCGACTTGTATTTGTTATGTTGACTGGAACTTTGCTTTGGAGATTTTAGTTGTTCCTAACCTTTCTCTCTTCCATGCTTTCTGATTTGCTGTAAGACTGATTGTACACAGTGTGAGGCCTTTCCTGCATCTAGTACACTGTTTCCCATCTTCTGTCGAGGTCAGTTCTTTAGTCATGTGAACTTCTAATCTTGAGTTTTAACTTGTTTCTATGAATTAGAACACATGCTTGGTGAGCTCTCATCTACTCCGCGTGCTTAGGATTTCTTTTCCCTCCCTGAGAAGTGGCCCAGGGGCTGATGCTGTAGTTGTGGGCACAGAGGACCCACGGAAACCGCATCCTTCTCTTGGGACTGTTTGTTTTTATTAGAATAGCTACTGTCCTTACCCGGACCTTTATCATATTTCAGAAAGTTTGACAGTTGTCAAGGCCTAATCGTTTGACAGTATCATAGTGTGATATGTTCAGAAGTCCAGCTCATTGATAACCATTTAGCCTAGCTTTATCTTGACGCTTTCTGCATCTAGCTCTTTGACTGTGTCTCACTTACACTGAGTCTCCGTTTCAGGCTCCAGCACATCGGTTTCCACCAAGCTTTGCTAGCATGAAGGTCCTATTCCCAGCTGCTTCCCTGCTGTGTTTTATTAAAGCTGATGTTGTAAAATGGAGGCTGTTCGGCAAGTCAGATAAGATAGTAAATGAAAGAGAAATAACATGTCATCATGGATTATTAAAATGTGTACCTGGGTTTAAATCTTGACATTGTCTCTTTAGTCATTTACATACCTGACTAAATTACATAAACTCTGACGCTGTTTACTAACTAATGTATAGGAGTCCCACTCTTCTTAGGAACTGCTCAGACAGAGTAAAGTAAATGTACATGTGACTCGGGGAGGACTTTACATACAGAGCATCTTCTATACTAAGTCGCCTGAACTTCAAATGCAGTGGTTAATGTAGCCAGAATTATCAAAGGCTCAGCCTGGTTTTAAGTTTTAGGAATGGAATGGAGAATATGTTAGCTTCCTGTCAATGTAGAAAATACCTGAGATAATTTATGTGGAGAGAGAGAAATGTATATTCTGGCATAGAAGTAAGGAAATTGCAGGCTAAGATCAGATAGCTTTGGCTCTGTGGAAAGTCAAGTGCACGGCTTCCCCAGTTACCTCGGAAGCAGAGAGGCTCACTGCCCTTCAGGTGTCATGACTCGGGAACTGCCATTAGACTCTGGGGACATCTGATTCCAACAGAGAGTACAGCAGTCAGCTTTGTCGTGGCTTGAGGACTGTCACAGGGAGTTAGACCGTATTTGAGGAAACTCTGCTGGCGTGTAGTTGTAAGAAATAATCTGGAGGAAGCCCGTGTATCCTGAGGCAGTCTGAGTGAAAACTCGAGAGACGAGAAGACATGCATCAAGAGTGTCCTAGGGAGAGGACAGTGCAGATCGTGACAGCAGATCCACAGGTGGGAGGTCCTGCAGCTCCAGAACTCACAAGCAGAGCTGAGAGTTAACAGCCACGGGCAGCAGTTGGTTCCCAAGGTGTCCTGAGAGCCTTGGTGGGGCGATTGTCTTCCCTGTGCCAGGGTCTTCTGGGAAGATGTCAGGCTGAGTGGTGCTGAAGGAACACACTCGTTACCTACTTTAACAAGTCTGTAATGCCTGCACATACGTTAGCCCCTAAACATAAATAGTTTATCAGGACATAGTTTCTAGAATAGTGGAAAAATTGACATTGCAGTAATTATCACGCCACTTAATATCTGTACCCTAAAATATGAAAATTGTGATGATTCTGTGCCTTTTATTATTCATTTAATATGTGCGCATAGTTCCTTTATAGCCATTGCCGAGGTTTTCTTGACCTTCTTGAACTCATACCTACTTCACCTCCCACAGATTTTATTTGATAGTATTTGTATGTAGAAATATTTTGATGATTATCATCTCATTTCTTAAAACGATATGTAATCAGCCCTCTTTGCGGATTTCACCTTCGGTGGATTGAAAACTGTATTTAACAGATACAGACTTTTCCCTGTCTAGTAGTATAGTATAACAAAGACTGATGACCAATCTAGATTAATTTAAGATATGCAGTAATCTTTTGGAGGTGATAGGCAAATATTCTGCCATTTTATGTAGAGCACTTAAACATCTAAGCATTTTCATATCTGTAGTGGGGTGTCCCTGGTACCCTGTCTCAGATACCAAGGAGCAACCGCACAGTCTCACAAACATGCGTACACATACGTGGGTGTACACACACACATACACACACACACACACACATCCTGAAGTACGGCTTTGTTTTTTTAATATATGTACCAATAAATTTTTAGATATTAAGAACTACATTATATTTATTACTAATACATCATTAATTAAAACCAAATGTATAAAAAGTTTAATTCTTAGACATAAAATGTAATATTCTTTAAATTCCATTTCTAATTAGAGTAGAGAGTATTTTGTTAACATTTGTGTATCTATGAGTGAGTGTATGTAATGCTGGACCATATTAACACTATTTTAGTTTAAATCTCAAGAAAACTCTGGAATGATGTAAGCTCCTCTTAACTGGATCCGCTTGGAAGACCAGTATGCTTTGAACCTGTAGATAGTGAAGATGGCTCGAGGAGCGGGGAGGCGGAGAGTTAGTGCAGCCTGATATGAAATGTATCCCACAGGATCATGTTTCGTTTGAGTGCTCGACCCCAACTAGTGCTGTTTTGAAGGCTGTGGATGCTGTAGGTGGCATAGCTACTGCAACTGTACCACTTGGGGCAGACTTTGGAAGGAAGGTCATACCCAACTATGGCTCCAGCTTGAATACCTTCCTGGTCCCACACTCTGAACAAGAAGCCTCATGGTCTCACTGTGTGACTTGCCTTCCCTTGCCATGGCTGGGAATTGTTTCTGTGAGTGATAGCATAGTATGCATGGGAAGTCAACTTAGAAGATGTACTTCTTGTTGAAATCACAGGAACTGTGTGCCTGAGATAACCCACATCATAGTGAATGGGTACAGGAACTGTGTGCCTGAGATAACCCACATCATAGTGAATGGGTACAGGAACTGTGTGCCTGAGATAACCCACATCATAGTGAATGGGTACAGGAACTGTGTGCCTGAGATAGTCCATGTCATAGTGAATGGGCACGTGCTGTGTCCTGACTAATGAGGTGAAGGTGCAGATGAAGTGGGTTTTGTAGCAGGTCTTCTCAGGAGTATTAAAGTAATAGTCAGACATTGAGAGAAGTGATTTCTACTCTTTTTGGTAACTATATTTTTAATTGATTTCATTTTATTTTTCTTGTATTTTTATGTTTATTGGGCTGAGGGTTCATGTAAGCCACAGAATGTGAGTGGCTGTCAGAAGACATGGAAATCGGCCCTCTCCTCCCACTGCGTAGTTGTTGGGATTGAAATTAGGGTGCTGGTGATGGCAGCTGCCTTGGCCCAGGAGAGATCTCAACCCTTGAGGCGTTTTAGCTCCTCTGTTTTCCTAGAAGTGCTTCCCTTCCCTGGCTATCGTGAGGGTTGAACGAGCAGTGAGCTCTAGCAAGCACTGTCCACACCACCCATTTCATTTGCAGTGCAGCTCAAGTTAGAGAGGCCGGGTCTGAGCAGACACAACCGCACATCATGGAAATATGTATGGAGGGTGAAAAGAAAGCTCAGAGTCTGTAGTCCAGGGTTTTGGCATCTTTTAGTCATTTGTCTATTAAGCTGATTTGAAGCCTGTCTTTCCAGTTCTGAGATTATAGGTCTGCAACTCTGTGGCCACCTGGCAAATTGCCTTTCACCTCTTTTCTAGTGGCATGCCCTTCTCTAGTACCTCAGTGGCTTTTATAGCTACAGGATATGTAGTGACTTTATCTTTTAAGTGTAAGAAAGGTAAATCTATGAGAAATAAGATAGATTAACTAACATGTGGGTCAACTTCAAGAGTGTTATTAGAAACTAGCAGAATAGTTCATTTGGCAAAGTGATTTCAGTTCATGCATGAGGACTTGAGTTCGCGTCCCCAGAGCCTATATTAAAGCTGGGCTTGGTACACACTCATGTACCCTTCTTTGTGGAGGTAGAGTCAGGTCAGTCCATGGTCAGCTTGCCTAGCACTAACCAGTGGTCTGTGTCCCCCATGAGAGACCCTGCCTCCAAAACGCACACATCAGCTTATCCTACCCGCACCCAGATGCCCCCAAGTCATTAGGAATTGATTACTTACAATAGTCTGTGGTGCTCTGGTTGTTGTTTTTAAAATCTTCTTTGAAATTGTTCTTGTACCTTTTGAATATATGGGGTTAGAGTTGAGCCTGACAGGTCTGGTAGAGGGAAGGAATGGAAGGATTAGTAGATATTTGGCATCTTTTGGAATATACTTACAGGAATTAAAGACAGAGATGATGGCAAAGAATTAATGGTATGTTAGACATGAGTGAAAGAGAACTATCCAGGCTGGAACCTAGACTATGCTAGTGACCCACTGATGGAAAAGATCCCCACCCAGTTTGATCTGGGAATAGGAGAGATTTGAAATAATGACAGATTCTGTGGTAGAGTTTTGACTGGGGAATTTTGCATGTGAGTCTAGAATAAGAGGCAGAGGGCAGGAGTGAAGATGGAAGTATATTTTAGTATAAAAGTCTGTAAACTAGGTCAGGGTTGAAGGGGGCTGCCGAGGAGTGCAGGAGGATGTGCTATGTAAGGAAAACAGTGACGATGACTTACATTCAAGTGCCTGCGTCACGGTAGTCCTTACTCAGCAGCGTCACTGTGTAGAAACTCTTTCCAGACCTAAGGTGCTGGAATTTGAGATTCTGTTCATCCTCCAAGATTCTTTGATTTTAAACTATAACACTGGGCCTGGGATATCTGACAGAGTCTTTGCTAATCAGTGTTTAGCTGGTGATCCCTGGCACGAGTCTCCTCATTCCTGTGACTGACCTCTGTTGTCCAAGGTCTTCTGTCATCTCCAGCTGCACTTTGTCTAATTCCATAAGCTGCTAAGGAATGGGTCTCTCTGGATGCCACTCTCCAGCCATTCTTTCCTGCCCCTGCTGTGGCCCATTCGTCTCCAGTACCTTTGTGGTCTTAGTGTCTTACAAAGTTGCCCAAGGACTCCTTTGAGACCATCTCAAGAAAATCTTCTACCAATAGTTTTTGTTTGTTGCGCTTGCTTTTCTTTCTGTTGTAAGTTAATGTATTGAGCCCTTTGTTTCATGACATGTTTTTCGGGGTGGTGGTGTTCACATCATAAACTTTTAGTTACTCACTTAGCATTTGTGAATTGTGGTGTTTTGTTTGGTGTTTTATCTTTTCAGATTCTGATAAATTGTTTCATATTCTCCTGTTTTATTTCTGTTTATCAGAGGATACTGTTTTTATTGGTAATTTCATCATTTTATCAAGAGGTGATTTCAGAACTCATCTGGTTTGCGCTCTCTTTGGCGTGGGTGCGTGCTATGTGTAGTAATCTTCACTAGTCCTTACTTGTTAGAAACACACATGTAATAATTTTTTGGTATAAACAAGTAATGTTTATGATGTTATTTTGATATTGTCTTGTTTACAAAATGCAAATAAAATTGCACATATCTTAAGATAATTATGTTTAGCTGTGTTAAAATTACTTTGCCAATATCAAGGCATACATTTCATTATTTTAGGATATATAAATATTGCTTTTAGATAAATACTTCTATCATAGTTATTTACTTCTTTTTTCCCCTTTATTGAAAATAGATTTTTTTCTTATATAATATATTCTCATTGCAGTTTCCTCTCCCTTTGCTCCTCCCAGTTCCTCCCAGGTATCAGCCATACTGTGTCTGAAATGTTTTCCTCTGTTACCACTGGGAATCACAGCTGGCACAACAGGGCTAGGGGCAGAGAAAGCATTTCCATATCACTGTGTGGTGCAGGGCGGGGTCTGTGCCTTGTTGGTCACTTGTCATGTTATCACCTTAATTTATTGTAATGAGTTCTGTGCCCAGCATGGGTGGGTGGAGTTAACTTTCTGCACTCTTCTGTGTGTTTCTTTGTTTCTTACAGTTTGCTTTACTGAACATAACTGACATTCACTGCAGGTTTATCTGTGGGTTTGAATTGTTGCTTGAATGTATGAAGTATTTGTGTATTCATTTTTAGGTTATCAAAGCAAAGATCTGTTTTAACTCAGCTGCTGCCTTCTTACACACACACACACACACACACACACACACACACACACACACGTATGTACATATATTTGGCTCAATCAGGAATCCACATGTGAAATACAGCACAGAGAACTATCACGTCAGCCATGGCTTCCTCTGGATGGCCAAAGGATAGATTATATTCTTTCACATGTGGCTTGCTTCCAGTCCTGGAAGCCATTATTTAATACATTTCAATAATACAAGTTTTAAACATATTTTATTGTATTTAACTTCTTTGAAGGCCATTGAACAGAAAAACACTAAATGTGAGTGAAGAATAAAACATCTTAGTAGCACGCTTGATTTCATAAAGGAAACAATGTATCTCTCTCTGTCTGCTTCCTGCTCTCCTCTGCTGAGACATGCCACAGCTGGAAAGCAAGCTAGCTTGTGATATGGCCTTCACCTCCCAAGAGGTATCATGTGTCAACATCCAGAGTTCTCTGATGCAGCCAAGGCTGTCTTGGTCAGGTGTGCGCAACTTGGAGATTCTGAAAGTTGTAGTGGCTGCTGGAGGGGCTGCACATAGTCTCATTGTACTTTAAAGCATCACACACCCCGTTGGCTGTTCCTTTGATATTACAAGGTCCGGCCTCTTATTCCAGCCTGCTTTTTCCTTTTATGTCCCGGTCCTTATAATTTCTCTGGGTAAAAGTCGGCCCTACTTTAAAGATATTGATAATCATGTGATTCTCAAAGTATATCTTGTGGGAATGTTGCTGTCTGATCCTGATATAAAAGTTTAAACAAGCTCAGTTTCACAGCACCACAAGAGACAGTTTATTTCCATGTCTCCCATAATGCTCTGGCAATATGACTTATGGCTGTGAATAAGAGCATTCAGATCCATCCTCTTACTTGTGTTTGCCTGTGGTGGATGGTGCAGTAGCCTGCATTGTGTTCTTGGCCTCTGAGCTGGCTTTGAGTTTCTGTAGTTATGCTGTTGGCTTGCACAGTTTGAGGAGCAATCAGGTTTGTACCGGAGAGCATGCTAAGCATGTCTGCTTGTGATGCTCTTCACTTGATGTTGAGTGTGCAACCAGACTAACTAGAATCTCAGAAAGTAGGGCAGTGTGAGGATGTACTGAAGACCACAATAGGTGTTCTATAATACAAGTTTGTGTTAGGAAACTTTTAAGAAAAAAAATCAGTATTTTAAACTACCACCAGTAACTATAGTTGAAAATTTTCTAGTATAACTTTGTTATTCATTTTATCATTGGTAAAAATACTTTTTTAGTTACTAATTTAATTTAAACAGAATTACATCATTTCCCTCTCCTCCTTTCTTTCCAGCCCCACCAAGTTGCCCTCCCTCTAACACTCCCATGTTTCCCCAGTTCTTAAGTTGATAGGCTGTTTCTATTGTTGCTCAATGCATGTAAGTGTGCATGTGTATGAATATATCTACATACAACCTACTGGTCACATTTGTTTGTGAGTATGTATATGTATGAACATATATACATACAACCTACTGGTCACATTTGTTGTGTTGTGCATATGGTTTCAAAGCTGACCATTCTGAATTGGACAACCAACATGGGGACTCATTCCTGGAGCAGCTAACTCTCCTCTCAGCTGTCAATAACAACCTGCAGGTCTTTGTCTAGGGTAGGACTCACTGAGAAATTTTCCTCCTTCCACGTCATCAGGCCCATTGATACTGCCGTCCCCTTCTGGCCTCAGGTTGCCATCCTAGGAGGCATCCTTTCACTCTTGACTTCCTGGTCTTCTGGCTCCCAAAGTCTTTCTGTTTCCTTTTCTACACTGTTCCCTGAGCCAGAGATGCAAGAGCTATGTTGTAGATGTCCAGTTGAGAGATGTTCAGTGTACAGTGGAGCCGAACCTGACGTGATGTTTCTGAGGGCCTTCTTGACTGAATGTCTCCTAATGGGTCACGGGTGAATTCTGCTGTATTTGATTGTTCAAATCAGCAGCTTTAAAATGAGTGGAGGGTTGAAGGAGAGCAGGGACTTGTTCCTCTCATCTAAGGTTTCGGACACTAATCAGTTGGTTTCTGTTTCATCAGCTAATTATCTTGCCAAAAAACATGAGAAAGAAAGTTCATTTCCACAGAAGGTATGCGTTTAGGACTTTGGCTAATATATTGCTCATACTTACAGAAACTTTATATGTAGGCACACAGAATATTCTTCTAGAAGAAAGCCAGTTTTAGAAAACTACAATAGAGGCAGCTAGGAGAAGTCCAAAGACTGTTAAGTGTTACGGAAGCCCATGCCACCCTCATTCCTTCGTGTCCCTTAAGTCTGGGTCCAGCGACTGACTTTGTGGTCTTTCCTATTTTCCTTTGCTCTCTTCTTGCTTGGTATCTCACATACTATCTGTCTGCAGATCCCCCCTTGGTATCTCACATGCTCTCTGTCTGCAGATCCCCCTATGGTATCTCACATGCTCTCTGTCCGCAAATCTCCCCATAGTTTTTCAGAAGTTCCTGTAAGCTGAGGAAGGGCATCCCTCTGTGAAATTTAAAGCCTTCATGAAATGCACCCTCTTCCACCCCTCCTCACAGCTGTGTGCACCTGTGCTGACGTGCCCTGCCTCCTTGTGGTCAGTGTGCAGGAGCTCCAGTGTTCTTCTCTCAGACAAACGTTCCCCATGACATCAATCCACCTGCCTGACAGTGATTTTTTCCTACTTCCCTGGCTGCGTTAGTCCAGAAATAAAAACCGAACTACGATATCTTCTGTCCTACAAAGAAACACAGCCTCCCTGACCCAACATTCTTGGCCAGCTCTTAATTTATCCACACCCCTGACTCAAAAGGTCTGTATTTCTTCTGTGTGCACCTCCTGCTTCTTGCGTTTTCTTGTCTCCACCTAATTAGACTCACGATCAGTTAGTCCTTGTCAAGGACGTTGTGCTACGGGGAGTGGGGATGGTTTAGCTCTCCAACCCCACTCTGCTCATCACCTACCCTGGGCAGAGTGATCGCACAATTAGCTAGCTCTTCATTTATCTGTTAGACCCAGCCTCTCCATCCCCCCCACTGTGTCACTGTTAGCTTCCTTATGGCTCTGCTTGTTCATCTAATAACTGTTCGACAGCCTTGGGCTTAATTTTTAGATTGCTTTTGTCTGTTGCTTTCTTCTGGTTTGGTTGTTGTTTCTTTGTTTTGTGTATGTGTGTTACTGAATGTGTGTGTGTGTGTTTCTATTTAATAATTTCATCGATTAAGGCCAAACATGTCTTTGGAGCTGAAGCATACAATGCAGGTTCATAGAGTGCCATATCTATGCATTGAAACTTCAGAAAGAACACGGAGGGAAGAAGCTGGACAGTCCCAGACATTTCAGTCTTCAAGGTATTATACAGCTGTGAAGCATTATAAAATATGTTTCGAGGGCTGTGTATGGTGGCACACACTTTTGATCTCAACACTCAGGAGGCAGAAGCAGGTGGAGTTTCAGGACAAGCAAGGCTGCAGAGAGAAGCTGTCAAGCAAAATGATACAACCTTCCTCCACACTCAAGTAAAAATATTTTTGAAATTTTACTTATTAATGACATTTATTTAGCATTAATATGAATAGAATATGGGCATAAGCATCTTGTAGGTGGAAGTTTGCACTAATGCTGAGACCCTGGCCTGAAACTCACTTCCCCTGTGATACTTCTCTGTGTGCCTTTCTCTTGTCATGTGTTCTTCTCCTTTAAAAGTGTGCCCTAGCCTGGCAGTGGTGGCGCACGCCTTTAATCCCAGCACTCGGGAGGCAGAGACAGGCGGATCTCTGTGAGTTCGAGGCCAGCCTGGTCTACAAGAGCTAGTTCCAGGACAGGAACCAAAAGCCACAGAGAAACCATGTCTCGAAAAATAAAAAAAAATAATAAAAATAAATAAATAAAAGTGTGCCCTATCTTCCTCTCTCCCTCTCCTTCCCCTTCTCCTCCATTTTGCTCCTCTTTTTTGCCTTCTGTTCTTTTCGTTTCCCCCCACTGCTTCCTTCTCTTCCTCCTCCCATCTGATGATTATACTCATTTCCATAGAGCCTGTACCATTCTCCTTCCCATGAGAAGTGCAAAAGAATCTCCCTTGTTTTAAATCCTCACCAATACATGCTTTTTCTTTTTCGCTTTTAATTGGCTAATTAATTAAATTTTAATAGTAGCCGTTTTGATGGGTGTGAGGTGTGAGAGAAAAGCTAGCTTAATTATATCGTCGTCTTTGTACCAGTGTACCTCTTTATTTTATTTTCTCTCATGGTTCATTAATTTCTTATATTCTAGGACTTATAAGTTAATTTGCTTTTTTCCCCCTCCTGTTTTGCATGGAGAACATTGATCGAGAGACTGGGGATAGATGTTGAATACTAAATGACACTTTGTATTTACAGGAAATTTTATTTTGGGGGCAGGCCATCACACTCTGAAAAGGACAGTATAATTAAGGGATATCATTGTTTTGGGGCTTGCAAAAGGCAAAACCAACTTACTGGCTGTATTCACACGGTCCGTAAGTACTGTGGTTTTACCTTGGGTAGTTATGAACCCAAAAGAGACCTCTGTTCTGTAGTGCTTTTCCTTCAGTATGTGCCAAGTATTTGACACTTGTGATTACTTTAGTTGTCTTGTTCCGCACACTGTTATGTATACACTCAGTGCTGGGCAGATAATAATGACGCCTTGGAAAGCCAGGACCCAGCAGGCATGCAGGCAGCTCTTGCTGGATTTTATGGTTTTCATGGTGTTAAAGAGCCTCAGTTCTGTTCTGGCCCTTTTAACTCTGTGTTATTCCAGAGTCCAGCCAGTTTCATGCTTTTATGACTTAGATTTCTATTTGCTAAGTACATGGGTTATTTTAAACTTTTCTTTCTCCCCCTTTTAAGTCCTTGAGAGGACTGTGTGGATGATTGTGACAGGTAGCCTTTTGTAGCTTCACACAAACTATTGACACTTGTGAAGAGAGAACTTCAGTTGAGGCATTGCCTCTGTCAGATTGGCCTTCGGCATGTGGGACCTTTCCTTGATTGCTAATGGGTAGAAGAGGATTCACCACTGTGGCTCCGCTGTTCCTGGGCACACAGGCCAGGACAGAATAAGAAAGGTTACTGAACAAGTTGGCAGTAAGCAGTTCTCCTCCATGGTCTCTGATTGAGTTCCTGCTCCAGGTTCCCACCTTGAGCTCTTCCCCTGCACTCTCTCACTGCTTGGCCTGATGATACAAGTATGCTAAAATGAATCCTTTCCTCTTCAAATTACTCTTGATCACAGCAGCAGAAAGCACACTACAACTGACATGGGCAGGTTGAAAAGCTCCATGTGGTGTGTGTGTATGCGTGTTTATCATCTGTCACAGTGCAGGGCATATCTAAACCTTAGGAATCCAGCATTCCCCATAGTGTTGTCTACACACACTTTATAGCTTGAGCGGCCATCGTTCTGTTATGGGTCTCTCACAAGGGAAGAAGACCATTAGACAGTTTATAGCCAATTGACAGAATTATTCTAGCTGACTGGGACTACACTCAAGTATTCATGGACCTAGGCGCAGCCCCAAGTGTCCAGAGCACAGGATTTTTAAAGACAGAAACCATACTGCATCTCAGCTGACAACCGCAGGGGGCTCCACAGAAGTAAGCAGTTTAACAGAAGCTGAAATAAGCGGTTAGCTGGAGGAGGTTCCATACAAGAAGGCAGATTAACAGAAGCTAAGCTAGCTAGGGCATCCTGGTGTTGGATTTCTAGAATAGAGTTGGGTAATTTTCCATGGAATTCTGTATCAAGGAGATCAAATGAAATGGCCTCAGCAAGAAGGCAAGATGGAGGAAGCTCTGCTCTGTCTTTCTCTGTCTTATTCTGCCTTCTTTTCATACAAGGCATCCAGCTCTAAGAGATACCTTGTGTTCCTGTGAGTTCTTACAAGTTACAGAATCCAGGAGAGGTAGCCAAAGAGAAAGACTTCGTGGATTCCTTTCTTCTCCTTCAGGACCCACCTAGACATTCCTAGAAGATCATTGGTCATTTTTACTCCCTTGCCCCACGTAGCACAGTGATATGAAATATAGGCATTTTTTTGCAGGAAGATGTATATCCGTTTGTCTTAGTTACTTTTCTTTTGCTCTAAGAGGCACCACAAGTAAAGCAACTTTTCACTTTAAAGCCCACTCCCAGCCTCACACCTCCCCTCAACAAGACCACACCTGCTGATCCTTCCTAAACAGTCCACCATCTGGGAACCACACATTCAAATAGACCACCCTACGGGAACAAGATTCATTCAAACCACATTCTATCCTTGGGCCTCATTGGTTTTTAGTCATATAATGCAAAATGGACCTAATTAACCTTCCAAAGTTCTCATTGTTTTTCACAGTCTCAACACTTTTAATCGTTGATAGTACAAAGTTTTTCCTGAGACTCAAGGCAGTCTCTTAACTGTAGCTCCCTGATGACTCAAAAGCAAACTGCGTGCATCCAACACGCAACAGTACAGAATACATACTATCATACTAAAAGGGAAGAGAGGAGACGGAGCCCAGTAGACAAAGTCAAAACCCAGTAACTTACGTTAGATGCCAAAAAGGATGAAAGACTCTTTGGTTTTCCACTCCTTCCAGCCATCTTCACTGTAATACAGTTTTCTCTCCCCCCTGGGCTGGTTCCCCTCTGTTTGTAGCTCTCAGTAGGCATCCTGTGGTCTCCAGTGCAACCCAGGCTTCACTTTTCACAGATTCTCATGATGGCTCTCCTGGCCTCAGGGCACTGATTCCCCTGCTATATGCCCAGGCTCAGCAGCTTTCCTTATTTAACCACAGATGATTTCGTAGCTCCTTACTCCTGAATCCTTGCCACTAAATCCAAAACCATTGCCACATCCTGCCTGCTTAGTCTAGAACCTAGCCCCCTTCTTGGATTGCATTTTCATAAGCTTTCCTTTGTGGCTGCTTTTTAGATGGAGGGAGTCCCTTGGGCCTTTTCCTTTCCTAAGCTGTAGTTCTTGCTGCTATGGCACCACTCCTTTTATTCCATTTGTCATCAGGCCTTTCTTTAAACTCTCTTTGAGCACAGGACTTGTCTTCAGTATTAAATTTCTTGGTGCTCTTTTACTTCGTAAACTGTACACTCTGTATTTTTTTTCCCTACTTGCTCTTTTTTATCGTGCATATGCCTGAGAGAGTGGTTAATAATAACCGTGTGACATTGTCAATACTAGGTTGTCTTGAAATCTCCTTTGCTGATGTTATTAATTCAAAACTGCTCAATTTTGCCTCAGGCAAGCTCTTAAGAGAGGCAAAAAGAAACCACATTCTTTGCCAAAGTAACATAAAAATGGTCTCTAGCCCAGCCACTAATATACTTCTCTCTGAAGTCTCTTGGGTCTCCACAGTCCACATTTCTCGCCTCAGTACTACTTGCCTTTCAAGTTCTCACTAGAATAGCCCATTAAGCTTTGCTTAGAGTATTCAACTCATTTCCTAATCCATAGTACCCAAAATCACTATGGTCACAGAAATATCCCAATTCCATGTTTTAACTTTTGTCTTAGCTACTGTTCTTTTGATGTGATGAGATACCACGAAGTCAACTTATAAAAGTATATGAAATTGCTTACAGTATCAGGTGATTCCATGGCCATCATGTTGGGGAACATGGCAGCAGGCAGGAAGACTCTGAGGTGCTAAAGTAGCTGAGAACTATATCTACAGGCAGCAGGCACAGCACGAGTCGGAGGAGGACTGACTAGGTGCGCTTTTGAAACCTCCAGGCTGAACCCTAGTTCCACACCTCTTCCAGCAAGGCCCAACACCTACTCCTTTCTGAATAATTCTCCAGCTGGAAACCCCGTGTTCAAATCTGTGAGCCTGTGGGCGTTCTCATTCAAGCCACTGCGTCATCTTCAAGTGGTAGCTGCGGGTGTTCTCATTCAAGCCATCCCAGCCTTCTTCAAGTGGTAGCTGACCAAGCTAGAACAGCAACAGAGATCTGAGAGTGCCAGGGTGCAGGCACAGGACTGTTAAAGGTTTTTACATGGCTTCACCTGATCATATTTTCTTTCTAATGAGAAATTGTGCTGGGAACGTGGTTAATGATATTACTGGAAACCCCACTGACTGTAGGCAGGGTGAGCAAAAGCAGGTATGTGAGGAGTGAGGAGACTTCTTCACCTCATGGGTGCTGTCCCTTCTCTTGAGGCAGCTTATATAAAATTATGCCATCTTATTGCTATAATTCTTTAATGTGTGCTATTTTGAGGATAATTATTTTTTCATTCTGGCTCGTGGCCCATTTCTGTAATCACAGTGTCGTGGTCATATGGAATGTCTTATCTTCTAACAGACTATGGAGTTTCTCTTGTCTCCTCACCCTCAGTTCCACACCAGTCATATCTGCTGTGCTTAGTACAGATCGCCATCTTGACAGGATCTGGACTGACCTAGGAAATGAGCCTCTGGGAGGGCCTGTGATGGGTTCTATCGATGGCATCAGTTGACGGGAGAAGACCCACTGTAGATGTGGGAAGCACTATTCCATGGGCCGGCCGTGTAGACTCGGTGAGCAGGAGTGGATGCTGAGTAACTAGCAGCCCTTAACTCCTGCTGCCATGAGTTCCATCAGAGATCAGTCGTATCCTCAGAGTGTGAGCCGAAACGACCTCGTCTTCACAATGCTGCTTCTTAGGTATTATTTGTTCATAGACATGAGGAAAGCAACTCATGGCGTGTTCTTGGACACTTGCATCAAAGTCACCTGTGACCATCGTAGGTTGTAGATTCCTGCATCTGTGCTTGCACCCCTCAGCTGACTGACTGCCATGCAATATCTATTTCAACAAATTCTGTAAGGATTCTTAGCTAGAGTTGAGGTGAAAACTGCCTTTTATCGCATGCTAGCTCCTAACATCCCTCTGATATCTATTAAATCTAGAGCTTGAGCTTGAATTCCAGTCACCATTTTTAATTTATCATTTGCCATTGAAAGTTCAATTTGCTCTATAGTAACTTTTTCTGAAGTTGGCTATTTTTGGTAAATTCAACCAAACAATTACTGACCTGAATACATAAGTGAAGTAGCTGCTGTTTGACTTCCTTCTTGCTGTTTTATCACTAGCTGGTGGGTCCCTGTCTTCCCGTGTGCCCACAGAGAGTTTCTAATTTCTGAGTCCAGAGAAGAGCTCCAAGTAGTGAATGTTGACCTTCCCTCCAGAAGACTCATTTTGTCTTGAGGCAAATGATGGCGCTTAAGGCAGTGAAAGGCTCATGAAGTCCGCTGTCCTCAGTAAGATATAAAATAATGTTATGCCAGGTCCCTTCATTACATATTTGCACATCAGGATCTGATAATAGTGCCTGTGAGTTTGAAGGAATTTTGTCTTTTATAATGGCTTGTCTGTTTCAGACATGCTGTAGCCACTTTTTCTTCCTCCCCCACGTACCACTTTTCCAGTCTAGGATGCCTTATTAGCTGGATGCTTTATTATTACTGTGAAGAAAAATCAGATGCAGCTACTTAAATGTAGCTTCTTAGTGAGACTCACTCTGAGTAAAGCTCTTCAGTAGGCGAGGCGGGGACAACCAGAACCTTACACAGTCAGCGCAGTTAAGCCTGTCTGTCGGTGACCTCCAGTACTGAATGCTTCATTGTTGGTGTGGTAAGAATTGTGTGTAATATTTATAGGTTTTATTTTTTTGCACTGGAAATTTTAATTTGTTGAAGGACATTTAGTTTCCTTACATCTTTAGATTTAATTATTTTCCTTTAATCTCTTAAGTGATTTCTAGTAAGCTAATTCTTTTATTTAAGAACATGTGCCCAGGTCTTGGTGGCGCATGCTTTTAATCCCAGCATTTGAGAGGCAGAGGCAGGCAGATTTCTGAGTTCAAGACCAGCCTGGTCTATAGAGTGAGTTCCAGGACAGCCAAAGATACACAGAGAAACCCTGCCTCAAAAAAGAAAGAAAAGAACATGTAATGAACGTTCAAACTGAGAAATGGTTCTGCTGTCCTTTTAAATGTCATTGTGGTGCTAAATCTCACATTTTTACTATATATCAATTTTTGTGAGTGTTCATTGAGTCACTGTTTAACTTTACTAGTTTTAAATTTTAATTTCATATTTTTATAGTTATAGGATTTTTAAGTCACCCTCAACATTGCTTCATAGCGGTTCATCCTTTGTAACTTGGCAGATTTAGCTCACCCCCTCTGTAGCACTCTAGCTGTTGTGTGGGTGTGGCGTTGTGGCTTCCCTTTTCTGTTTGCAGTTCTTCTGTTTTTCCCGTTGTTGAACCCTCCTTAGATACCTGTTTCTGTCCTCGCTTGTAGGACTTAGACCTATTGTCTGTAAGTACTAAACAGGCGTATTTCACCTTCTCTTTGCTCTGTCCTCACCTTTTAGTACATGTGGTTCTACCCTGCCCACCTCACGTGTTAGAACTGCCCTCTGTTTCTGGAAAGCACACACCGTCAACTTCTGTCTTTCTGGAGGTTTCTCTGACTCTCAGCTTCTGTGTTCAACTTCGATATCCAGAGTATAATCAGGCTTTGATCACCTCCCATTTTACTCTGACTTACTCACCTCATCTTAACTGCCCCTGTTAATTCTATACTTTCTTCATGGGAATCTCATATCTGACTTCTTTCCTGCCTCCTCATTGGTCCTTTTGAGTAATTTCAGTCCTGTCTCAGGGAGTCTCTTTTCAGTCTTATGAATATAATGAAGTTGGAACATCTTTCTCTTGCTTTGTACAGAACCCAGTGAAGGCCGGCTCTCTACTCCCTCCTGCGTTCTGTCCTACACGCTGGTCTCTGTGGGAGGCATGCTCACTTAGTGCCTTTATAATGTCAGAATCACACTTGACAGTTCTCTCTTGTGTGGTAATGTACTGGGGCCCACGCTTCTATGGCCAGAAGTGTTGACTTTTAGAATCCCGTGAACAACTGTAGTTTGTAATTACCCAGCACGGAAATATTTACACTGAAAATTTGTGGGATGCACGTCCCACCAAGATAGGTTTTTAACTGTAAGTTTATCACCGTCACAACTAATTATTATCCTTTAGTCTTCTGCTACAAATGCTGATTGTCCTGACTATGAGATCAAACCTGGAAGTCATCGGAGTCCAAAGCACTCACCATTTGAACATAAGCTCTGTAGTTTTATCAGGCACACACTTCTGGTTTTCTATGTTACCTTTATTCACCCAAGTGCCTGCCACAACACCTGCTTCTCCATACTGGTCCATAAGTTTATAGTGTCTTTAAGACTCTGCTGTAGCATCTCTCTCATAATTGGAAGCTATTATTCCCACATATAATAAATAGTTCAAGTTTTAAATATTATTTCTTAGTGTGCTTAATACATTCGCATTGTGAATTAGATAATGCCATTGTTGTTCTCAATGATATTTTAATGAAGTGATTTTATTGCTGTACCGTGTTGTTTCTTATTAGGCCATTAGTATACACTTCGGGAACAACTGGCCTGGTTTTGACTCTGGGAATTTTCTCTGTAAATTCGTTTTTTAGTGTGGTTCATTTCTATTTGTTTTGACCTCTAAAATGCACTCTTCGGGCAGCATTTGCTTACTTTGCTTTCCATCCGCGTTATTAATAGTAACTTTCTGCGAGTTCTGAAAATGTATGTGTGCTTCTCAGCTCAGTACCTGAGGCACATGGGCTCTGTACAGGCAGTGTGATGCTGAAGAAAGTAGTGAGAAGGGAGCCTGGCAGGCTGCTGTGCTTTAGGGTGTTTTTGGGCTTGGAGTATTTTGCTCTGAGCTACAACTTCAGCAGTTTCTGATTCACGTTCATGGAAAGTAACCACATTAAAATAAGCTGACGAGATTAAAAATGAATATTAATTCTCTAGTTTTTAGATAATTTAAATTTAATTAATTACATCAAGTTTGCATTGAGCTGAAAATGTGAGTAATGTAATTTTTGTATCAACACAAGTTTCTCTTTTAGAATTCTATTTATTCTCTCATATTCCTACTTCAGTCAATACAAGTTTCTTTAGTCAGTGGTATCTCTTATGTGAAAATATGCTGAACAAAAGTCTCCTTTCCCTGCCTATCTTCCTCTTTAGTTTGAAACTATTGATTGCAAGTGTTTGCAGGCTAACTATGCAATGAAGGAACTGCTGTTTTTGTTTTTCAGAGACTTGTTAATAGAAAATATGATCATTTTTAATACTGAGATATATTCAGGATCTCTATTATCCTGTCCTCACCCGTGGATAGAATGAGACCATGAAGAGAATCCTAAAATCTATGTTAACTTTTTTCTTTTTTCCTAACCTAAGTTTTATCCTAGAGCCATTTATCAGCTTGTGACTGAGCAGGTCTTGTTTCTATGAGTTTATTCTAGAACCGTTTATTAACTTGTGACTGAGCAGGTCTTGTTTCCATGAGTTTATTCTAGAACCGTTCATTAACTTGTGACTGAGCAGGTCTTGTTTCCATGAGTTTATTCTAGAACCGTTTATCAGCTTGTGAATGAGCAGGTCTTGTTTCCATGAGTTTATCCTAGAACCGTTTATCAGCTTGTGAATGAGCAGGTCTTGTTTCCATGAGTTTATTCTAGAACCGTTTATCAGCTTGTGAATGAGCAGGGCTTGTTTCCATGAGTACCACCAGTATGAAAGCCATAACTTTCTATTTGTTTTCTATTTGAAATATCTCATACAGAAATATAAAATAGCTCCAGTTAATGCAGTAGCCAGCTCCTGAACAAAATACAAATGATTTTGTTTAAGGAGTAGTCATCTTAAACATCAATTGTATTTCTAGAAAATATTTCTATTATCATCAGAACTCATAAAAGTGCTGCATTGCAGGAATTTCTATCTGAAAGTACCCAAGAGCTCTCTACAAAGATGTTTGCCCTGGCCCCTTTGAGCTCCTCGAGACTTACTCTTCCCACCATCATCTCATGTCTGCATCAGCGGTGTGAATTCCCTTTATTCTCTCCAGCCGTCCAGGCTGTGCTGTGCCGTACCTCCTCCTTTTCTCCTGGTTTTCCACACATGTGTGACTTGCCCCTCCTGCTCTAGTGCTCCTCGCGTATCAGGTCAGGTCTATGCCACAGCACTTCTAGTGAGAACATCATTCCTCTGGACACTGTTATCTTAGATGCGTCATCCTTTGATTAAGTTAAGTTGAATGAAATACTATCTACTTTGTATTTATGATATCTTATCCTGGCTTTTAGAGTATGTAAGACTGTTACTTATGAAGGATGTGTCTATTCACTCATGTATAGGTATATTGCAAGTTAATGGCTTTCCCCAATTTTTTGTTTACTAAAATTATACTATTTAAAATTATCCACATAGAACTTATCTTTGGATTCAACTTTATAAATGAAAAAGGTTAGAAAATGTATTTTCATTTTCTTACTCTTACAGCATGTGAGTAGGTCCAGAGGGTATGCTAGGATGTGGCTTTGAATAGAAGCCAATAAGGACACTTCAATGTTAAGCAAGCCTGTGCTGGTGTGCCCTAAATAGACTATGGAAATCAGGTAAGCAGAGACTAAGGGCACATAGTCTTCCAAGGGATGATTGAGAGGCAAGTTCTGAAAGAGAATACCAGAAGGAAGAAGAGCCAAGTGATCCTGATTGATGACTCCGGAATCCGGCGTGTGGCTCGGGCCATCTGTGACCCACATAGAGGCAGGACGTGCTGCTGCCTTCAGGGTGCCAGGTGTGGAAGAAGACCAGAAGGGCAGAGCAGACCCCAGGGAGATTGCAAGAATTTGACTCATTTAGTCAATCTTAGTTCTCTACATTTTAACCTGAAATTTCTAGTAGTTATTAGAAAGAAATGTGTGCACTGGGAAATGGTGGTGAGACTATACTCCTGCCCATCCAGTTTCTGATACTTTAAATGTACTTTTAAGTTTTGGTTAAATACCAGCTAAGTTGTTGAGACTTTTGGCTCAAAACCAGTAATAATAACCGGTTTCTACAACTTTACATTTACAGAAGTTCTGATAACTCGTGCTTTTCATCAGAATACACAGGAAGAAGTTACCTGCTTTCTTTCAAAGTGAGGGCTATTACTAAAGCAAGTCTCTAGAATTCAGGAGTCTTTGATGGATTTACGAGAGTTCTCGTCTTTTTTTAGTAGGGTTTTGTTTATTTTAGTTAGAACTAAAAAATTATAGCAAGTTAATATTATATGATACTGCATTGCAATGTAGCACTGCAATTATAGGCTGGTGGGTAGCTGGTATTATATTTGAAGGGAATATTAAAAGTTGAAATGCGTTTTGTAAGTAAAAGGTTGAGATTAAACAAAATAGCGTGGATTAATTCTTTTACATGGTTTTACTTTTGAATTAAGGGTCTTTCAAAAGTATAAAGAAAGCCGGGCGGTGGTGGTGCACGCCTTTAATCCCAGTACTAGGGAGGCAGAGGTAGGTGAATCTCTGTGAGTTCGAGGCCAGCCTGGTCTACAAGAGCTAGTTCCAGGACAACCTCTAAAGCTACAAAGAAACCCTGTCTCGAAAAACCAAAAAAAAAAAAAAAAGTATAAAGAAAATAAGTAATATCAGAACACAAAAAATCACTGAAAGCCGAGAGAGGTGAATACAATAAATTTAAAATAGATGGACTATCAAACTGAATTTTAAAGTGGGTTATTAATAGGAATAAAAAATAACCCAAGCCACTTGTAAATGAGGTCTCAGACAGACAGCCAAAGGAACTTCTAATGGTAGCTGTTTAAAACTTAAGTGAAACCATTACTGACCCCTAACAACACACACACACACACACACACACACACACACACACACACACACACACACACACACCCTTGCAGCTCTTATAATCAGTGTAGGAGGTTTCATGCTATACTGGAAAATGCTTTGGGGTGTGATAAGGAATCAAAGAGGACCTAGCTTTTAAAAATAAACCAAGACGCCAGGACAGCAGCTCAGTGGCAGAGCTGTTTTTTTTTTTTGTTTGTTTGTTTGGTTTGTGTGTGTGTGTGTGTGTGTGTGTGTGTGTGGTGTTTTTGTTGTTTTATTTATTTGTTTGTCCTTTCTTTGCATTATTTTCATCAATGGCAGGTCTTCAAACTTGCCTTCCTCCTGCCTCTCTTACAGAAATGCCAAGATCACAAATGGCACCCCTGTATCCAGCTGTGTGCGTACTGAACGTGAGCAGGCCCAGGAGGTTAACTCTAGCACCGTTGAAAAAGGGAATTAAAGCATTTGGGGTGGTACCGTTTTCTGAATCCTGGAAAAATATGGTATGATTATCCAGAAATTTCTGTCTCTGGAAATTTTAAGCTCATTTGCCACAGTTAAAATCCCCCCAACTCAGATATACTGGGAGTCGTCTCTTGCTATCCTTTCCTTACTGTTCCTAAACGAGGGAACTGGCTACTGTCTCCTGAGGGGAATGTCACAGTATTTCTTAAAAAAATGACCACTTTTGAGTAATACTGAAATACTTTTCAAAGATGATTACACCAATGTCCTGTGTTTGTTTTTGTTATGTTGTTGTTTTTCTGTATTTTATGACAATGCTCTTTTAAGGCTATTTTGCTGTGAAGTACATGGGCATTTCAGACTTAATCAATTTTTTTTCTTTTGTAGTAGATTAATTTTAATTACATTTAAAGTTAATTTAAAAATATTTTTTAGTACGAATAAAAAAAGGAAAATAGCTCACAACCTCATGAAGTGTGGTTCTGGCAGGCGTGTTCGCGGTTAAGGGATTCCCATTCCCATTTATATCTGATTATGTCCACTGTTAGCCTCCTTTGCGTCCAAGCCCTGTGATCATGGATCTTCTGGTTTCTATGCCCAAGTCCATGACTTACATGAAGGCACAAGGCTTATTTGACTCACCAAGTATGAAGCTTCCATTGTAATTGCTGTCGTTGTTTTTAAACTAATGACATCTTTTTAATTCCTCTTTTCCTCTTGACAAAATTAGGAGGAAATTGCCGGTGGAAACCAGGTGGAGACAGCTCGTCCTGCAGTCCTCCCTTGTACTTTTAAGGCAGCCTTGTCACAGAGTTAATGACGGGAAAGTTGACACTTTTGGGTGTGTGTTTGCTGTCAGCAGATTGCAGTGCGTGGCCATATACTGTTTTCCAGTCTCTACATTAGTCTCCTTATTCCCTTTCACTTATAGTGCTTGTGTTTGTTTTGTGAAAGAAGCCGTTCTCATCCTCCTCTCTTACAGGGCACCTTCAGCCAGTCACACCTCGCTTTCTCCCATGTACCATTTATGTGCATGCATCCTGACTGGCTTCTCCAGCTAGGCTTTTAACAGCCTCTTCAAACTCACAGTGCTTCTTGTTTTCTCATCTTAAAATTCCTGCGGAAAATTTCTACTTTCCAAACTCTATATTATTTTAACCTGAGCTCAGCTCATACAGGACTCTTCAGAGTCATACCCTGCTCCTAAACAATCATTTGATTTCATTTCTGAAGACCATAAGAAGACTGAATAGTAAAATGAGTTTCAGATGTTGAGAATGAGCTCTGGCTTATGATTCTGAACTTTCAAATATAAATAAATATTATTAATGATTTGAAGAAAAAACATATTTATTTGCAGAAATATTTGATTAGCAGTGAAGCTGTCTAGTGCCGGGAAGGTGTTGAGTAGAGTCCAGAGCCCTCAGTTGTTGTTTCTGTTCTTCTTTTTAAGTACACGTGTTCACATTTGTGAGATACTTTCTGATGAGAAAATATTCTGAATTTCATTACCATTATCAGAATTTAGGTATTCACTCATCAGTTTTCATGAACATCATAATATATACTTTTTTAAGAAACAAGAAAACACTATAGCAAATACAGTTATAGATAATAAAGCATTTTATAACAATTTTTGTTAGGGCTTTGCTATATAAATACTTTCTTGTCTAAGCTTTCTTTTTTTCCCAAGATCATAAGCTTTTGACTTTAGAACATTGGAGTTATGGGGTAAGACTTACTACATGTTTCCCCAGCCTACCCCCATTCTTGTTTCCAGCATCTCCATAGTTGCTGTGCCCAGCATGCCATATCCTTTCCCTCTGCTTCTGGCTGCAACTTCCATCACCTGAGAGGAGGACTCTGCGGCAAGCTGAACCTGGGGCAGGGCTGTAGGTGTAATGTAAGTGTTCAGAGTATATGATCTTCATCCGAAGATGCCAAAGCCTGGGTTTGAAACTCCATAGGGATTTGTTGGGTTGCTGCAGTGTCACTGCTTATGTGACTGCGGATGAGTTATTTCACTCTTCTTATATAGTATTCATATCCGAAAAGGGGAGTGATGCTGTAGAGTGACATTTTGAGGGGTACATGGAGACCACGTTTCTTCAGTTTTTGAGAGAGCCTTTTCCAAATGTAAAGTTGTATGTTATGGAGTTGGTGTGGTCATGGTCTGCCTTTGTTTCCTGACTGACTGTTACAGGAAAGCTATAGAGGGATCCATGTGTTCTTTGTTAACAAGAAATGCCATCTTAGTTCTTGGTCAGCTGGATGCTCTGTTTTTTTCACAGCCGGTCTGCTTCTGTTCCTGCAATGCACTTACACCTAACAAATGTGCTATGAAGTCAGCACTTGTTAGCATGAGTTCCAGCTCTATGCTAGGTTTATGAGAACTCATGACTGACATGTTAAATAGAGCACACAAGATAGAAATATTCATAATATGTTCTACTATTTTTAATATTTGTAGTCTGACCATTTGAACTATTTCCAAATGCCTGCGTGTTTACATGTTCTTGATACACATTTTAAATGAAGTTTTTTACACTATCATGAAAATTTAGGAGAGAAGCCCACCTGAATGTGACCGGAGTGCAAGGGCGAGCTTATTCCATGAGGTGTGGTGCATGGCAATTGGTTCTGGTGACCAAGATTAATGAAACTCAGATGGGTTTTAATTAGTGCAGCAGCCTTCATCAATTATCTAGTGAACACAAATATTGTTATATTTGGGAAATTCTTGATTTATTTTATTCCATTGGCCAGTGGATTTAGATGAATGAGTTCTCATCATAAGCATTCTGAGAAAAATCGCCAGAGGCCACAGTTTATTATTTAGGGCACAATCACCGAGAGTGAACAATACAGAGCAAAATGCTGCAAGTATTCTAAACATCATTTGGAATTTTTTCTGAACAATTGGCATGTGCAAGTTGTCAAACCTTCAGGACATCCGGAGCAAGGGACCCCTCAACTGTCACTGTCCAGAGAATGACTGCTGCAGAGGTCAGTGCGCATGCACCTGAAACAGGTTGTAGCCACATGGCTGTGTCACCGTTCGTCTCCACTGTTCTTTAGGGACTTGTTTTTGCAGAAGTGACTGCTGCCTACACCGTCACCAGACAGGAACCCAGTCTATACTTGGGTATATACACATACTCACGCCAACACGACACACGTGCACGCCCCTGTGCTTGTTGTGGATTTAATCTCGTTTTGCACTAATTTTTCAAGTGTATAAAACTGAATCACTGGAAAATCTGCAAGTGTTTAAGGAGAGAAAATATTATTTACTTGAAAGGTTTATGACACTATTTTGTTAACTTGCCAACCAGAGTTATCAAACTAAGATCATTTTAACATTTCTCATTTAAATTTAAAGCAGTTATCTCTCAGAATTTGAATTAAAAATATAGATAATGTACATTTTTGTTTGAAATATAACAATATAGTCTTAGGAAAGTGTTTCCTCCTTTCAAACAATCTTCTAAACCCTGGACGTTAGTGAGAAATCTGGGAAAGGTTTTTAGTAGGTGGGCAGGGACACCTTTGCATCTTCCTGACTCCATCCTCTTTCACTCCGTGGAGAAAAGATGCTGTGCTCAGGTTCCCCGCCCACTCACTGTACAGTGCTGAGCCGAATGGAGTGGTCCCTACAGCTGATCTGAAGAAAGACCAGTCACCATCTATCACTAGGGATATTTTCAAGGTCTGTGGCAGGATCATCAATTGATGTTAAAATAAAAATGTTTCACATATGAAATATATTATTTTTTTCTAAATCTTATAAATTCTGTTTTTTGTTTATTATGTAATTTTATAGATAACCTTTTCTTTAGTAAATTAGTCAAATCAATTAATACCATAATTTAATCCAAATTTTGAACCCTGAGAAAAGGGGATGTGACTAATGTCCACATGTAAATCCTGGTGACTGGTACCTGTTCTTGCTGAGAAGCCCCACCTTCATGCCTTAGGAAAGTAAGGGATGTATGAAAGCTTTGCTGTCTTTTGTACTGCAGAAGGCGTGACTGCTGTATCTAATTTGTCAGAGTGCTGGCAATGCATGCTGCTAGCTCCTTTGTTATTGTCTTTGCAGCAACTTTTAAATACTGTGATTTGAGCATACTTTTATGATCTATACATTTCAAAGAATAAATCATAGGAAGGTCTCTGTTTTATTGAAACAGTGTCTTGTAAAAGGAGATTTTATTTTTGATGCATTTGTTTATATGTGATTATATTTTGCCACCAAGAATACACCTTGCACTTCTAAGTCACAGAGACCTTTTGAGATGGAGACCATTGGTTGTTTCATCACACAAATAGGTTTTATTACTCAAAATATTGCTTTGAATAGAATTTCTGTTCTTTTTCATGAAATTGATAGGTTGTTGTGGGGTTCTATTTTGCTTATCGGTACTGGAGCTGGATCCCATGTTCTCACATATTAGTAAGCTCTACCATTGAGCTATGTCTTCAGCTTTTTAACTGGGTAGGAATAATCCAGCCTCATCTACTTGTCTTTTTATGGCTTTAGTTTGTCATCGTTATTTGACTCGTTTGCATCTGTGTTGTTAGAGGTTTGTTTGTTTTTTTTTTAACCCAGCTATCTGTCTAAAAATACAGTTTATCAGTAGTTCAAGCTTGATGTACAGAAGAAAGGCTTTCTGACCCTTACAGAGTTCTAAGAAAAAAAAGAGATATCACACAGCAGTGGGAAAGGACTTGATTCATCTAGTTGTTAGAGTTGTCAGTACTTCTTTGGAATCAGTGGAAGTTCTTTCACACATTAAATTCATGTTTTGTCAGAATTTATTATTCATTTGGTAGACTGTTGGTAGTGCATACGTATTTGGTAGAAGATGGTGAATAAGCCTGTACTGGCTCAGCCATGTCCATGCAGTTCTTTTTAGATCAATCTGACCTGGATACTGCTGTAAGTGACTCTCTCCGTCCCTGGTGCAGGAGGTGTTATGTTTTATGACTGAAGCCTTCAGGGGGAGTCAAAAGCATTGTTTTACTGTTATTTAGAAGTTTATGAACACGAAGGCACTTCATTTTCCTTTCTTAATCATGAGTTATGTTAAATTAGTTCATGAGATCTTTGATCATAGTATTTTCTCAGAGATGTCTCTGCCTGTTACAAAACTATAACCTACCTATGTGGAAATTAAAACATTGGACTTTTTTATCTTTAACATAATTCGATAATTTCAAAAAAACCCACAGATTTTCATTTCGTGGATTTAAATGTCTAACATAAAACATAAGAGTCACGTGTCGCTCTTCATCGAGGCATGCAGAGTCTGAGCTGCAGTTGTTAGATTATTCCCGAAATGGGACACAGTCTCCCTCTTATCTCGCGGAGACTTTTGTTTCCTTTGCATTGTTTATGACATTCCAGTTAAGAGTAGAGCTGAACTCACACAGTGTGAGTGAATGGGCTGTTAGGAATGCAGCATCGAGGATAATCCTCCGACCAAGCACTCCCAAACGTGGTTTTTCTCAGTCTTGCCGGGTTTAAACTGTTAGAAACTCTATGAGCTTGTAGCTTAGGAAGTGTTGCTTTTTTTCTTAAAGTTTTTATGATTTCTGTCGACACTTTTACTTTAGAATTTCATTTATGATTATTATATTTACATTATTTCTACCCTTCCTTCTTATCCCTCATACTTCTCCCATGCCGCCTTCCACTTTCCTATTCATAACCTCTCCTTTTAAAATTATTTTATTTACTCATAAGTATATACATAAATACAACTTGCTGAGTCCATGTTATATTGTATATGTACATGCGTCTAAGACTTACCTCTTGGGATTTGCTAACCTATTAGGCTTGTAGTCTCTGAGGAAAACTGATTCTCCCTCTCTCTGGGCTAAGTGGAAGGTTTTCCTCATTTGTATGGCAACTGCTGTCATCGCTGTGCAGGGCTTGTTTGCGGCAGTCTTGTTGAGGTTTCATGGGAGCAACTTCTTGTCCTGTTTAGAAGACACTGTCTCACCGCAGGCTTTTTTGTCTTATTATTTTCAGTTTCCCCCTCTCTCTCTTACAACACCCTGTTCTTTTCTTTATAGAAATCTCTATTATAGAAACCTAGAACCAGGTGATAAGTTTAAACACGGCAGCGTCTCCATTAGTAGATTGTATTCAGTTGCACTGAAGCCTAACAATCTGGACTCAGTCTTTGACATACAATACTCTTAAGGCATCCTCTCTGGAGGTTTTCCCAAGAGTCTTTATAGTCATAGCTTATAGGTTAGATATGTTCATAAGAACTTTTGTTCCAACAGGCATTATTAATCTGTTATAAGCATGCCAAATCATATGTGCTTTGTTGATTCTTATTGCTGGAAAATAGTATTCAAAATCTGATCCATAATTAAATAAGAATAAATAATAAAATAATATTTATAAAATATACTATTATTTAATGCATATTATTATTTCTAATCCTTGGAGAATATGTGATCCTAACTTAAATTTCCCAAAATTATGTAGTATTATAGAAATAAGAAGTGTATTCTAGCAAATATGTCCTAAGCTTTCATATTATAAATTCAACTTACTGGACAATAAGTGTATTTATTTGAAGCTTCTCTCATGCCTTGTTCATGTCGCTGTGCAGAAAGAAGGCCAGAAGACTAAGCAGAGGCCATGTGGTGGTGGCAGTCACTCCTCATGCTTTCGCTTCCTCCAGTTCAGTTCAGCCTGATAGCCGCTGCGCCCTGAGAGGCGTGTGGCGAGCTGACACACCAGAGGCTTTCCTTTGTGTATAGAATTTAAATGTCTTGATGATTAGAACTTTTTTCTTTCTTTTCAGAATAAAATTGTTCTGTACTGACTTTTCTTGTAGTCAGAAGAAAGAAATAAACCAACCCTATTTTCTATTACAAATTATCATAAATATTGGAGATGCAGATTTTTCTTAGGTCATTAGCATATCATGCTGCGACCCACACCAGAATGTACCATTAACAAAGCAGCCTTCATGTAATTAATGTAAATAATATGGAACTACAGCTTGAGCTACCCAGTCAGCCTTGGCGAAACGCATTTGTCATAGCGCATAGTCTAAGGAGCTCAGCCTCAATTCAAATTCAACTTCATGGGCTTCCCCCTTTTTTATTTTTTTATTTTTTTTTTGTTTTGCTCATGCTATAAATTTCTGTGAAACATTTATGACTGTAAATTTCTTTGGAACACCTACATAGGAGAAGAAAGCAATCCAATAAACTGAAATTAAAATTTTATTATTTACAGTGCTTCTGCTGGTGAGAACAATTAGTATCTTCATAAGGCGAAATAGAGATCATGGGAAGCAGCCGAGGGCCTCTTCTGTCCTCAGAGTGTCCTGCCCTCAGCTGCTGCAGCAGATCTAAAGGATGTCCTGTCGCCATTTGCTGCGCTTGCCCCCTGACTCCAGAACACAGAGGAGCGTTGTAAATTTTTCATGAAGAGGTTTCAGTCTGTAAAACAGCAAACAGGAATAATGTTTTAAATGCAATCATTGTCAAGTTTGAACAATGTAATTTATCAAGAGAGCAGTTTGTACTATATAATAAGTTTCATATATTAATACAATTTTTCATCTGATGTCAGGCTTCTGATTTATGAATAGCCCATGATCTAAGGTGATCATTGAATTATAATTCACGTAATAAGAAGCCAGGACTAAGACCCTGGGACTGCTACCCTGGATTAGCTTCCATGCCACCAAGCCAATTTACTAAACAACCGTGGGCTAAATGATACAGTTTTTCTAATTCAAAGAAGGCACTCGTTAATTAGATAAAGGCTAAAGCTCTCATTATTTTTAAATGATTTAAGAACGGGTAAAGATCTTACAGCTTATACGGCAGCTCTAATAGTTCTCTGCTTACTGCCTTGTAATAAGAGTATTAAAGACAGATGGGCAAGGCCGATTTAAACCAATTACAGTGTTTCATGTGCACCCGCAGCAATGACTATCTGTAGGCATATCAGATGCTAACACTAGACCTGCTTCAGATGACTAAGGCAGCATTGATTCATGTAATCTGTGAATAATTTGTCTCTGCTAATTTCTGGAGAAAACCTTCTGGACTGTAGTCATTCTTGGGATGCTTTATTTTTCTCAGTATTAGGTACACTCAAACTTTCTGATTATCAAAAGGAAGAAGAAACATCTTTCTACTAATTCCTTCAATTAATCTCGCACCTGTTAGGTACTAGACGTTGGGCTGGATCTTAGCTCATGAAATGGTGTGCTGCTGGTTATTTTGATTTCTGGGATACAAGTGAATAATATATTCTTGAGAAGCACTTGGGCAAATATTAGTTATTTGTTTAAAAAACAAGTCGAATACATTTTTAAAAATCTTCATTTAGCTTCATGGTAGAATTGATTGAGTAATTTTCCATAATTTTGTTGTTTGATTGTATTTAGTTATATTTTGTGTAGATGGCAACTGCATTTTCTGATACCTGCACATGGAGTCATAAATTTCCTTGGTATTATCTTGGCTAACTAGCCATTCTTTTATCCTTTTCTCTGCCTCCTACTTTGTTTTCTTGCAAACAAAAGATGTAGTGAAATTCTTTTGGTTAAACGTCCAAGTCATGTTTTCTTTGGGTTTAAAGAATTCATGTCCACTCTCACATCCATAGGCCCCGCGTATGCTCCTGGCTCCGGTGTGTTTTTGCCGGGCCCTTTTACCCCCCTTCCACTGTGTGCTGTCCTGTTACTGCGGTGTTCTCACCTTGAGCTGATTTGTCTGCAGAAAACATCGACTCCATAATAGCCTCAGAATTGTCATTCTGCTTTAATATAGTTTGATGACGTCACCTTCATAAGTTGTTCCATGTAAACTAATAAAGCCTTTGAAAGAACAGAAGGTACCAGGATTTTAGTACCTATTCCTCTGGACCTTTTGTGCTGTTGGTGACCCAGCTGTTCAGAAGGCTCACAGGTTTGCAGTGGACTTTTGGTTATTGCCTCTGGTTTCGTCATTTTTCACTTTATTCATTAATATGGATTTCCCATGAATCTTTCAAAATTGTTGGGCAGAAGCTAGCAGTAAAGGTAGGAATTCATTAAGGAAGACTAAGGTAAACAAAGGACTTCACAACATTGTGTGTTTTCTCAGTGATGCTATTTCATCCTAGAAAAAAAAACCCAGCTTTTCTTATATGAGCAACATGGTATGTTATTAATGGACCTAGAGAATAAGTTATTTGTTATAGTAACTCTTGAACTGTTTAATACGTACTCAAGCAGTATGGTGAAGTTTTATTATGCTCCGCAGTATACACTTATGAAGTGTGGTACATAATAAAATAAAAGCAATAACATCGATATTTCTGAGGTATCCATCAGGGCTGACCTGCAGCAACATATTTCATCTGGTTCATCTGCTATGAATGTTTGAAAGTTACAGCTGGAATTCCTAGGAACAATATTGTGTCTGTGACTTCTGCTTGTTTGCCATTGTAAGTGTTCTTACCCTTCAACTCTCAAACCGTCCCCATGACTCCCTCAGTGCTGGTGTCAGGAGTCAGATGGAAAAGAGAAGCGCTTGGCATATTAGGCAGCAAGACCGCTTAAACTACATGTTTACTCTGAGAAGGGTTGGGAAAGGACAGGTGATTTTTAGATAAATTCAGGGTTTATGTGTGCAAAGTTTAGGCATGTTTCACAAAGACAAAATCATTCATTACATCAGATTAAGATGGGTTTTTAAGAAACTAGGCTGACAGTTAAAGAGGAAGTGTCGAGTTGTGTGACAGAGCATTGTCTCAAGAATGCGGCTGTTCATGTCAGTGTGCACTGGCATTTGAACCTGCAAAAAGAAAAATGTTACGTACTGTGACTATGGGCTACATTCCCTGCTTGTCTGTGTCTTTCCCCGGAGACCCTCAGGTCTGGTTCTGAGGAAATGGGCAAGAGGCAGTTGTTTCCCTCAGTTATTAGGGGAGATACCCAGGATGTTTTCCAGTCAACAGCTTCCAAATAGTGTAGGACCAATAAAAACAAGAAAGAAGGGGTTTCTTAAAGGTGGAGCTAAGATTTTTCAGTAATGTCTTCCTGTAACTGTTGTCTATTTTTTCTTATTAAAAGAAACCATGCTACCTTAAATGTTTAAATGCTTTTATTTGTATGAAAGTCAAGTGTTTGTATTTGCTGGGAAGAATGCAATTATTATGTAACAAAAATATCATCCAACATCAATTGTAACTGGGCTTCCACTAAACTGCAGAGGCGCAATGCTATTATTACCATTATTATTGCTGTTATTATTGATTAATCAAAAGTTGAATCTTTAATTTCTGGCAAGCTCATATTGTCTATACATATGAGTATTTTTGCTAACAACTGTATTGCTGCTATAGAATACTTGAGCCATATTTCTGATTCATAGATAGCAATACATTGGCTCTATGAATTGTCTTTTGTATACTGGAAGGGAGGCAATGATATTAATTAGTGGCAGTAACTTTTAAACATCATTTCATCCCAGTTCCCACATCTATGTGACTGTACTCAATCATTGCTGTATCCTTTATGAGATGGCAGCTATAAGAACAGTAATGCATGAATAGTTTGTATGGCCATGTTTCCTTTTGATTTTATAAATAACATTATTATTATTAGCTTAACTTATACCATTTTATTCCTCAATTCTCTTACAGCTATTGCTACAGATACATACATATAAATATCCTGGAAGCATTTACCTTTCAGGATGTGCTTATATCTCTTTGGTCCACTAGCTCTTATATGTCTGAGAATTCTGGGGTTGGCAAAGCTGATTGGACCTCCAGCAAGTACTCTGATGTTAATCAGCCTAGTGTGCAAGACAGGAAAGCTGATAGTCTGAGATTGCACTTTAAACTCAGACAGACTGTCAGTCTTCACGGTGGGGCATGGCCTGTTTATGTGATCAGATACTAAACCTGGGAGAAAGCTGACAGGCACACTCTGTTGTGTAAGCAGCAGCCTCGTGTGCTTTAGCTGACAGACAGTGTGTAAATCTGTCCATGCAAAAATTTAAATGTTTAGTTTGCTCTTAGTTACTGTAAAAATCTGCTTATTTCTGTCGGCACAGCAGTGACCTCACTGGGCAGAATTGCTACACATAGAGGCGCAGATAAGGGTCTGCTTGTGTCAGTCAGTCATTCTTTGATTGGCAGGAAGGTACAGAGGAATTCACTCAAGGTGTACTTCAAGCTGAAGCAATAGACAACATGTTTTGGGGCAGGAATAGCTTTATTTAGCTTGGTTATCTTGTATCTTGAGTAAATGAATAGATTATATCGTATCTAATTATGATTCTAAGAATAAATATGCTATAATATCAGTAAGCTCTGACAATACTTATCCCAAGGCAATATTTTATTTAAAAATTTTCTGTTAGATTATAATTTCATATCTACAGCTGTTTCATGGGCTTTTGTGTTCGTTATATGATTTCTTTTTAATTTATAAAATAAGTTCATTTTTTGGTTCCTTACTGTGATTACGAATGACTTGATAAATGTGGATAACTATTCTTTATTTTAAATCTTATTCTTGAAGTTAAATTACTATTTTATATTCAAACATACGTTTTTCATTCTACTGAGATAAATATGAAGTTAGTGTTTTTATCCATGCATTCAGAGAGACTAGAACAACTTCCATGATATAAAGCTGTTTATTTTATTAATTACTAATGGGAATAGCTTTTCTTTTATATTCACTGGCTAAGCAGTACAGTATCTGATACTGAGTTTATCCTGACCTTTCCACGGGAAAACTACTTGTAGTGGGGAGTCGGGCTTGTCCCGGCTCTGTAGATGCCTGTGTCTCGAGATGCTGCACTGCCTTAACACAGTGTCCAGGTGTATCCTAAGAAGCCTGGCAACAGTGATTAAAGCAAAAAACGTGTTAAATCTGAAATGCTGCCATTAACCTTTTGACATAAATATGTAATTGCATTTTAGCTATTTTGCTTGTAAAATTATAGTTGTCTTTATTTTTTTGTCTGCTGCCTAAATTCAAAACACAGTTATATTGAACTCTATTAAAATGATTTTGTTGCATAATGGTGGCCTTCATATGATCAACTTTTAATTGGTTTTTTAACTATTAAATTCAAACTATCCAAATTTTCAAGTCAAGAGCTTTGAAAACATTGCGATAAGATTAATGCATAGATTCTAAAGGATTTTCTGTACAGCTTGTTTTCTGTTGCTGTTTCTTGTCCACAGTACTAATTAATCCCTAGTCAAATCTGTCCTAAAAGTTCACATTTGGTTGGGGACTCTTCTACACGGTATTCAGCTGGAGCCACAGTACTGCTTTACACGGTATTCAGGTGGAGCCACAGTACTGCTTTACACGGTATTCAGGTGGAGCAACAGTACTGCTCTACACGGTATTCAGGTGGAGTGACAGTACTGCTCTACACGGTATTCAGCTGGAGCCACAGTACTGCTCTACACGGTATTCAGGTGGAGCAACAGTACTGCTCTACACGGTATTCAGGTGGAGCAACAGTACTGCTCTACACGGTATTCAGGTGGAGCAACAGTACTGCTCTACACGGTATTCAGGTGGAGCAACAGTACTGCTCTACACGGTATTCAGGTGGAGCCACAGTACTGCTCTACATGGTATTCAGGTGGAGTAACAGTACTGCTCTACACGGTATTCAGGTGGAGCGACAGTACTGCTCTACACGGTATTCAGGTGGAGCAACAGTACTGCTCTACACGGTATTCAGGTGGAGCAACAGTACTGCTCTACACGGTATTCAGGTGGAGCCACAGTACTGCTTTACATGGTATTCAGGTGGAGCGACAGTACTGCTCTACACGGTATTCAGGTGGAGCAACAGTACTGCTCTACACGGTATTCAGGTGGAGCCACAGTACTGCTTTACATGGTATTCAGGTGGAGTAACAGTACTGCTCTACACGGTATTCAGGTGGACCAGCAGCCTCGCTTCGGGTGCTCCCCAGGGGAGATCATCTCAGTCTTTTTTCACCTGTGCTTTCATTGACAATTTTTCTTCCACCTCTCCTGATTCTAAAGCGTATATGTAGTGTTCCTTAGTTCTTCCTATCACACTAGTTTTGAAGAATAATATATAGCAGTAATCGTTATAAACTTGTTATACAAAAAACAAGGTCTGGAGGTGCACAACACAAATTCCAGCTATTCTGTGAAGCAGTTTGCAGATGAGGACCTCTCTCTCTCTCTCTTAAGGAAGTGTGTGAGTGCCCTCCTATAAACTGTGGAGACATTCATCCCACTGTTATCTTGTAACTGCATCCACACCAACACCCTTTTCTCTGTCTAATTGCTAATTACTGATTTTATCTTAAAATTAAAAGAAAACCCCCCAACAGTTCATATTGTTACCATTTTTTAATTAAATACTTTTGAGGTGAGAGGATTAAAATTTAAGAAATTATTGTTCCTCAGGCAGCAGCTCCTCTGGCTTCTTGCCTATGCTTTTCTCCATTTTACTTAAGAGTTTCTAGTTTAACGATTGAGTACCTAGTTTGGGGAGTGACCTAGTGGTATTTTTTAACTACCTTTTCATATCTACACTAATTTGTTAGAATCTGAGAGGATAAGATGCTATAGGTACACCTGTTTGGCAGTTCACCTGGGCCTCACACATGCTTGATTTGTGTTCTCTGCTTAGACGCACCCACCCCTTATGTATTACTTTAGCAGCTTGAAGAATGGAGACCTTCAAATTTCTGTTTCTAGATTTAAAGTGTTTTTGTTACAGAAAATGATTAGGTAACTGTGTGTGTGTGTGTGTGTGTGTGTGTGTGTGTGTGTGTGTGTGTGTGTGTGTGTGTTAGTGGATGCACCCCAAAAGTAGTTAGGCTCTGCCAGTGTTTTGGATGACTTTTTTTTTTCAGGTCCAGTGTCTTAGAGCCTGGTGATAATCTCCATACGATTGAGCACTAAGGGTCACATCCTCTAAAACCCTGAGCTCACTCTGAACATGCAGATTCTCATTTTAGTAAATAGCCTCTGGCTCTAGCTGTCAGCTTTTGCAGAAGTACAAGACATAGAAGAGTCCCCGCCTTCTCCCAGTGTACCCTGCTTGAGTGCCCAAACTCTGTACATGACCCTGTCCACAGAGGTCTGAGTCCCTGCCACTCGCATTGCTCTTCCTGCCCCACTTTTGAACAGAAGGAATTATCATTTCCTTATGTCTAATCATTTTTAGACTTTCAAATCTTTCAGTTCAAATATCAGAAAGCCCAAACTCTACAGTTGTTTGATTATCTGCCTTATACTTTCCGTGTCTGTAATTGAAAAACTCTTTTCCATTGTGAAGTTCATTTTGAAGCCTTCAGTGAAGTTTTTGCTTTAGCTTTCCCACTCTTCTCCTTATGCCCGGTATAAATTTATCTTGTCACTTGTGTCCTTACAGTTGTCATTGCTTATGCACTTAATTATATTGGATCAAAATTTAATTTAATATTTTGAATGCTGGAAGGCATACTATAAACGATAGTGTTATTCCACATGGTCTTTTTCTGGGGTGTTGAAGATTTGAAAAATTAGTATAAATGTTCTATATGCAGTATTTATAGCTGTCTGTATAAATTGTCTTTTGCAGTCACTTAGATTGTATGAGCAATAGGTAAATACTGTAGGTCTCTTTTGTGGAAAGAATTCACAGCTGTTTTGCATCAAATTTTGAAAATAATGCTCTTTTGTTGTGAAAAGAATCTAAATCACTATGCAGTTGATGTCCTCTCCTTTTAAGAGAGTCTCCTCATTCATCCGTTCCCCGGATGCACATGTGCATATGCCCACAGATACATGCCTCCTTCAGTTGCACTCAGTGTTGGCAGCTCATGATGTCGTTCTGTCTTCGGTGCAGCACGTTAGAATGTGATAGCTACTTTTCCTCATTGGACAGTAAAACCTCAGAATTCTTCAGACTTGGTTTTCATATTAATCTAGTATTTGTGTCATTCTTAGGAAGGGTCAGTTTTGTACTCAACCCTGAGGTCACTGGGTAGTCCATCTCAACCCTTGTACATAATCTCACCCTGAGCTCAGATGTTTTCTTAGATCATCAGACTCAAAGGCCAGGGCAATTACAAAGTCCCAGACAACAAAACACCCAGGACAGGGAAAGCTACTTTTCTTCCCTCTACCAAATCCCATAGTCATTGTAAAAGAGTCCAGTCTTTTCTAAATTTGGCCAATATATTCAGATTTACAAAAGGTCTTGTATCCAGTTGGATGATGGTGGTGCACAGGTTTAATTCCAGCACATGGGAAGCAAAGATAGGTGGTTCTGTGAGTTTGAGGCCAGCCTGGTCTACAGAGGTCTAGGACAGCCAGGGGTACACAGAAATCCTGTCTCAATAAAGGAAGTAATAGTAATAATAATAAATTGATTAGTCACTTGACAAAACTTATCCTTATGCAATAAGTGATGGTCTCTAGCACACACAGTCCAGCATGACAGGAGTAATTCTGAGAGTTGGGTTCCTGGGCAAACAAGCTTTGTTGTTAGAAATGTTAACTTAGTGCGTGAAAGCTTTCCTGCTCTGGTATTCTCATACTGATTCTTACAGCAAGTCGCAACCTAATAAACACTGGTGGCTATTGTCTCTCAACTCCTGTATACAGATAGAGAACTAGATGTCCTGATGTAAGTAGTTCATGACTCTAAAAGGCTATTATAGTAAAAAGTTTCAACCTTATCTGCTGTGACTATAACCCAAACCATTTATGATCATCTATGCTGTCTGTGGCTTGCTCAGAAATCCAGTACTACTTTCTAAGTACCCATTAGTTCATCTTTGTTGAGTTGAATCTTGCAATGGTTATTGGCAAAACTGGCTTTATTACAGTGTAGAATAGGCAGATCTTCTGATTTCACTGTTTATAGGACACAAGGGATCTAGACTGTGAACTAAATGAAGAGCTGTCCTATGCCTGTAGTTATATAATTATGACTTGAACTCATACCAAGAAACAGACTCTCATGGTCATCTTGAGACACCAAGACGCTGCCACAGGAGTCTTAACCAAACCTTATGTGAAGTCTTTTCCAGTCCCAGTTATTGCACCCCTAGGTATCTCTGACCCTTCCCCTGCAAGGAGCTGAATTGTGGTATTTAAAGGACAGTATGGGGTTCCTCTTTAGCAAATGGCACTTGGCATCATTTGTGGGCCCAATGTGTATGAAGTATTAGATAAGCCTTTGATGTACAGTTATAGCAGAATCAGTTGTTTCAAAGGATGGTGATTAAGCAGGGACAGTTTTGTTGACAGCGTTTACTAATATACTAAATCAGCTTAAAATATCACATTTTTAAAGAAATAACATTTCCAGATTTGATTTTGCAATTGACTGTTTTTGAAAATCTTTGTTTTTCTCCCATCTATGTCTGTTCTTAATCATACTGTTAAAATCTGTTATCTAATGTGATTGCTCGCTGTGTTAAAATAGTGTCATCAAGCTGGAGTTGGTTGTTCATGCTTTAATCCAAGTAGCCTCCAAACTGAAGCAGAGGAATCCTAGATTTAAAGCTATCTGTGTAACACAATGAGACTCTGGCATAACAAAAAAGTCATCTTGTACATTTTTTCATTGAAATGCAAATGACCCAGTTCTCAGCATTCAACACATTTGGTAATATATGATGGGGAATAGTTAATGGCGCTGTGGTTCTTGCTATAAGCTTGCGGCTTGTAGAGGTTTGTTAATTAGGTAACCAAATAGATAAACTTGCCCAGCCTAATTCTCAGAGAGGGCATTCTTTGGTAGGTTTTTCCCAGATATTCTCCTGTGTGTATTGCATGCACGTGTATTCTGTTTGGCTAGTCAGATCTGGGAAGGATAAGGCCACATTCAATTCCTTGGAAAATCATAATCACAATTGTAAAAAGCAAATGCTGAAAATATAGGAAATAAAAGAAGAAAATTATTGACAATTAATGTTATTAATATCAAAGCCAAACTCCTACGGTGGTCATCACGGCTATTTAAATCTGACTTGTACACAGCATGGTTTTATTTCTGCTGTTTCAGACTTAGCTCAAAGCAATCTCGATCCACAAAAACTTTCCTATTTATTTTATTCTTTGATACCTTTTCTGAACATCTCTTAAAACTTTCTCACAAAGTCCCCTCATAGCGTATTGGTTTGTTTTCTAATTGTTTCCCTGACTTCAGTATTGATCGCTAAGTTATAGGCTCCTTTGGTGACTGTACATGTTTTTCTTTATTTCTAGATTTGTACATAGCATGTTTTATTTTTAGACATATAGTATGTCCTAATGTGTGTTCTTCTTTTGGTTGCTTGTGGCTACAAATTGAACATTTTTCTGTATGTGTTCTTGGTGGCCAGGCATTAAAAATTGGTCAGCTCTCATTTGGATGAGTGTATAAATAAGGATCAGAATGAATTTTATCATTTTAACTAAAATTATGTATTCCATTAGAATAATAACATATATTCGATAAGCATTTATCTTTGATTTAATATTTGTAGCTGTGGTTTAAATTGTTTTATATAAACCCAGTGTTTTCATAGCCAAGCTAAAGGCAAAAAGTTTTGTGTGTGCAAACGAGAGAATAGTACCTACCACTCTGCCTTGTCTTTTTGTCTCGAACCTGACTTCTACCATTATTTGAAAATGCTGGCACCTCTCGGCTCTTGTGCCTGTGATACAGTTGGAGGAGGTAGCTTTGCAAAGGCTGGAGCAGTCTGGGGTAGGTTTCACATCCACTCTCCTTTCTGCCTGTTCTCACTCTGCTCCTGTGGTCCCGAGAAAGGCATATATTGAATCTTCTGTTCCAGCACCACAGCTCTGGTGCTGTTTGGCCTTGCAGAGAGTCAGAGTGAGCAGTGTAGAGGTGATGTTGAGAGGACACAGCCTGCCATCTAAGCCTGGTAGGCTCAGCACAGCTGCAGGCCAGGCCAGGCTCAGTCTTCTTTATTAGAACCTAGCTGCCTCTGTTTTATGTCATGTCTTCTGCCCTTGTGCCTGGAGAGACAATGAGAATAGTGTGTCAAAGGTCTTGATGGCCCCACAGCTCCAAACACTTAGCATCTGGCCCTTCGCCGAATTTATGACCTGATCTATGAGACTATCGTAGGGGAAATCCAGCTAAATTTTATCATGGTTTGTTTAGACAAAAACTTGTGGTTTCTTTTTAGGAAACATCACAGAAATAAAGGTTTTTGAAAGATGAATGCAAATCACTTTGCAAACTGTTGTTGAGATCTTTGAGCATGGTCTTTAGAAATGATGTCTTCTGTAGGTTGTCAGTGCCAGAGGCAGCCTGAGTATGCTTAAAACTGAAAAGGAAAAATACAAAAACATTTTTACTTTTTAAAACATGAATGATATGCTTAGAACTTTAAAATGACAGGCACCTGCATGGGTGAGATTAAATCTCGTTTCATACTAGTTAACAAGAATCTAGTCTGTTAATTAGGCTAATTATCACCTGTTCATGGCAAAATTGTACTCAAAACTCTTGGCTTAAGTAATGGTTCCCTGGTGAACTGTGTAAAAGCCCTCACGGGAGGCCTTCCAACTCTCACTGGAAGCCACGCTGGTAGCTTCAGAGCTGGATTTAGTGATTGAAATCCTCCTGTCCTCCTGGTTTTAGCTTTTTTTGGCTTCTTGATCTATAAGTTATGCTCACGTGTTTTTGTTTATGTTTTGTGTGTGTGTTCTGCATTATGAAATGCTCAAAATCCAGCCTCATTGGATAATCTAGATAATTATATTGTATGGAATACATTTAATTTTATTCACCAGGACCTATGGACCTTCACAAATCTGAAGGGAGATGGCCAACAATGACCTAGGCTCTCATGAAGTGTCCGGTGTTTCTCACTGCTGCTGCTCTTCATGGTCTCCTTCTCCTCTCCTCCTCTTTCCTGTTCCTCCTCATCCTTTCCCCACCCAGTTGTTGTCTGCGCCGAAAGCATTAGTGTTTCACAGTGGTAGTGTCTTTAGATAGTGACTTTGTTACTGCAGCAGAAATCCCTGCGCTTCCTCATTTTGACCTATCTTCTGGGTCACATTTTCAGTGTGAGATGCTGGAGGGTGCACTGATGTGGCTGTTGTTTCTCTGTGCCTTTAGCTGCTTTGTTTAGGAAAGGAGTGATTGCTCACTGCTCTGCAGAAATTTACATGGTAACCCTACTGGGCAAAGATTTTAATCATGTTCATTTCATCTCTCAGTATGTCATTATATCATTCTTAAATTATAGCCATTAAAAAAGAGCCTTTTATTCCAAAGAAAACTGCCTGTGCTTCAGTACTGTTTGAACAACTTAGAAATTGTTTAAATATTTATTTGTTCATTAGGCTATTTTTCTAGGAATCAAACCTGTTGTGTTATAGTTCTGTATTGTGTTTATTTATAAAGAAGAATGTTGCTTGTTAGTTGCCTTTTAGTACTTTAGTTCTAGAATGATTTTGAGGGGGTGAACACTTGAGTATCAGAGTTTTGAAGGAGAGCGATTGCATAGCTTTTCATTATACTGGAATTTAGTGACTCCTCCTTAAACTCAGATGTGTCTCACCCATCTCTTCCTTTCTCTTGTGCTTCTAGTAAATGTGTGTGTGTCATTTGTCAGTTTGACTGGATTGCATCAAAGTGTCATGTAGAAGAAATAAGAATTATTGTTTGATTGTTTTATTAAATGATCAAATTATAAAAAATTTGAAGTATAGGACATACTTTGGAAGAGGTAACTGTCGTCTGTGTGCTCAGATTCTCTTCTTCTGGTAAACCACAAAAGTTAGCTGTGTAGTTGTGCTCGCCCACCGCCCTCTTCCTCCCTTTCTCAAGTAGAGGGAAGCAGCGTCAAATTAGGGTGTCGTACAGTTTCTGCATGTGAGCTTCATTCGTAAGATTTTGTGCCAATGGTGCATCTTTTAAAGTTATTTTTTAATAATTTATTTTATGCATGTGAGTGTTTTGCCAGCATGCTTGTATGTGAGCCATGTGTAAGCCTGGTGCTTGTGGAAGTCAAAGTCATCAGATTCCCTGGAGCTGCAGTTACGGATTTTTATGAGCCCCCATGTTGGTCCTGAAAACTGAACCCAGGTTTTCTGCAAGAGCTACAAACGTTCTTAATCACTGAGCCGTCCTCCCAGCTCTCTAACTTGTTTTTAATGTAGGTGTGACATTGAAATTTTTAAATCTGTCTTCGTAAGTAGAGCCTGAACTTACTCATTTTCATAGCATAATGATAGTCCATCTTATGATTAAGTCTAACCATCCCCTTAATCCTGTTGAAACTTCAATAGATGAATTTATATTATATAACTTTATGTATACAGTATGTCTTAGTTGTATCTGTCTGACTAGATTCTCCAGTATAAAAGTAGGGTTATAACAAGCTCAATATTAAATTAAATGACAATTAATCATTACAAGATTATCCTGACCGAAACAGATTCAAAACTTCAGAAAAAATAGTGATAGCCTGCCTTATTTTTTTTCTTGTTTATTTGTTTATTTTCAAGATAGGTTCTCACTGTGTAGCATTGGCTAGCCTGGCTGGATTCACTCTGTAGACCAGGCTGGCCTCGAATTTATAGAGATCCACCTGTCTCTGCCCCCCTCCCCCCGAGTGTAGGGACTAAAGGCGTGTGACATCACCTCACAGCTAGAGTGATTCTCTTATCTGTTCTATTTTTGCTTTTTCGAGGGAGGTTTCTCTGTGCAGTCCTGGCTGTCATGGAACTCACTCTGTAGACCAGCCTGGCCTCGTTCAGAGATCCGCCTGCCTCTGCCTACTGAATGCCGGGAGTAAAGGCATGTGCCATGGCCACCAGGCCTCGGAAGTGTTTTAAAGAGGCAGGTAATAAAGTGAGCTTTACAGGACACTTGTATCTTCATTTAGAAATGAGATGTGTGTACATTTCTATTAAATTTCTAATAAGTACAGTCTACTAGCTTGGAATTAAACTTTTTAATGGCATTTAAAGTTTGAATCTGAAGAAGATGAATTTAAAATTTCCTTTTAGAATCCTGACTTTAGTAATTTGGAAAGCTATAAAAGTAAATCAAAGTTCACATTTTGGTTTTGATATAACATTTCTCTTGTTTATCCATTCAGAACCAAGCAAATGCTCAAAAATTGTGTAAGGTCACAACACATGTAAAGGTTAGTTATATAACACATTTTAGCTCACTATTAATTCCTTAACTTTGTACAAGATGCATCCCAATGAGAAATTTTAGTTTTTGTTATATAGCTGATAATGAGGCTAGTTATTCCCTCTTGAGATTAAGTGTTGAAATGTAGACTTTGCTCTTGGTTCAGCTAACACAAATCATACAAGAAGAAACCATTGGAAGGGATCTGTGGGTACATGTCAACCTCTTCTTCTTACTGTGGTCTCTTAGTGTGGCAGAGGACCAGAGCCTTCCCCTCTGTTTCAACAGGTAGCTAAGGGAACAGCACACACAGTTGTTAGTGGTAGGCCTCTTCTGTGCAGTAACACTGGACGAATGGTTAGAAACCCTATTCCACTTTGGAATCCTTGTAAGTTTATACAGATGAACCTTTAATGGACTTTCAGTTTACTGTTTCCCACTAGGGCAAGGGCTTAATTGCAGACAGTTTTAGCATCATGGGTTTCTTACCTAAGAACTTTAGAGTGCAGATGTGTGTGTGTCTTCATAGGGATTGCTAAAGGAGTCTATGTTTGAAATAACTTCCCTCAAAATTCCCATGACCCTCCTGCATTGTCTTTCTGCCTTGAGAGGGTGAAGCAGATGCAATCCCTTTGTCTTCTGTGCTCATGTAATTCCGTCTTCCAGGTTGGACCTGTTTGTGAAGACCCGTTACTCACCTTCATCCTTCTTCCTACTAAGTACTAACCTTCATCATGAGTTTTTCCAAGTTGAATCTCTCTTTAAATTATGTTACAAAATATGTCTTCTGTAACCCTGCATAGCAAAGCATCCATGCCTCAGTCTGCCCCTCCAACTCACTGGGCTGTGTCCTTGCTCTGGTGTCCGGCGGCATTTGAAGGGCAGCAGGCTGTGTGTGTTGTCCCTCAGGGCTCTGTTGCACCTTTTCCCAGTTCAGGAGTTTTCTTCTGCACTTCCTGCTTCCCTGTTTTTACCCGTCTTTCTGTGTATGAGTGATGTGCCCCCTCCAATCTGCCCTGTCCCTTGCTTGCTCTTCTTTTTAATCTCCAGTGGCTTTTTACTTTTATGAATGGTTTTTCTCCCTTATGAGCATCAGCAGATTTTCTTGACACCCAAATCTTCCTCTTTTTCTGAGCAGTGTTCATAGACTTCGGGATGCCATGTCTTTCTAAGAGGCTCCTGGATGCACCCTGTGGTCCTTCAGTTTCAGGTCTTGCTGCAGAGTGGTTTCTGCTCTCCTGCTCGTGTTTCCTCAGGGCTCCCAAAGGTCCATGACGAGCAAGGGTCCTCCCAGGGCCACAGTTCTCATTGACATTAGACTGACTTGAAACAAGGGATCCTGGAAAATGTGGCACAGAACTCATGTCATTGTAGGCGACAGAAGGCTTGCAAATAGGACCCAGTCTTTGGAAGTGCACCCTGCGCTGGTGATGTGTCCACGCTTTCCTTTGCCCGTGACTGAACTTCCTTATCTCCATAAAAAGGATGTAGAATGCACAGTGTCCAGAAAGTCCCGTGGTAGTTTGAGTACCCTTTCTTTTCTTTAATCTGGCTTTTGTCCTTTCTCGACAGGCACTGAGCTTTAGTCTAACATTTTTATTATGTATGAATAATAGACAGTGCACATTGAGGTTGTGTAGATGTAATTTTGTTAAATGCACATCGTGGTAGATTTAAAACTGAGGGATTTATTTTGTCATTCATAAAGTTGTAATACAGTCTGGAGAAACTATTTGTTAAAGATAGCATCTACTTAACCTCCTTATTTATTTCTTGTAAGAGAAGGTTAGTTCCACAATAAATACATGGAGAAATAAGTAGATAGGGGAATTTATCTTAGAAATAACATCCCTGTCATGGTTTTGAAATACTAAATGCGTGAAGACCCGTCAAAGAGATATACGGACACGATATTTTTTGCAGTGCATTTCAAGGTATTTAGTTATATATGTCATTCTCTAGTAAGAATCAGCAGTGATCAAATGATACAGTGATTTCACAGTCAGCCTGTGTTCACGGTGCAGACAGTGGCTCCTCACATGTGGAGCGGGGAGACGGAAACTGGCAGTTTGCTGTTAACGAATGAAGCCCTTTAGACACGCTATGCCATTACTTAAAGATTTGCTCGTTTGTTTCTTACATATTTTACATGTATAGCATTGCTTTGTAAATATATGTAGTAAAGGAAAGCTGTTGATTTATGACTGGATTCCCAGCATTTATGGGGCTTCATTGATTTGTTAAAGTGATCTACATCTAAGACCAAATTGGAAGGGTCAGTTCTTTATCGTTTAAGATGCTTTGCCTCTTCTGACAAAACTGTAGGAATTGAAATCATGGCTAATGACTGTGTGAAAGTATGTCTTTTCTCTGGCCTGTACTGATAATGTGAAACTTAGCCATTAGTTTCTGTGTTTTTCTCCTTGGTCTCTGCTTTCTGGTATAATGCTTTCAGCTTTCTAAAATTGTGTAATTTTAATTTTGACTCTTAAGAAACATGTTCTCTTATTTGATTGTTCATTATCCTGAATTAATATGTTGAACACAATTATTCTCAGTGATACTTAAAACCTAATTTCATCAGAAATAGGAAGTAAATTTTAGTGATGAATTCATAACTGCAAGTGGAACGGAGTAGAAGAGGTATGGGTTTGCTCATGGTTCTCCGTCTTTACCTCTTACTGGAAGATTTAAAACTGAAGGAGAAATTTGAAATATTTTCTTAAAGACATATTGGACTCTTGCTTTTCAGTTTGTTTTTGTACAGGAGAAAATTGTGTTTTTTCTTTCTCAGTCTCATTTTAGAACAATATGTAGTTGTAATGCTTAATTTTGTTTACCATCTAAGTTCTTCGCAGGCCTGACCTTGCTTCACTACTGAGATCAGAGGAGATAGAATGTGTTTGGGCTAGTGTGGCTGCAGACTTGTTTTTGTCAAAAAAAAAAAAACCTTTCTTATGTACCCGTGTCACCAACCCAGAGGGACTTTTTATTCAGTAGCCATTTTGGGGGGAGTGGGGTCTCCTTTCATCCCCAAGGAGCATGGTGATGCATGGCTCCAGGCTGCTCTCAGGAGTCGCTGCTGGAACCGCACAGCCGCCCTCCTGGCAGACAGCAGAGCTTGTCTGAGTGCTTGAGTATGGATAGCATTTCATTTAGCCTTTGCTCTGACAGCCCATGCCCTGGATAAGTGGTGTAGGCCTGTACAGGTGAAATCTATTCTCACTTTTGCCTCAGGGGTGACTGGACTGTAACAGAATTTTTCAAACCCGTTGGGCCCAACCGCAAAGCAGAGAATAAATGGCTGAAGTGCCAGGCCTCGACAGAAAAATCAATGCCTGGTTATACAGACATGACAGAGCCAGCCTGCAGTTCCCTTTGCAGAGGCTGTGTGCACCGCACTTGAGGTTTACCACTACGGTATCTGGACTCATCGATGTGAGTGTGCAGCTCAAATTTACGTTGTTCTCTCTCCTTCATGCAGGAAATTTACATGCCACTTATGTGATAGAAGTTTCACAGAGAAGTGGGCCTTGAACAACCACATGAAACTCCACACAGGAGAAAAGCCTTTTAAGTGCACCTGGCCCACATGTCACTACTCATTCCTCACGGCCTCCGCGATGAAAGACCACTACAGGACGCACACAGGTGTGCCACACCCCTTGTAAATCAGGGACTGGGCAGGGGAGGGCTACATGTGCATTGGCGTTCTTGATAGCAGCCCGTGTTAAACGTGACTTCCTTGCAGAGGTCATGGTAATTGCATTTGAAATTAAGGTAGTGGTAATTGCATATGAAATGGTTTGCATTCTTCCCTCCGCAGTTGGTCAGAGTGTCTTTAATGTGACAATTTAGTGTAAGTTTTGTATGTGTGCATGTCTTCACGCAGTTCAGGTTTAGATCTGACAGCTCATTTCTGATGTTTGTGTACAAAGTCAGTTTCATAGCTGTGACCTTCATCACTGGCATATTATGTTTTTAAAGGAACTGGTCTTCTGTTTCACTGTAGCTAAATCCCTAATGTTTGAACACACTGAATCTTAGTTTTATGTACCCTTCCCTAACTATGGACAGTGTAATATCTCCTTCAAGAAAGAGTCATGTCACACCCTAGAGTTCTTAAAATGCAGAGGCTAATCAGAATTGAATTACTAGATGTCTTCAGAAAACTGTTTTTAGAAACTCACGTTCACATAAAGTTTTCACGTTAATAACAACCACATGTAATGTAACTTAGCCATCTTGAGATTCAGTGGAGTATGGTCTGAGGTTACATATCCCATCATGCCCTATGGCCAGGTGCTTAGTTTGTGACAAACTTTTGATAGTCTTTGTACAGTGGGCCCAGTACTCATGGTGTCTCTGGTGTGAGTGCTCCCCCCACCACTGTCGGACACCGTCAACTACTTAGTGTTTTTGTGGCCTGCTTTCTCTTTGCCCTACTCAGAATAGATTCCCTGTAGGAGAAGAAGAATAAATTTTAATCAGCATTCAGAAATGTTCTTCTGATTGTTGTGAATCCTGTATTATTGTTAGAAATTATAGGTTGAAAGTTCTCCTGAAGCAGTCTGTGGGAAGCCCAGGCCTCCTTAGCTTCCTTGACAAGGGTGTTGACGATTTAAGGTCTCCAGCCTGCCCTGAGAGATCACTTATATCGAACAGCAGATGAAAAGCCAGTGCAGATGTAATTTATCGTCGGCGTTTCCTTCTAAAGAATAATTGTGGAGACTTGGCTGGATCAATACTATGGATTTTTGTTGTTAGGTCTTGTAGTCTGCACCATAATGAGAGATAGGGGACAGTGGCTGTTTTCTATTAGAAAATAAAGGATTGCTTCCGTGGCTTTCTATGTTTGAATGCAAAATGGCACATTTGAAACTATTTCAGGTTGTTATTAAAAGAAGTCTTCCATTAAATCTCTGTTATCATTTAAATATGACATGTAAAAAGAACCCCTTCTTGGTTGGGTAAAATATCTCATTGAGAAATTCCTTAATTTCTTTTCTCAAAAAAAAAAAAATACTCTTGGCCCACTGTTCATCAGTTACCCCCCCCTCCACTTCCCCCCCTTAAAAAAAAAGCAAGTAAAAATTGAATTTGAAAACAAATCAAGCCACCAAGGTAAATATGACATACAACACACCTGAGACTACCACCTTAGATAAAATCCACACATGGAAAAAATCAAGGTCACTAACGTATCTAGAATGAAATCATCTGGAAAATGAATAATTTCATCTTTTCATGTGTGTATACCATAGATTAGGAAAGGGAGGAAACTTTATTATGTGCAGCATGAACACATGGAGAGAATGGTAAATTCTGTATTTTCTCCTGTGCTTATTAACACATTTATTTTGTAAAAGAGAAACAGGTCACAAAGGTGTCATAGATGGAAGAACGGTGGCATGCTTGTCTAGAATGGGGGATGCTCACTGCTCACGAGCCATTGCCCCTCCCTTCATAGCATGCATGTGCATGTGTGTACACGGCAAACCACATTTCTCCACTGTAGTCCTCATGCCTCTGTGCATGTGTGAGAACAGCTGTTCTCGGCCCGCACACGCAGAACTGCCTGCAGAGCTGGGGAGAGCACATTGGAGAGAGTTGTTTTGCCACCACATTTAAAAAATGCTAATATTTAGAAACAAATTAGTATTTTAGTTTAAAAAGGGGCACTTCAGTGTTATTTAGTTGATAACACAGCAAGTTAAAAAGATTTATATTGTAAATTGATTAAATAATTAGATGAGTGATTATAATTGAACTTTATTCTTCACAGCCCATCCACTCTATCTTTTCTATTCTGGTTAAGGGCTTCTCAATGTTTTTCCTTTAAGTTAGGAAAACTAGAAACACTCTTAAGTGAAGGGTTACAGCTATTTTCCTTTGTTTTGTTATTTTAACCTTAGAAATACAGTCACTGTTTGCAAATGGATTGCCAACTAAATTTTTTGTGAAACCCCAAATATGGAGTAAAGTAGGCCTATTATGGGAAACTTTTCACTTTAAAGTCTGAAAGACTAAAGTCAATAAAGATGGATACAAATGATTTACTTTATTCCTGGAAAAGTCTTTTATAATTTCATTAATTTCCCCAAAGTCTGCATTTGTATTGTTTTTGCCTTCCTTGTGAGTCTTATGGGATGAATTGTCTAGCTAGCCAGCACTGGCTGGCCAAATTGCTACAGTAGAATGATATATAGTACTTATAGACTATAGGTCAAGAAAGCAGCATGTGTAAAATGCTCAGAAAATAGCCGTTTGCACAGTTAGCCAGCCCACATCTGCTAAATACGCCTTTGATTCCGCAGAAGTTTCCAGGCCAGAGCTATCACTGGAAGATGGGGGTAGGAATTGTTATAGGTGATTTTTACCAATCCTTGGACTTTTTTTTATGCCATAAAATTCAGGAAACACAAACAGCATTGAGTATCTCCTGGTAATGTGAGTTTGATTTCCTTTGGATCCCCAGTCTATTCAAAGAAACCATTTAATTCAAATTATTAAGTATAAGGTGATTAAAGAAGATCCTGACGGAATCAGGTAAAACCAATTCAGTGTTCTTAGGTTATTAAAAAATTCAATATATTTTATCTAAACAGAGTTATATATACTGTATATTAACTATTCCAAGCAATCTTTACTCAGCTCAGAAAGGCCAGATGTATGGGAATTGTAAAAAAATCAGGATATGCATAAAAACTGTTGAAGTGCATAAAGCAGCCCCATCTGGAAGACATCTACCAGAAATGAAGTTGTACAAAGCCATTCCATTGATAATAAAGCTAATTTTTATGGGTCTGACAAGTATGTAATTATGTTCAGTGGTGCTTTTCAGATTTTATCACAGTCAATAAACCGCAGTGGTAATTTCATTCCCATTTGACATATTTACATGGAAACATTTGATTGGAGGAATTAGTAACCCTGAAAGCCTTGATAGATATGTTTTAATGATCTGTGACCTCCACAGTCCCTCATCTGTTTATTGTTGCAACAGGCGAGAAGTCGTTTCTCTGTGACCTCTGCGGCTTTGCCGGTGGGACCCGGCACGCCCTCACCAAACACCGCCGGCAGCACACAGGTCAGTACTGAGTCTGCTCCTGGCTTCTCTCTGTAGACACGAGGCAAGGTGTTAGATACCCAAGCACCATTAGCTCATGGCTCGCTTCCTCTTTATTCTAGGCTTTTGCAAATGAAAATTTCTATAGGCATCACATACAAACACAGGGTATGTAGAGGTTAGATTCTCTCTTGTTATCCTCTTAAAAGGATATACAAATGGCTACCTGTATATTTATGGCTTCAGTTATCCTTGTGAGCTTCATCTTAAGTGGGTAAAAACAACCAAGTTATCCAAGGCCAGATAATTGAGGCTATTTGATATCTGTCTGCAAAACTGTATCTTAGCCTTCTGCTTGTGTCCTGGAGAGCTCATGTCGGGCCCTCTCCTACTGCCCTGCCCATTGCCCACTTGCTCATTCCCCTCTGTCTGTCTGCCTGCCCCTGTATTTATCAGTCAGCCTGTAGGTCAGTGTGATGGGGACTTCGTGCTGTCGCGGTTATTCTCTCGGTTAAGACACAACAGGAGAGATAAACGTGGACATGGAGGATAGCCTGGCCATGATACTCCTTCCCCATGATTCCGGAAGGGAAAGTGGTCTCGCAGATAGTCATTCTGATAAGTCTAAATAATATGTGTATAGGGCAGTACTGAGGACAGTTTTCCTTTGTAGTATCAGCAGAACCACACTTTTCTGCCACCAAGACTTTACTAATGAAGTTCATCTGGTAGCCAAGCTGTAACTGAATTTGATGTTTTCCCTGGTGGACCATGAGGACATTTGCGTTTGACAGTCCTGTGGTGGGAAAATCCTAGGCTCACCTCTTCCTGAGGAGAGAGCCCTCTGAGGGTGTGGCCCCTGGATGAACTCCATCTGTGCTCCAGCTGATGGCCTCATGCCGTGCACACCTCAGCACCTCTAACTGGACTTAGGAGGTTATTTTAAAAAACAAAAGACATAAAGTTGGAGGAAGACATGTTGGGGTGCTGTGTGGGAATCAGGGTGAAGCCAAGAGTATATACAACCCTACCTCTCATTATGTGAATGAAATTCTTGGCAACAAAGAAGAGAATTTAAGTACATTACTTATGAACATTTGGATTCTTGAAATGCCATGCTATACAGATAGAGGCAGCTTCATTCCTCAATATAATATTTCCAGGATCAATGGAAATGAATCCTACTCTTTGCTCTTTGCTTTTAAATCTTGAGTTTATCAGGATGAAATTTCTATAGGGATAAAAGCCATTAAGATGAGGGTAAAATTTCGATTTTTAGCAGGTTGAAAACATATGTCCATTCATTGTAAAATTCCTATGTAAGGATTCTTTGTAAGGTAGACTGTGTGGATGCCACCTGGTTTCATATGGCAAATGGAGAGAGAGTTGAATATTTGTGCAGAAACCATGCAGCTATAAGATTTTTTGTTCATGTTTTCAGCTTATTGATAACTGAAAGTTTTGATTTACATGGCATTTTTGCCTTCCTGTTCCATCCTGTGTGGCTCCAGGGGAGAACAGGCCCCCTTGTGCCACCCCTCCAGTGGTAGTCTTGCCCTTTGCCCTGCAGTGGAGGCAGTAGTGCTGCGATCACAGACGTCCAGGTGATGGATCGATCAGGAAGCCTGCATCGAGCTGGCACAACTTTATATTTTATGTCAGGTCCAGAGGCTCCTTATTACTTTGCTATTAACTTTATACCATATAGGACAATGTCTCAGAGACAGAGGTATCTGTCTTTCTGGCAGTTATCTGCCTCTGTGGCACAAATCAAACATGATTCTTTAATACCAAAGTCAGTTCTTAAAAGACTTGGTCCCCACAAACCGCTCAGTCCAACTCAGTCTAGGCACTTAGCTTTTATGTCGGACTTAAAATGTTTAAGCAACACACACTTTTTTCCCCAGGGCTAGACCTGATGGTACATTTGAAATCTGTATTTCTTTGATGTGCCTGTCTTTGACATGGTTTACCTTTTTACCACAGTGTCCAGGCAAATTACAAGCGGTTCAGAAAGGGATAGGTACCCAAAGTGTTCCACATGGCGTAAATAATTCCTGACTGAAATGCAGGCTGTCTAGGGAGCTGACACAAAACATCTTCCATTCCGAGATTTACTTTTTTCACCTGTCAGAGACCCTTGATTCAAGGGCACCGGCACCAATCCTCACGTGCAGTTGGAGAGACCCAGCCAGCTTAATAACCACCAGTCCACCCTAAGGAATGGAAGTGCGATTTCCAGTCTGACAGATGGCTGACACACAACAAGCTGTCCCGTGTCCCTCTTCCTCCTTCGCTATCAGGAAGGCCTACGAGGCGAAGTGTTTCTTACTGGGTGCTTTGAGTGAGATCAGTGCTTGTAAAGGAAAGCACTTTATGAAATGAAACAACAGCCCAGTAGGGAAAGTTGTGTTGCACAGGGGAAGACTGATGAGTACAGTTACAAGAGCAGCAGAAATCCTCCTTGTTCTGCCTCTTTAGTTTTCAGTTCTGTTGTATAGACTGGTCTGTTGGTGCCTTTTGACTGCACCACCCAAGCTGGGACTTCAGTGTTGTCTGAGGTTTAGACTGGTGTGTGTCTTAAGTCACGTTGACTTATTATACATTGAATTATATCATTAAATAATTACTATATTAACTCAGGTTACCATATTTGAATAAAGTGTAGCTTATATAAGTTAGCATGTACCCTGTCATTATCAGATGTGTCTGGCCTGTCTCTTTTCCTTAGCATTTTTTTTTTATTTTTTTTTTTTGAGATAGAGTTTCTCTGTGTAGCCCTGGATGTCCTGATATTCACTCTGTAGGCCAGGCTGGCCTCAAACTTAGAGATCCGCTTGCCTCTGCTGTGATTAAAGGTGTGCACCACCAGCACCTGGCTTCTTCTTAGTATTTCTATGCATAATATTATTTGCATATTATTTGCCTGCGAGCTTGTATATAATTCAAAACAACTTACTATTACCCAGTTTAATCTGTGTCGAGGCAAATATGAAATAGAAATCTCTAATTTACCAATAGAATGCTAGCTTAATGTAAACTCTAATTAAATTATTAGACTAAGAAATTTTAAAGGCATTTTATAAATGTGTAGATTTTAACTTTTAAGTATCACCAGAAATTTCATGAAGGCGTAAATGAAAGAACCTACATTAATTAGATTTGTAAAGCTTATGTTGAACTTCCAAACCAAGAAAATTAACTTCAGATTCTTTAGATCTTTAATTTGTACACAAACCTAGTAGGGTCTGTGGAACCACCTTTTCCTCCTTCCATGTGCCTGCCATATAAATGGTGGGTAATGTGACGATGTCTCCCAAGGCCACTGCAAAGGAGAAGAGATGTCTAAGTGAAAGCAGTCTACAAGTTCATAAGCTGCCTAGGTGAGGAAGAGCTGGCATACGGCTGTGAATATCCACAATGATCAAGGACAGCTTTTTCCATAATTTATGTTCATTATGTGGGAAGCAAAAGCTTTCTATGCCTCTGCCTTGGGTCCTGTTATTATTTGGCATATATGTGCACAAACAAGAAAATTGAGTCCATTCTGTGTAGGCTGCATGTCAGTTAAGTTTTAAACATGGCATCCTACTCCGGAGTCTCAGGAAGATGTACAAAATCACCCCATTGGAAGACTAGAACCACTTATTTCTGTAACTAAGTGAGACCCAAATGAGTGAAGTGCCATGGACATCATCGGAAGGCCTATCGTTGCTAAGACGCAGGCTCTGCCTTGTTAAGCCCTGCAGATTCATTTGGTAAATCAGTAACACTAACTCGGAATTCTTGTAAAAATGCAGAAGTCTGAACTAGTCAAACATGGTTGAGAAGGAACAGAGCTCCTAGCCTCCCGTAGTCAGAGCTCTCAAGTAGACATATTTGTCAGTGGAACAAACTATACACCTACATCTGTGCTATCAGCTGATTGTTATCAGGAAATCAAGATAGTTTATACCATTCAGCATGTAATGTTGGATTAATTGGTTATATTTAGTAAAATGAGCTTTAAGACATACTTCATACTATATACAAAATTAATTCAGAGCCACACAATCTAAATTGTATATAAAGTCTACTGAGAAAATGAATTTGGATCATCAAAAATCATTTTATTATTGTGTAATAGCATACTTTACAAAAGACCAAATCAATGAAAATTACAAATGATTCAGGTGACAACTTTATATTAAAAATCACCCTGAGAAGGATAATGAACCACAGACCAGATGAAAACATAGTAAGGTCACAAATGTCACAAAGGATTTCTAGCTAGAGTATAACAACTCTCAGAACACCACTGAGGAGACAGCCAACAAATACGTGACAGAGCCAGATGGGTTAGTAGATAACGCACCAGAGTGTGAAGCACACGGGCAGCTGTAGATAACGCACCAGAGAGTGTGAAGCACACGGGCAGCTGTAGATAACGCACCAGAGAGTGTGAAGCACACGGGCAGCTGTAGATAACGCACCAGAGAGTGTGAAGCACACGGGAAGTTGTAGATAACTCACCAGAGAGTGTGAACACACGGGCAGCTGTAGATAACTCACCAGAGAGTGTGAACACACGGGAAGTTGTAGATAACTCACCAGAGAGTGTGAAGCACACGGGCAGCTGTAGATAACTCACCAGAGAGTGTGAACACACGGGAAGTTGTAGATAACTCACCAGAGAGTGTGAAGCACACGGGAAGTTGTAGATAACTCACCAGAGAGTGTGAAGCACACGGGCAGCTGTAGATAACTCACCAGAGAGTGTGAAGCATACAGGCAGTTGTCACTGTCCGTTGGAAAACAGGGCTAAAGCTCTGATCACACCAGCTTATGGAAACTCTGGGATGCAGCTAAGAAAATGGGAAGTGGTAGGCGATTTCAGAAGAACGTTGGTATTCACCCCAGGATAAACACATTCGCCATACCACTTCTGGAAATTCACTCAGGACAAAAGGAAAGATATGTCCATTTAGTGGCTTACCTATGGTTGCTAGTTCTTTCCAAATTCACTTGTTGTTATAGCAAAACAATACAAACCAAGGAGGCAGCTCAGATGTTCTTCAGGTACATCAGTCTTCTCAACCTTCCTAATGCTGCAGCCCTTTAATACAGGTCCTCACGTTGTGGTGACCCCAACCATAAAATTATTTAATTGCTACTTCATAACTGTAATTTTTCTACTGTTATGAATTGTAGCATAAATCTTTGATATGCAGGACATCTGATATGTGACCCTCTACGGTTTGCAACCCACAGGTTGAGAACTACCAAGTTAGACATGCAAGCACACCATGATATATTCAGTATATTCCCCAAGGGAAAAATAATTTATATTCTAGCAGAATAGCCCAATCAAAAAATAAATAGCTGTATGTAGTAAAATATATGCCACACAAAATGGACTATAAGCTTTATGCTTTCTTTATATAAATTTCTAGAAGATATGATTACCATATAATAGGAGAAAACAGGTAAGGATTGGACTTCCAACTATTTATGACAGGCCAAGGAATCATTTAAGGGTAAGTGATGTTCATTATCATGATTTTGGTGGTGGTTTCATCAATAAAAGACAGAGTAGGTTTATGTACTATAACATTGAAATACTGTTTGTTACCTAGACAGAGATATCAAATTAGATAATCAGCATGTGTTTGTTGCTTTTTTTTCCTTTTCATGTAAATTGCACATTGGCTCTGATGTTCAATCAAAAGTGCTGTTTTTAGTGTACAAATTCAGTTCTGAAAAATAAGCATAGTATTTACCTTTATGCTTATGTATCATGTATCTATTTCCAGAAGCAGCATATTCGTCAATTATATTTGAACAGATAGAATTACTTTCTAATATGCATACAATATGAATATTGTATATCATTCCTTGCATTAAATAAAGACCTGTCCCTGTGATGAGCATAAGTTATTGTTATGAGTGGTTTTGTGTGTCCGTGTGTCTGTGTTTGTATGTGTTATGTCAGTCATTGAAATCCTGTTACCTACGGTGACTTTAGTTGTTTGACCAAAGGTTTAGAGATGGAGATCAGAGAATAACTTTAGGCCTTGGGTGACAATTTCACTAGGATGTTAAAGATGGGATTTATCTTAAAGAGAAATTTCTCTTATACATTGTTTTATTCTCCTTTGTAGATGGTCTTTGATTTTTTTTTAAACCGGGATAAGTCAAACACGGTGATTTCTAAATAAGATCTACAGCATAGCAGCTGTCCGTCCTCCTCCAGTGTGTAAGCCACTGGACTGCATCCCCTGCGGACCCAGCAGGCGGGGAGCACCACTGCTGTGCTGCTGTGGTCCCTGGGCCGGGCTGCGGCTCCTGTGTCAGCTGTGGCCACTCTGCTCTGGGTCCTTATTCCCTTTTGCTCTGCTGCCGCGGCCCTCACAGCCGTCCTGTACTTTGGCGGTGTTATCTGTCTTCTTGGTCTTTCTCAAGTGGGCAAAACCAGGATCTCAGTCCATCAGCCTTCACCCAGCCACGCCTCTCTGCTTCAAGAGAGATAACTCCTGCCCAGCAGGATGTGTGGGTATAAATTAAAATCTGTACAGCAGTGTGTGAGGCCATGTGAGAAGACTGAGATACTGGAGAACAGGTTGTATTAAGTTTCAAATTGAATTTATGTTAATTGAAATTAATTAGCCTTGGGTCAGTTGTTCAGCAGCCAGTGTAGCAAGTGAAATGGGAAACTGTCTGAGTGAGTGTGGAAGAGCGGGTAGAGAGGGCACCCGTTGTCCCGGGCCAGCCCGAGGCTCCGCTTTTGTCCATCCTGGCCCTATCTTTACAGGGTTTATTCACACATCTTAGCATGGGATTAACATTGCATTGTTTGTTTGTTTGTTTGTTTGTTTTATTGAGGCTTCAAACCTTTTATCCCATAATTATAATTCTTCTTACTTCTAACACTAATTAGAGTAATGACCTCATTTCATTTTTCTTCATAAATATTGCTAGGAATTTATTATTTTCCATCTTAAATTCAACTGTATGATTGGCCATGTTTTAACCTCACTGAGATTTTTGCAATGACTAACGTAGCATGGTTTATAAAATTATTCCAGAGTCCTGGCCTATACTTACAACCTAGAGTCCTGTTTGTACACTGTGCTATATACTTTCCTAATGGCCAATTGCATGTCAGTAATGTCCTTTAGCTTTCACAGACCCTGAATTCCTGTACTCCATCGAGTATTATCTGTAGTATTTTATAGATAGAAACTTTTTGTATGTTAATACTAAGCTTGGTCTCTTCATGACCAATTATAATTCATGTATATGCATTTCTTGTTACAGGAGAAAAGCCTTTCAAATGTGACGAATGTAACTTTGCCTCTACAACCCAATCACACTTGACTCGTCATAAGCGTGTACACACTGGAGAGAAGCCCTACAGGTGCCCGTGGTGTGACTACAGGTAATGAGGTCAGAGGTGCCACCATAGTCAGCTGGGGCCTGGCAGAACTCTGTCCTGATCTGCTTTAGTGGACTTGATGGGCGATACCTGTTAGGCAAGGTCTGTAATTCCTGATCTCAGTGAAGTTTTCAAAAACAGACATTTTTCAAAACAGTCTTAGCTTCCTTGTGGGTGAGAAGGCGGGGATGGATTTCCTTAGTGAGCCCAGTTTCTTCCAGTGGAGCACCTCCTTCTTTAGCCTCCAGACTCTCCTTACAGTTGGCCAGCTACACTGATGCCTTAGAGCACAGCCCTTATCTACGTGGGGAGTTACGTGTCGTGTGTCATATATAAACTTCTGCTTTTGTGCTCTTAGTGCTTAGGATTTTACAATCCTTTCTTTGCCCGTTTTTTGGGTGTTTATTTCATTGCTTGCATTAGGGTGTGTCACCAGCAATTCACTGTTCCACACGCTGTATGGTAAGACCTTGACTTTGAGCAAAAGCTTTGTGTGGCAGTGGCGATGATGTTAGAATTGCTGTCTGCCTTTTACAGTGTGACTCCACCACTAGCAATGGAGTCTTGAGAAACAGTTCTAACACTGACTGCGGACCCGGATCTCAGCTGTGCAGGAAGAGGTGTTTCGGTGTCGGTTTCCATGGTGTATATTCCAAGAGGAGGTGTTTCAGTGTCGGTTTGCATGGTGTATATTCCAAGAGGAGGTGGCAGTTGCTTTTCGGTGCAGTCCACTCCCTGGGGTCTGTGTCAGCTGAGAGATAGGTGCTAGCAAGGTGCATGGAGAGAGAGACTCGGTGACAGTGGAGTGGGAAATGGAGCTTGTTGAGCCAGGTCAAGCTGCCAAGAACAGGAACATAAGCTTGACCTCTTCTGCTGTCTGTGATAGCAGACTGTAGGCATCTCAGTGGTACCAGTGTTATTGGGGGCATCTGTGATGTGATGGACTGTAGGTATTATCTGAGTGGTACCAGTGTTAGTGGGGGCGTCTGTGATGTGATGGACTGTAGGTATCATCTCAATGGTACCAGTGTTAGTGGGGGCATCTGTGATGTGATGGACTGTAGGTATCTGAGTGGTACCAGTGTTAGTGGGGGCATCTGTGATGTGATGGACTGTAGGTATCTCAATGGTACCAGTGTTAGTGAGGGAATCTGTGATGTGATGGACTCTTGGTATCATCTCAGTGGTACCAGTGTTAGTGGGGGCGTCTGTGATGTGATGGACTGTAGGTATCCGAGTGGTACCAGTGTTAGTGGGGGTTCTGTGATGTGATGGACTGTAGGTATCATCTCAGTGGTACCAGTGTTAGCCAAGGGATTCACCCTTCGGCTGAAGCTTTCTACTCTGACTGCCACACCCCACCTACACCATGACATAGAAAATCAAGTCTCCTTCTGTTGAGTATTAGAGTATGTGTATTGAACATGTAGATTTCTTCAAAAAGCAGATTTGTATGACTGTGGAGGTAACCTGTGCATTTGGCTAATATATTGCTACAATCTCTATTATCATCCACGCTATTGCATTAATTTTTATGTGAAAGGTCATTGAATAGAACAGAGATATTACAGATATATTTCATTCATTAATTATTTATTCATTCAACATTTTATTGGCTCTGTCTACACATAACACCAGTGTGGTGTTTCTGGGAAGTTCAGGGAAATGGTGATCATATTAGAGATATCCCTAGAAATTCCCGTCTCCTGATGCATGTGGGGTCTGGTAAGAACATAGTTAAGCCTTTTTACCTTACCTGTAAAGGAAAAACACAGAAAATGATAAAATCTTCCTATTATACCTTTCTTTTGAACTAAAAGCCTAGTTTATACTCTCTACGTAAGGCTTTTGTTCTTACTTTTGAGGAAGAATTTGTTTCTTTTGGTGTAAATTTTCATTCTCACTTTCACATGCTTTGTAGCTCCTTTCTGTGTGGCCGTCCTTCCCTGGAGCTATGGTTTCACATTGTTTTAAGTGGTAGAGGAGTTTCAAATAAGACAATGTACAAACCTTCGTATAAATTCATAGAAGTGGTACTTTTCGTAGCAAAAAAGTTCAGGTCTGTAATGTTTATTCACTATAGCTTAATAGAAAGCATGGCTCGACAAAGACTCCATGTGGGGAGCTGATACGGCCATTGCTTGCTCACTACCAGCACGCAGGTTGAATCTGCTGTGGCCTCCTCACAGCAGAGGGCTCAGCACACACTTTGTGCTGCAGTCAGAACTCCTCAGCTCTTAGGGCAGCTGTGTCTTCATTCATGGGATACTAATTACTAATGAACTGTCCATAGGGTCCTTGTGGGCAGTAGTTACACACAGTGAGGTTGTCCATAGGGTCCTTGTGGACAGCAGTTATACACAGTAAGGTTGTCCATAGGGTCTTGTGGGCAGTAGTTACACACAGTGAGGTTGTCCATAGGGTCCTGTGGACAGCAGTTACACACAGTGAGGTTGTCCATAGGGTCCTGTGGACAGCAGTTACACACAGTGAGGTTGTCCATAGGGTCCTGTGGACAGCAGTGTCACACAGTGAGGTTGTCCATGGGGTCCTGTGGGCAGCAGTTACACACAGTGAGGTTGTCCATGGGGTCCTGTGGACAGTAGTTACACACAGTGAGGTTGTCCATAGGGTCCTGTGGACAGCAGTTACACACAGTGAGGTTGTCCATAGGGTCCTGTGGACAGCAGTGTCACACAGTGAGGTTGTCCATAGGGTCCTGTGGGCAGCAGTTACACACAGTGAGGTTGTCCATAGGGTCCTTGTGGACTGTAGTTACACACAGTGAGGTTGTCCATGGGGTCCTGTGGACAGTAGTTACACACAGTGAGGTTGTCCATAGGGTCCTGTGGGCAGCAGTGTCACACAGTGAGGTTGTCCATAGGGTCCTTGTGGGCAGTAGTTACACACAGTGAGGTTGTCCATAGGGTCCTGTGGACGGCAGTGTCACACAGTGAGGTTGTCCATAGGGTCCTGTGGGCAGCAGTGTCACACAGTGAGGTTGTCCATAGGGTCCTGTGGGCAGCAGTGTCACACAGTGAGGTTGTCCATAGGGTCCTTGTGGACAGTAGTTACACACAGTGAGGTTGTCCATAGGGTCCTGTGGGCAGCAGTTACACACAGTGAGGTTGTCCATAGGGTCCTTGTGGACAGCAGTTACACACAGTGAGGTTGTCCATAGGGTCCTGTGGGCAGCAGTTCCACACACCGTGTAACCTCTGGTTGTGCCTGAACTACTCAGTGTATGTTCCTTGAAAGGCTTGAAGTTGAACATCGGAGAAATACAAATAAAAGGTATTTCAAGCTGCTATGTGGACAAGATTTGGGAAGAAGAATCTGAAATACAGTGGAGCAAATGGAAGGTGTGCTATGGGGTGGAGGGGCTGTCTAGAGGGCACAGGTGTCCTAGCTCCCCTGGCTGGCACTTGTTCTCACGCTCAGGCCCTGTGCATACATATGCTCAGACATACACATACACACATGCACACACATATACTCAGATGCACATATATACACACTTATGTATTCAGACACATGCACACTATATATTCAGACACACATACGCTAGTAAACAAATACATCTTTTTTGAAAAGATTATACTATTTACAATAGAACCCAGGGTCCCAAATATCTAGACCTTGCTTTAAAAGACAATCTAAAACAAATGCTTTAAGTGACATAAATCATTTTTCTTACATTATTTAACACAAAGCCAAGGGCTTTGGGCATGTTAGGTAAACTTTCCATCACACAATTTTATTCTCAGCTATAAAACATTTTTTTAAAAAAAATAATGTACAAATAAGTCATGATATATAATGCCATTTTCATGAATGGGAAGCCAGTTTATTAATAATCTTCAGGATAAATTATATATTAAATGTTCTTAATTGTTTTCGACTATTGAATTTGGTAGGGTGACCATAAAATTTTTATATGAAATTTATTTTACCTTTATTATAAAAAATTGCAAGTAAAAAAAAATCATATACCAAAATTTACCAGACCCTAAGATACCACTCACTCATTGAACTTCTATACAGTTAGAGTGGCCCTAACTGGAGTGGTGTAGCCTCACACTGGATTTTATTCTTTTACTACCAAATATATTTTTATACACCACACACACACACCACAACAGAGTTAAAACTAGAAAAACACGAATTATTTTTTTTTCTTAAGTATATATGAAGGGGGCCCAGAAGGACCAATACAATCAAGACTAAGGCTTCTTCAGCTTTTTCCACACGTAACACCTTTGCCCAAGGAAATAGTACTGAGTTCGGAATGTATGTGTATATAAAATTGGTATACAGATCAGTTTTTACTGGTAATAAATATTAAAAGACATTTAAAATAAATTTTTGTTCTACTCATATTTCTATATTAATATCAACCGAAAGATGTGCCTTTTTATTTTTACATATGTAAACATGTTGCTTGGATGGCATTACTGCATGGGAGTCCCCAGTGTTTTTCAGAATTGCTCATACTCTGATTTTAGAAACTTCAACACTCATAGCGCCACTTTGCACAAATACATAGTGCAGAGTGGAAAACAGTCTTCAGGCCCATGTTAGAAAGTATTGGAAATTTTCCCAACCCAAAAACACTTAACATTTTAATCAGTAATTCTAACAGCCGTTTGAAAAAAAAATCAAACTTTCTAACACTATGTAAGGCAAAGATACACTAAATTTAATATTTTCATATCTAGGACTTATAATAGGAAAATACTAAGTTTTTTATAATTAGTCCATTGTGTTTAAATGATATTTAAAAAATTGTATGGACAGTAAAATACTCTGTATAAACATACAACAGTCTTGAATTAAGCATGAGGCATTTGAAATATTTTGTTGCCTGAAGCAAAAAAGACAAGTGGAGTACTAAGCATGCCTTTTCTGTGCTCAGCAACATGGTCACAATGATGTCATGAGATGTCACTTGGCCAAGTATTGCCAGACATGCCTGTGCTCCACTGTGAGTTATCAGGTGTTCAGAAGCCTTTTACCATTACCAAACTTATGACCCCCACCACCACCACCACAGATTCACTGATTCCACAGTGTTAGAAGCTGGGGCCCCGCAAAGCCTGCCATGTGTGGTTACATAGGAGACCCCAGTGCTTGTTTTCCCATTCATTTCTGCATTTGAACAAGACCTCAGAGACTGATGTTTCGACTGTTAACTACAGCTTCCATGTCCTACATATTTACCATGTGTTGAAATCTTGTTGATAATCCATGTCAAGATTGAATCTTAAGAACTTCTTACAGTACTTAATTTCTAATTCCAAAATCAATTGTCTTATAATTGCTGAGACACTTTGCAGTTTCAGAATGCCTCCTTGAAGATTACTCTCCTTAACACAGCTGTAGTGCCTGTATTATCCCAGGACACACTGGCTTATAATGATCAGTATGTATAGTCTTTTGTACTTGCATATTATTTTATATTTTCTATCATATATGTCATTTTATTTCACACCTACGCTACTTTCAGAGTCTGTGCTAAATATTCTTACTTCAAAGTCTTGTCGTATGCTCTTGACTTTTTAGAATAATGTTTTAGATTTTAGGATGAGGGCTTTTGACAATACTAGTGCAAAGTCTATCATTTGAATCTTATATATTATCATCATCACACTTTTGTAGACTCATGATATTGTATGCAAAGACATATTTCCATATACTTCTGATCTTTGGTTTGAAGGAATGTTAGACCTGTTGCTAAGGTTAAGGTCATAGATGTGTCCCTGTGCCGTGTCCTACAAGAGTACCCCTGATTCACAGCAGCTTGTGTGCCTGCTGGCACTGTCCTGTTGGCCTTGTGAGGCTCTGTGTTCAAGAGCAGACAGCATTCTCAGCAATGCCACACTGCCTGTACATTAACACCCAGGGCACTTCTGTCCACTGAGTCTCTTAGTCAAGTATTTCCTGTCCTTGGTAAAGGGTGGTTTTTGTCTTTTATATAAAACCTTTTGATTTTATTTTCTGAAAGTAAATGGTTTGAAGCTTTTTTATTCATGCAAAAAAAAAGCTTTAGCTTTTTGTGCTGTGGCTAGCTTTTACTAGTGAACTATTTTATAAATATTGGAAGAGTTAGCAGATATATTAAGCCACGAATGAACTGTAGAAATTTGAACAGATTTTTCTATTTTCTTAATGAGAAAAAAACAGAACATGATAGCTTTGCTACCCACAGACCTCCTCATGGTACATTTCCCTGTGATGGACATAATGACTACAGCGGGATGCTGACGTAGTCCCTAAAAAGATGCATAGTTTATCTTTTCCTTTACAATATCTTATTGCTAAGCTATTTAAATACTTTTCATTTATACATTCTATATGCAAAACTGTCCCTGTCCTCTGTTCTTCTTTGCCAGTATTAGCTGTTACTTTCAAGGAAGTTAACCATCATTAGAAATTGAAATATTATTTAAATTGTATTTGAAAATATATTTCTCATTTTATAAATTGAACATTAGCACACCAATAGTACTAGTTAAAATTATTCATGAAAAATATCAGTGCAGATTTGTTTACAAAAGAATTTTATAATTGGTGTTTTGAACCTGGGGCTATTTTTCAAGTTTGCATTATTAATTTAGGCAATGACATCTCATTCTATTTAGATGTAAACATGGACCCCTTTCAGTTGCTTTTCCTGTCTAAAATATCCAGAAGTCTAATCCATTACACATCAGTGTATTCCATCATAACTTCATAACTTTTCAGCATTAATTACCACACATTATAATTTCAAAGCCTAAATTTAGACACATAGCACACAGTCCTACTGTATTATTTATGTAGCAAGTTCTTAGATTTGTTTTTACACAAAAATGGAACAGTCTTAGAATTTTTCTTCCTTTTCTTTCCTTCTGTTATGTATTGTCTTCAATACAGACAGCCCAACCTATCCTGTGGCATAGTATAGCTTTGGATAATATAAAATCTCGACTTGCCTGTCAGATTTGTGACTCTCCGAGCAGTCTGTATTCCACTTATTATATTGGATATATATATACTGAAGTGGCTACCACTGAGTTTTTTTCCTTGTTTGTTTGGTTGGTTGTTTTGCTGAAGCTTACCTTCCTGTTTGATTCTCTTTTGTTTTTCTAAGATTTGTGTAGGAGATATGAGCAGATAGTAATCTAAATACTACAAGTAGCAAGAGGAAGCCTAAGGACTTTAAGTCTCATTTATTAAATTGCAGAAAATAAATTCAAAGCTATTTTATTATGTACCTGTTATTGAATTTGAAATATCCTCATTGTTTCACTTTTCCTCAAAATTTACCTGTCTTAGCTCCACTAAACTTACCTGTGCCTTCTTCTCTGAAATAGTTCTAAGCGTTTTACTTTATGCATAAAGTTTTTTTTTTAATTCACAACAACATGAACGTATTCCCCAATAGAATAATTGTATCTCAAGAAGCTAGACAATGAATTTTACAATATCCACCTCACATCAAGGACTCACCAGTTTTTGTTAAACTCCAGGAGTTATGTTCCACATTTTGTCTTCTTGTCTGATGGCTGATTTAGCACCTCGGGCATATTCTGGAGATGTGGTTAGCACATTAGTTTCTTGTCTCAAGAGCGTCTTTCTTTCCTGTGTGAGGAAGATGTGAAGGACAGTTCATGGACCATCCTCACTAAAGGCTGCATCTCCAGTAGCAGCTCTCTCTACAGCACTCTGGGTCCTTTGTCCTTGCTTGTCAGGCTCTGCTCAGCTTTCCCAGCAGGCGTTGGGCCCAGTGCAAGGGCTTGGCTGCTGTTGAGCATGTTTCAGATCTGTGTCCATACTACAGACTTTTGGGGATGAATATTTTTAACGTAGTAGAATTTTGTCTTACTTTTAATTGTAATTTGATGTGTATGGGAAGTTTTAAGATACTTCACCAAATCCTTGGAGTTGTGATTCTTCTATTTGAAATTTTATTTTAGTTTCTGAAATATACAATTCTGTGTCAATTACAAAAAATGTTTTTAGGTCCTAGATGATGATATTTAGGGGCAGGGTCACACATAAGACAAACGTTCATTGGCACTGTGTTGTTGCAAGTCCAGCATACAGCAGGATTCATTGTTCTTGTCTGGGATTTGTTTCTGCAACACCTGAGTTAGGAGACAACGTCCACAGGGGGTAATTTTCTCCTTTTGGATTGTCTCTTGGGAGAGTTCCTATTTTCCTTCCCGTGGCTTCCTGTGCTTCTCAGATTTGCCCTGAATAGTAAGAGAGGGAAAAAATGGTTGTAGAGAAGAGAAAGATGAAATGAGATGTGTGGAATGAATCGAGCAATTGCTTTTTGAATAACTCTGAGTAGCATTAAATATTTTTGTATAATTTTATCAAATTACAAAAGCCATAAAAATTATAAAATGAAAGTAATCTGGCATTAATATTAGACACTGTTTATATTTAAAGCTACTTACTTAGTTCCACTAATTAAAAATAGTGTCTCCTGTTGAGATCACAAGAAACTTAGAGTCAGAGTTTTTGGTCATGAGTGATCCTCTGTTCTGCCCTGCTGCGCTGCTTTCCTGCTGGGTGGCTCAGACTCTGATGACAGAGCCATACACACGATTGGGAAAGCCTGGAAACCTGGTTGGCATCATAGTTGTGGGTAGTATTTTAAGATAATGATGAGTACAAGGCTCCCTTCAATCTCTGGATCTCTTCTAGAGAACATGCATCCGTTAGACCTGTGTGTGGTTCTCCCTGCAGGCAGATTGCCCTTGCCTGCTTGCCTCCTGCACACAGGTCAGCCTGTGTGCTGAGTAGATACAGTTAAGTGTTCCAGCAGTTGTCTGAGTGGTAGTTCCATTGGGGTACAAGTTTCTGGTAAGTGTTGGTAGAATTTTCTAAGGTGTTCCTCCACAGAAAATGTCTGCATGATTTTCTGCACCCAGGAATGGTCGTGAAGGTTGTTAAGTGTTCTCTCAAATGCGTTTATAGAAAGTGAGCTCATCCAGTGGGAACCCGTTTCTGCTCGTCCCCACCGTCTCGTCCATCCTACTGCTCCGTCTTCATACACAGCCTGTCTCGTTCATACGTCTCTGCCTTTGCTATAGCACACTAACCTATAGACTTTGAATTACTGTATCACCCTGCAGGCTATATGCCGTTTCAGCCCATTGTTTTCCCTGAAGTTTATTTAAAATTGATACTGTTATTTCAAAATTGAAATGAATGGTAATGAGTAATATATGGAATCATATAGTAAATTCCTTAGCATTAAGAATTTGCAAGTTGTCTTTTTCTCTTTAAGTGAAGACGGTCTTCCTTGCCACCATTTGTTTATCAGCACAGGTGAGCGGTTGTGCTAACTGATGCAAATAACACAGCACTGAGATCACAGATTAATTAGAAGAGCCATTGCCAACACAAAGTGACCATACACTCCCTCTGCTATCTCTTAAAGTAGAATCCAGATAAACATGTTTATTTAACCTGCTGTTGTTGAATCCCAATTTCAGTCATTAATAGAGGGCCAAAGCTATCTTTGGGGATGGTCTTTCTACAAGGAATTACTATGGACAATCCCTGGGGTGGTAGTTAGATATATCTGTATGTATTGTGATAGGAAGAAAGGCCTTAGAGATGAAAAAAATAGAAAATATTTTTGGGGCAATAGTCTCTTGCATAATAACTTATTCCTCAGACACCAGGGTTATTATCACACAACAAAACACTTTCCCATGTAACTGTCTCTAGCCCCAGCAGTTGGAAAAAAGTTCATGCCACAAAGCTTGTTAGGCACACACTTGTAACTCCATGGAGGAGCTGATGGCAATCAATAGAGTATTGTATGTATTGTCACCCTGGCATTCAAAAAACAGTGACTTTGCTGTGTTTTAAAAATTGATGAGGTTTTTTTTAGGTCATTCTGAATGCTAGGACTCCAGCTGCACCGTTCTGTTCCATCTCCTTTGTTTCAGCCTATTCTGAAATAGTATCTCTCTGGGATCTACAGAAGTACCATGGAAAAAGAATCTTTGAATGTTTAGAAAATGGTGGTGGAGTCCTTTTCTGAGACGGGGCTATGTCGGGGTCCTCTCTTTCCTCTCGGCAGTTTCTGTAGCAGCCTGTCTTCTGTGGATTGGCCTTCTTCTGTAGAACAAGATAATGAAGTATGTGGACATGTGTTCTTTTCCTTAAGAACTTCTGTATAAAGGCAGTGCCTTGTCTTCTGCATATATTGGAGCTCTTTCTTTTTTATTAGAAGAACACAGCACCAAGTCTTTGTTGGCTTTTCATTGCTTACAGTATTTTTTTATTCTGTTTGTAAAAATGGTCCAGGCTCAAAACCAGCCCAATACTATCATTTATTGCATTGCCAGCTCCAATGAGACATAGTTGAAATGAGCTAGAATTTACTCTTCCATAACTAATATGTCACCTGCTATTTTTCCTACAATATTAATCTTTCCTCTACCTTGGTAAACTCTATTTCTTATTGTCTATGACTTCGGCTTGGCTCTGACTAGAGGCCTTTGTCTTGCACTCTGCCCTTCGTTGTGTTTGGATACAGTTTTCACTGTGTGGTTTGGAATGTGAGCTGATTAACTTTTCATGGTCTTTTCTCCAATGTTTTATTTCTTCAGTCTTAAGTTGTAACTTTAAACAAATATGAAAAATTCCATAAAACAAATTAGGATTTTCCCATTGGGAGAAAATGTGGTACATGTTGAAAGCTTATACTTAAATAATGTAATTTGTCTCTTGGATTAAAGTATTTGAAATAAAATATGAAAGGCATTTTAACTCAGGAAATTTATTTTGCTATTCCAAATGCAGAATGTTAGTTTGTTTTTGTTTTCTTTTTAAGATTCCGTCATGGAATATTCCTAAAGTGTACCATTTTTTCAATTGTAAGTTGTCTTCTCTCTCCAAGAATCCCGTGTTGTAAGACATAGAGAAGTATGTTGTAGGAGAAGTACTGAACACTAGCACTGACTGTGCTGGAGAGGACACCATGGCTCAAATGGCAGTGATGGCCAGGGAGTATGTGGGCCAGTCAATGATATCCTCAGTCCCTGTTATGAAATATCTAGTGGGCTACAAAAATGAATCAGAGGGAAATAACAGAAGATGGGAGATCATTTTAAATACCATTGCAAAGGTGTGGGCAGAAAATGAGGCCAGGTTAGGAGCCAGTATGAAGTTTTGTACATTCCACCTGATGAATAAATGGAGACAGGCAGCAGACAAAGACATTGTCCTTGATGCATTGGGCAGAGTGCCTCCATAAGTGATGGCATCTATAAAACGCTGCCTTCTGGAGAGGAAATGTCCTTTAGGAATGTGGCAGGACGTGTGATCCAGGGCACCCTGCTTTTCTGATATTCAGGAGATCCATGTGAATACATGTCAGTGCTCATCAGTGTGGAACCTGGTAGCAGTAATGCCAATAAAATTGTTCTTAGAATGTATGGGGGTCCAAATAATCCGAGAGACAGCTAGCCAGTGCATGTGTGATTGAGAGGTAGTCTGCGGGCACAGAAAGGGACCTCCAGGAGCGAGAGGCCCTGGCAAGAAGCAGTCATGCAGGAAACAGAAGCTGTTTCTGAGGTTCTAGATGCTGAGGATGGCCAGCTTCAGTCCAGTCAGAACAGAGAACAGCTCAGGGAAAACAGGACAAGAATGCATGGGCAGGAGCAGCTGGGACCCTTGGACAACAGCTGCTCTGGCCACACTTTGGAACTGGACGTTATTTGCTTTTAGTTGCCTTTTGAGCAGCCTGTGTAATGGGATACACACAACACCAAATTTGATACTGTTACAGCCAAAGTCATACACACAGACACTAGACCTAGATGGGGTCACAGTCCTGTGGTGTCTTCCCATTGTGCCCTCATTGAGAACCCATTCTCTGTAGCCTTCCTTGCATCTATACAGAAGGCTAAACTGCCCTTAATTTGTTTAAAACTTGCTTGCTGCTACCTAACAGTTCTGTATGATCTTTTAATGAAACACTCATTAAACGTAGTTTTAAAATAGGACATCTTTCTTGTTCTAAATAATTCCTGCTAATATCTAATATCAGTAAATCTAATAGAACACTCGAATGACATCATCAGCCAAGGGCGGTATACTGAGTTGTTTGTTGTAAAGACACTGGACTTTTTCATACATTACCAACCTGTTCCGTTTGCTTTTATAACCTACCTTTTGCTTGCCTTTTCCCAAGCAATTCCTGGAACATCAGAAAATGTCTTCATCAATGAGAAGCATATTTTTTTCTGTAATATGTTGTGATAAAACTTCTTTTGAAAATTATTTTTAAATTGGCCCTGGCTTCTTCAAACTGCCAGATTTCTAGGCACATAAAATGTGACTGGGGTCTGCCATACCAAGAGAAATGTAATAAGGATCTTCTGGACATTGGAGTTAGTGACTGTATAATATGGAAAGAGAAGCAGATGTATCACTCCTCAGGGTGAGGCAGGGACATGATTTGTTTTCATGACTTAGGGTGTATTATAACTGCCGAGTGTTGGTGTCAGTTGTATTAAACCACTAAAAAGTGGAAATAAGTCATGTATATCACCCCACAGGCCGACATTGGCTGTGTGTGCATTCAGTCACATGTTGTCTGCCTTTCCTTTGATTCTGTTACAATTTCTGCCATTTTGTCTTGTTATAAATATGATCAGTACAAGCCTGTAATGGCTGGACATGGGCTTTAAGCTTATTTCATATCAAGTTACAAGCTTAAATCTCAAAGGCCCATTTCCTTGTGCCCATAGAGAGGTTCTGTGTTGTACACCCCTGCACACATGTGTAGTGCCCGTTCTGTAATCACAAACAAAGGCAGTAGAAACAGTGTAGTTCCCCAGAAGGGGCGACACTCTGGCACTCTTGCTGTGTTTTATTAAAATGGCCGCAAAAGCAAGCCTCCGTTTTCTTGGTGAGTGCAGCCTTCCTGAGAAGCAGCCCGAAGAATGAGAAGGGTGGTGGCTGTGCTTGTGTCGTTGGGAGTCACCTCAGACTCAGGAACCTGTGTGCTCACATCTGCCTGAGAAATATGTGGCCCAAATCAGCACATATATATTTTTAATTACATGTTCCTTCCAATTAATGATTTCTGTTTGGTCTTTGAAAAATGATGTTATGAATGTAATGATTATGCTATCCAAATCTTCCTGAGTTATATGTCTGTACTTGTTTTTAACTACATATGCACACATATTTTATTACTTTTCTTGCATCTCTTTTTAACAAAACAATCTTTTAAAACAGTGTATCTCTGATGTAAAAGAGAGTCCAAACAAGAGTTCAGTTTTATTTTAAGGTCTCTTTCTTTGGAGTTTAAAAGTGGAATATATGTTTTCTTTAGCTGTAAAAGCACAATCAAGGCAACATGATAAGTGAGTCACTGTTGTAAAAGTAAAACTAATTTTGCCTTCACTCACATGAGCTATAGAAGGAGGAAGCTTTATTGTCCCTGGGAAGGTGATAAGGCAGAGTAATTGTATATTATACTGTCCGGGAACATCTGCCTGAGACTGTTGGAGCAATTCATCTATCATGGACGATGCTGCATGTTTTGTCTTTCTGCTTTAACCCGTCCCCACTGCTGGCCCGCGCGGAGGTTTTGATAGGGCCTGTGCCTGGGCCGGGGCTCACATTAATCAGTCCCCTTGTTCAACACTCCAGCTGACATAATTACAACCTGCGCACAGCAGTTATTCAAGTCGAGTCCTTGTCACTCGTGGTGCGAAACTACACAGCTCAGATCCCGGAGGAGATTGCCTTATCACACAGAACAAGGGCTCGCAGGAGTCGGAGAGAATAGAAATGGGAAAATGTCTTCCGGGAGTACTATATATTCCTTTAAAATAAGACATTTGAGAGACTTACAAGGGACAAAGGGAAGCATTGTGTGCAGGGGTTGAAATGAACCAGTTATTATTTTTAAATGGATTACAGAGTGCATTTTTGTGCAACTGGTCATAGATTATTAGATAAACTCAGTGGTTCTGGTCATTACTGATTCTTTCTATTACTTTTTTCTACTTCAAAGCTAATCACTTAACTTTAGAATTGTAAAAAGATTCTATCCTCTTTAGAAAAATTATTAAAATGGTAGATTATTCATTTTGAATTTAATATTTGACAAGTATGTTTTCATAAGCCACAGAGTTAAAAGTAGAAGGTTCCTTCAACTGCCTTCCCACTGCTAAGTAAGTTCCCTGTTCGGTGAATATCCGGAGTGGAGGTGGGGACTTTACCCCTGGCAGCTCCCGGTGTCCCTCCTTTCAGCCCTGTGAGTAGTCTCTGATTCCTGACCCCTGTAGGTCTATGGGTGGGAGATGGTTTGTGTGACCAGGCCTGCCTGCTGTCCCCTGAGCTCTGCTTTTCTGCCTGGATGCCCCAGTTGCTCTTTGACATGTAGTTATTTTTCCGTACACATCTCTAAACTGACCTAAATAAAGCTATGCTCGGGCCAGACTATCAAAGATTCTAGGGAATAAAATATTCAGCTCAATAAAATTTTTACTTATTTTGCCTTTAAGTTTGTAAAACTGTGTGAATTAGATTGTTGCCATAGATAATTGTTTATTCACATGTATGTATGTATATGTGTATGAATTACTTGAATTGGAAAGTAAGTAATTTGTTTTAGGTAGTTTATTTCAGGCTAAAGCTGTGAGTGGATTGTTTATGTAGTTCGTGTGCATTTTGGTGGCAGTTGTCTGTTTCTTTGTTCTAGTGGTGACAGACAGAACCCAGGGCCTTACACATGCTGCATAAGTGACCCCCCCACACCAGCTACAGTTGTAGCCCAGCTCATAAACTCTTTATAAACAGAGAAACGGAATGACAAACCTCTGAAAGAGTTGATATGCAGGCATGCAGCATTGAGGGCCTACAGTTCTGTCAACGGGAGCAAGATAACTGGAAAGAACATCTCAGCACCAGTGCCACCGAGGCCTTACATTAGTGAGAGGAAGCAGTGAAGACTCAAGCAACAATGTCTCTGCCTTATGAAAATGTCATCATGGTTGGTTAGTGGGGAAGACATTCTGCATGCCATAACCCTTTTCTCCCTTTCTGACACACAGTGATTCTCAGCTTGAAGTCTTTGCACTCCTGTCGTGACCAACTATGTAGTATGTCTCACAGACGGCAGGCTCTTTGACCACGTAGGTCCTTTCACCAAAGCCCCACAGGCATCGAGCTGAGGCCTACTCCTCCGAAGGACACCCTCAACTATCTGCACAGTTATTTCGGGCGTCTGGAATAGTGATGTGGCATCCTTGCACCCCACCCAACATCTGAGCTTCATTTTCTGGACACGTGTGCCTGCCTTGTTGGCTTGAGTTGGATGAAAATCTAGTCGTCTCTTTTGCACCTAGTATTGATTTTGATCTCTACTTTACTGATGATGCATCATGAAATAGGAAGTGGGAATCTTGATGAAATATGATTCCTGCTTGGGTCTAAAGGAATCTGGGGGATTGAGCTTTCAAGGCTTGCTCTGCTCCTCCTGGAGATGTGGGTGGTTCAGCTCTAACTCGCATTGCGTTCATACAGGGCATGCTGTATGTCCTGTTCCCAAAGTACTTACATGTGCTTTGTATGTACAGAGCCTGAGCGTTCATACACGGCATGCTGTATGTCCTGTTCCCAAAGTACTTACATGTGCTTTGTATGTACAGAGCCTGAGCGTTCATACACGGCATGCTGTATGTCCTGTTCCCAAAGTACTTACATGTGCTTTGTATGTACAGAGCCTGAGCGTTCATACACGGCATGCTGTATGTCCTGTTCCCAAAGTACTTACATGTGCTTTGTATGTACAGAGCCTGAGCGTTCATACACGGCATGCTGTATGTCCTGTTCCCAAAGTACTTACATGTGCTTTGTATGTACAGAGCCTGAGCGTTCATACACGGCATGCTGTATGTCCTGTTCCCAAAGTACTTACATGTGCTTTGTATGTACAGAGCCTGAGCGTTCATACACGGCATGCTGTATGTCCTGTTCCCAAAGTACTTACATGTGCTTTGTGTATGTACAGAGCCTGAGCGTTCATACACGGCGTGCTGTATGTCCTGTTCCCAAAGTACTTACATGTGCTTTGTATGTACAGAGCCTGAGCGTTCATACACGGCATGCTGTATGTCCTGTTCCCAAAGTACTTACATGTGCTTTGTATGTACAGAGCCTGAGCGTTCATACACGGCATGCTGTATGTCCTGTTCCCAAAGTACTTACATGTGCTTTGTGTATGTACAGAGCCTGAGCGTTCATACACGGCATGCTGTATGTCCTGTTCCCAAAGTACTTACATGTGCTTTGTATGTACAGAGCCTGAGCGTTCATACACGGCGTGTTGTATGTCCTGTTCCCAAAGTACTTACATGTGCTTTGTATGTACAGAGCCTGAGCACGCAATGTGGGTTTCTAACTGAGAAGAACACCATCGTCCTTGCATCTCCCGTTTCACCTCTGTGATTCCTGTTTTTCTCAATAGACGGGGAGGGTAGAAATGAAGCCGTTAGATGTAAAGCAATTGTTTCTCTCAGTGGATGTAGATGGCATGAGCAGAAATTGGAATGAATAATAATTTCAGTGTGATATGGTGGGCAGTACCTCGGTCAGCTGCTGCAGACGGCTAAGTGGATTTCTAGTTAGGATGTTGACCAAGATCACCTGGAATCCATGACTGTTAGTAAAGGAATTTCAACAGTGTGTAAAGCAGAATACTTGTAGCATTCACAAAACACAGACTCAGTGCTGTGTGTACTTGGTGTGTACTTAGACGCTTACACGGGGCCTAACCCGGGGGCAGGGACCCGTGTCCTCGGGAATATGAACAGAGCCACTTGTGTGTGGCTCTCCCTTGCCACTCAGCTCCCTGGCAGAACTGAATGTATGTCCATTTTTATTGCTATAAGAACTGACTTCAAGAGGTTATCTATAAAAGACAAAACCACAACTAACTGATCTAATAAGAATTAGCCTATTCAATAGAAGACTACCATTTTCAGGGAAGCTTTTCATAAACTTAAAGCAGAATGATGGAAACATTCTCTAGTTGGAATTTACTGTTACAGAAAGTTTTTCAAAGAATAAACTTTGGAATCACCTCAGGTACCTATAAACTCCTGTAGCCTCAAAAAGATCCAGTGACCCGGCCTTGTTTAATTGTGTTTGCAGTATGTTTGTTTACCCTTAGTGGTTTCTTTGGGATTTTTTTTCTGGTGTGTGTGTGTTTATATGTGTGCGTGTGCACCTGCCTGCCCGCCTGTCTGTCTGTCTGCACAGCTTGTGTGGAGGATGGCGCCCACATGCCACCATACATGCCTAGAGCTGGAGGACGGTGTGTAGTCATCCTGCCCTTCCGCTTTTCCATGGACTCCGAGGATCAATTGCAGCTCTGCAGGCTGTCGTAGCCAGGGCTTCTACCCATCTACTGTTTATAAATACCAGTTTGCCAGCACTTTCCTCCCTCTTTCTCCTGCGCATCTTCTTACTCTGTAACTGGTAGTTTGAAAGGCCAGTGTCTTCACACCTACCTCCACCCCAGCTTGGCCTTTCTGCCCGGTGGACTCCCACAGATGACCTACCTGGCCTTTTCTCAACCTCTCACTTCTCAGTAGGATCTTGTTACTGTGAGGGAAAGCTAGCTCTAGTGTGTCCTCCCCCACAGCCACAGACACCTACACACAGTGATTCTTCCCCTGTTCGAGTGTGCACCCCCCCCCCTTTTCTGGTTCATTTCTTCTCATCTTGTGCTGCTAGGCTCAAGTCCCTCAGATTGGCTGAGAAAGGTGAGTGCCCTGTGCTTCCGCACACATTGTCCATGATATACATACAATGTTTCCATTTTACATAGTACTGTATAATCCAGTTGTTTGTTTGTTTTTCCAGGCAGGGTTTCTCTATGTAACAATTGTGGCTGTCCTGGAACTCACACTGGTCTCAAACTTCAGAGATCTTTTCTCTGCCTCCCGAGTGCTGGGATTAAAGAAGCCAGGCCCAATCCAGTTGTTTCTGAAATTGATGTTTTGATTGGATCTCTTAATATGTATAACAAAGATGCTAGCATGAGTAATCTTGGCAATCCAAAATATGTGAAGCTAACCTCAGAAGCTTCCTTAGATATGGAAACCACTATATTAGGCATATCAATGGTTACCATGAAAATTAATGAGGCATCTTACTCATTAACACCTTTACCATGCCCTTATATTTAAAATGCTGAAAGAATCCTACAGTGCATCTGTCTAGACTTTCTTTTAACTTAATATTACTTTTGGGGTGTCTTTCCATCTCAATACTTTATTCTGTTTAACACAGGTAGTGTTTGTTAACAAATGTAAGAAATCAGGTATTGTACACAGCACACCCTCCCAGCTTGGGAGGTGTTCAGAACTCTGTGCAGTAGCCAAAGCTTTTCCTTCTACCCAGCTTTAGGACCTGTTAGCTCTGGACCAAAGCCTGCTTCTCTGCAGAACCCTCTAGCTTTGCTCGGGAAGAGCTGGCTCTTACAGGGTGTACTCCCTGGAATGAGCAGAAGCAGTCCCGCGACTGACCTGTGAGATGTGCTGCTGTGTCCTCACATCAAGTCTTCCCATGGACAGACACCTCCCCTTCCTTGCCCTAGTGGGAGTGCTCATTTTCTGCTTCTGATATTTGAAACTCCTAGTCTTCAAGATTTCCACCTTTTGGTCCTTTGCTTCCTAAATTTGTATTCCTTTTGTGTCTAGAGACATTAGTCACCATGCTGTGTGCATAAACATTTATATATCTTCATTTGTGCACCATTTATTCATTCTTTATCCTGCTGGAGAGTTTTTATGTTTTAAAAATTAATTAAATGTACTCCTTTTATAATTTTTAATGGTCCTGTTTATATATATATGTGTGTATTATATATTTTATCTATCTATTATTTATAGTATAAGTTATATGGAAACTTAACTCTTAGGGGGAACATTGTCTTAGGTATTTTGGTAGCACGTGGATGTTAAATTTCTTTCGGGAAAACTCTAATCAGAACTATAAAAGTATTTTTGGTTCTCCTGTCTATATTTTGCGGTTTTTTTTTCTGCTTTAAAGTTTTAAAGCCCAGATAGCTTTTATTTTGACTTTGTTAGGACAGTAAGAATCATGTACATGGCATGTCCTTGTACACACAGTGCCTTGAGTATCCAGGTAAAAGGATCCTTGAACTTAGGAGCTCAAGGCCAGCCAGGCCAACATAGGGGAGTTGTTACTTCAGAAAGGAATAATAATCAATACAAAAACAGAATAAAAGGAGGGTGGAAAGCGGGGAGAGAAGAAAGGAGGAAGACAACCAACCCCTCCCATCCCTCATGTAACTTGTTTGTTGAGTCTTCACCATTTATTATATAACCTATTATTTCTACACGTCATCCGTGCTCATGACTCTGTTCTTGATGGACTTGACTCGGCACTCCAAGTGACGTTTATATGCTGGACATCTGTGACAACAGGTTTCTGAACTTTTTAAAGATTTATTCATTTATTTGTTTATTTTATGTTTTGCCTCTATGTGTGACTGGGTACCTCTCTTGTGCAGTGCCTGCAGAGGTCAGAAAAGGGCCCAGATTCTCTAGAGCCGCCATACTGGAGCCAGTAACTGTGCCATGGTCCTCTCCAAGAGCAGCCAGTGCCCGTAAATACTGAGCCATCTCTCCAAACCCCAAGAATTTCTTTATTCTACCGATTTTAACAATCTTTAAATTTAAGCAGCACAGGTGATCAGTAATCTAAAATTATGCTGTTCTTTGCTGTGGGTCTTCAGTAAGAGCATAAGTGGGGACGGAGTATGTGCAGCGCCCAGCTGTCCCACACAGAGGGTGAGACAAGCCCTGAGAGCGCACGGAGCATGTGCAGCGCCCAGCTGTCCCACACAGAGAGTGAGACAAGCCCTGAGAGCGCACGGAGCACATTTCCAGCTGGAGTCTACAGAGGCCTTGACTTCTCTCCGCTGGACCATCTTGTCTTGTTAGTCTCTCTTAGGCTAGTGGCTTACCCAGGGAATTTATAATTATTTAACACTGGCTTGAAAATATGATGGCCTTTTCTGTTGATGTGAAGGTTTTCTTTGAATTATTTTATATTCACTTGAATTTTTATTACAAAGACTGCAAAACCTGCTTTCTAGACACATAAATAAGGGTTTACTGTTTAGTTTGATATAATTGTTTTACGACTTAATGAATTTATTTTCATGAATGAGTTTCAAAAGTTTTGAACACCCAGAAAATATATGTGTGCTTGCCTGATAAACTTTGCAAATCTGACACATCATGTGGAATCAGTGTCAGCTGGGAATGTTGGCATGAGTCCGTTTTATATGCAGTAAAACAGCCACTGGTAACTTTTCGGGTATTTGTGATACATTTCGTCTAGTAGGAAATCTAGTAACAGCAAGAAGAAAGTGACTTTTCTTATTTTTCCCTCATGTTTAGATTGCTTACCCTAATCCTAAGGACAGCCTTATGAGATAGAGTTGACATAAAGCACGATTCTGTGACCAGAAAGTTTGGAAGCAGATTGCTCAGCAAAAGCAAGTATACTTTGTGGCTGGAGAGACGGCTCACGGTTCAAGTATATACTGCTCTTTCAGGGGGACAGTTCAGTTTCCACCGTCCACACCAAGTCGCTCTCAGCCACCTATAACTCCCACTTCAGAGGAGGCACAACACCTTTTTCTGGCCTATGGAGACACCTGCACTCACAGACTTCTGCTCCAATGCATACACAAATAATTAAAAATAAAATAAACACCCTAAATAAACATTTTGAAAGTAAAACTTTCAGAAATTTGTATTGCAGTATACATTGTAAGTTTCCACAGGTAGACTACAGTGTAGTGTTGCCATAACCTTCTGAATATGGAGCCTCCCTTCTTCTCTGCTTTTGTGTTCATAGCATTTTATAACGTTGTTGGCCTCTTGAGAACAGAACTTTTTGAGTAGGGCTTTATAAGCAGATCTTATATATTATTTCCAATACATGTTGTTATATTTATGGTTTTTGATTTGTAGAGTTTTGCAGTATTTGTACTCTGAAATCTATATTTGACTTCATGATCCCAGCCTTCATTATACCCTACATATACTTTATGCCTGAATAAAAGGCAGAGTTTTTATTCTAAAACAATATTTTACAATGAAGCAGATACTGTATATAGTGATGTTGGATTTTGTGTGTAAGCGGAGACTGCGTTCGTTTCCCAGCTGCCCATACCCGAATAGTCACACAGAAACTATATTAAATACAACACTGCTTGACCAAGGACTTAGGCATATTCCTACTTAGCTCTTATATCTTTTTTTTAGTTATTTATTAGTATTAGTCCACATTTGAAACAGATCCAAAACAGATTCAAATAGGCCCTTTTATATTTAAATTTATATTAACTGTTAGGTCTTATATCTTAAATTAACCCATTTTTATTAATCTTTGTATCACCATGAGATTGTGGTCTACTGGTAAGGTTCCAGCGTCATTCTCTTTTGACAGCTACATGGCATCTGCTGACTCCACCTTCTTTCTCCCAGCATTCAGTTTAGTTTTCCCGCCTACCTCTATTCTGCCCTGCCATAGACCAAAGCAACTTCTTTATTAACCAGTGTTAATAAGATATATTCACAGCATACAGAGGGGACTCCCACATCATTTGTGCAAGGATACTGTGGAAAACTAGGGTGGAAAGTAGAGTCATTCAGTTTGTACTGTAGAGCAAGTGAGTGACATCATTATACATGTGTGGTCACAGATGAAATGCCTGATTATAGCATCACCTTGGGATTCAGTGAGCTGACTCTCAAACTGAAGGTTCAGATAGAAAAAATTCAATCCTTTACAAAGAAATGTTTTTTTAATAATTTATTTATATATATGTTAACAAATACATATTCTACATGGATGTATACTTCCTTATATTTCATACATTTGAGTGGGCTCTTGCCACTCCCAACCATTCTGTTTTTTCAATTCTTTCTTTACGATAATAGGTCAGTTTCACACCTATATGTTCATTCTTTACATATTTAGTGCCTATCTTCATATAAATCACTTTTAACCACCTCTACAATTTTTGAAGGTATATGATGCTATCTATCTGGAATTCATTGTGCCGTCTGTTTGCTCTGTCAGAAAATATTTTAGCCCTTGCCTGTGTGTAGACTAAGTCCCATTTGCCTTGTTGAAGTTAGTTGACACCTCTAAGCGCTCCCTCTTAGTTGGATGATGATGATTTCCTAAGTAGAATTTTCAAAAGTTAGTTTTTCTTGGGGTTAACTGTACAGTTAGGACCCCTGTGTTTTGTTTATAAGTGACCAGTCTCCTTCCCTGACCAGATTTAGCTGTGTGGGGTTTCTTGTGCCTCTTGGACCACTACCCTGCCCCAGATCACTGTTCAGTGTTCATTAAGCGTTCCCAAGCTCCGTGTGGATGTACACTGTACACTGTATGCACATAGAAGTATTTTTGCAACATCTCTTTGAGGCCATTGCCTTTCTGTGTTTGTGTATATGTGAGTGTGTCTATATGTAAGTACACTTCTAACTTTATTTAGTACATTTTATCGCATGAGAGACTCTTTGTGGGGACACACGCACACACACACACACACACACACACACACACACACACACACACACACCCCTGCTTACCCAGAAAGGAAAGCTATGGCAGTCCAGAGTAACAACTGTGCCAAAGTCCAGCTTGGTAAACGATTGAGTTTCCATTGCAGTTGCTGCACAGAGTGTGAGTGAGGGGTTACAGGTTCGGGGTGACTCAGAAGTAGCTCTTTCACTAAAAAGTGCACCACCATCTAATTGAAAACTCACACAGGCTGCATTTCTGATCTTTCTGAAGAACTGAAGGTAGCTTCACAATCCCTGGAAATCTCTCAGCACCTCTGCTGCTCACATTCTCCTTCCTACAGTTGTTTTCTGCCTCCACAGTCGGTGAGGAAGGTCTTCCTGGGTCTTTCTATTTTCATCTGTCCCAGACGGCATAAATTGGTCTGAGCAGGCTGTGAGGAGAAAGCCAGTAAGCAGCTTTCCTCTCTGGCCTCTGCTCCAGGGCCTGCCTCCAGGCCCCTGTCCTGACTTCCCTCACCAATGGACTGGGATCTGCCAGTGTAAGAAACATAAACTCTTTCTTTCCCAATTCGTTTTCGTTCTTGGTGTTTTGTTACTGAAGGGCTTAAACTCTCCACTTTTTACAAATGAATTTCAGTTGCAGCTTTCTGAGAATGGCAAAACAGGTGTCTCTTCCAAAAAGGGCCATTTATCCACAGTCCTTATAGTCAGGGTTGAAGGAGACAATGAAAGGGCCTGAGTCAGCCTCCCAGTGTCTGAAGGACAAGTCCTGCAGCCCCTTCTGAGTCACATCCGGACTTACCCATGCTTGTGCAAGTGTGTCCAAAGATGGTAAGACCAAACCTCGGCCAATTCAGAGTATATTAATGGAACTGTTGCTTGTTTAACCCATCACTTTGAGATGACCTGACTGTCCTAAAATTCCCCTCCCTGTGCCTAAAAGGAGCTACTCGCTCATCTTCAGGTTGTTGCTGTTTGTAGAGGTGAACGACTCCTCATGCATGCTGGTATAACAAATACTTTCTGCTCTTTCATGCTATTTAAGACTGGGGTCTCCCTTCAGCCTTTCCTTGGGCCCTGCTGTTTGAACAATAGAAAGCATTGGGTGTGACAAAGCTGAGCTTGTGTTCTGGGGAGGATTGGAGAAAGACTTTGGAACTTTGAGCTCCGAAGCCCTTGAGGCTTCGTTGAGCTGTTGTGGGGGCTTGGATGATCATGCTGAGAGGAGTGCACCATGGAGGCCTGACTGGGGAAGTTTTAGAAGAAGTTTCTGAATCCCCTAAAGGTTGTATCAAGGCCCTGCCACATTTTGAATTAAGAATTGTCTGGAGAGGTGGCTCAGCTTTTAAGAGCACCACCTGCTTGTCTAAAAGTCCTGAGTTCAATTCCCAGCAACCACATGGTAGCTCACAACCATCTCTAATGAGATCTGGTGCTCTCTTCTGGCTTGCAGGCATGAATGTAGGCAGACTACTATGTACACAATAAATAAATAAATCTTTTTTTAAAAAATAGAATTTGCGGTGCTGAAGAATTGACTGTGATTAGCAGGAAGTGCTGTGAAGTGCAAGCTTGCTTTTTTGGGAACTGATGCTGGGGGCTGGGACTAAAGAACCAGCTGTGTGTAAGAAAAAACCAACGTCACTGAGGTGTCTCCTCAGGGTCAGCCCACAGAAACGGAGGTGGCCAGAGTGTCAAGGCTAGAGTTGGTAATAGTAAGAGTCACCAAGGTGGTTTTGAAGGCATGAAGGGGTGTGGAGGACAGCTGAGACTTGGAACTTTAAGCGGCTATAGGTGAAGCTGTGTCCTCAGTTGCATTAGGAGCCCAGGACTGAGGTTCGATGCCATATGGCAGAGCCAGTGTCCCAGAAGACAGTCCAGGAGAGGCCATTGGTGTATGTACACTCCAGTAGCAGCAGAGGGCCTAGGACTTTGGAGATGTGACTATCATTTGATGCCAGGCCAGGGCAGCCGTACCTGTGGAGTGGAGGCAGCCTGAGCCTACCACACAAGCTGTGCTGTGAATAACAAGCCCCTTGGAACGTAGAAGATCATGAGTAAAACTCATACATTGGACACAGATATATTTAGCCTGTTAAATTGAGCTTTGTTCCAATTTGATTGTGACTATGTCCCAGTTCTTTATGAAGTAAGGAAGTATTTAACTTGGGTTTTTGATTTTCCAGGACCCCACAAATGAGTGATTTTGCTTTTAGAGTCTTGAAAGTTTGAGAAGACTGGATGTTTTAGAGACAGCGTGGCTGCTTCAGAGAGGCTTGGAGCTCTGAGAGAGACTTTGCATGTCTTAAGGAGACTGAGCTTTTTAAGTATTTTAATTTTTAAAGACTGTGGAGCTTATAAAGATATACTATCTTTTAAAAAAGACATTTTTAAAACATTTTATATTGTGATAATAACATTAACATGACTTCCTGGGGATAAGTAAGAAAGGAAAGGTTATGTTTAGGAGTACTGTACTCATGTATAGTAGACAAAGATTAATTGTTCTGGTTTTCTTGCTGTTCATTCGTTTGTTAGTTTGCCAACTTGATACAAGCTACAGTTACCTGAGAAAAGGGAACCACAATTGACTGGCCTTTCAAACAGCCTGTGGGGTGTTTCTCAATTAGTAATTGATGTGGAAGAGCCAGTCCACGGTGGGTGGTGCCCCACCTGGGCAGATGGTCCTGGAGTGTGGAAGAAAGCAGGCCAAGCAAGACAGGAAGCAGCACCCTGCAGGGCCTCTTCTTCCACTCCTGCCTCCAGGTTCCTGCTTGAGTTTCTGCCCTGACTTGCTTTGATGGCCTGTGATGTAGAAGTGTGAATGAAACAAAGCACATTTGGTCATGGTGTTTTGTCACAGCAGTAGGAACCCTGACTAAGACAGCTGTCTTATTTAGTTCTATTTCTAGCTGATAGGCTGGGCAGGAAGGTACGTTTGCTTTAAGAGTATACGATACCATGGGCTTATGGACAGCCACAAATTGGACTCAGTGGGTTAGAAAATAACAAAAGGGGCTAGCGAAATGGTCTGGTAGGTAACTGCGCTTACTGCCATTTCTGAGAACCTGAGTTTGATTACTTGGATGGGCATGGTAGAAGGAGAGGAGTTGAGAAGTCATTGGCTGACTTCCGCATACACTCACACTCACATACACAACACACACACACACACACACACATACATGCACACACACAGTAGCACAAATGCATCTATACACAATAAATTCATTAAGCCATGTATTAAAAACCTTAAAAGATAAAACTTGGGGAAGGAGAAGGGGAACTATGTGGGGTGAGGGGGTAGATCCAGAAAGAGTATGCTTGAAATTATTGTATGCTACGTGAAGTTTTCAAAGAATTAATTTTTAAAAGATCTTCAAAGATGTTGTTCTTATCAGAACAATGTTTGGTTTTGGTCCTGGCAAGTCCTCAGCGATTACCTCAGTCTTAGGAGCCTTGTGAAGAAATTTCTCTTCTGCCCTCCCAGTAAAAGCATCTTCTCCTGCTGAGTATCTGGGATGCCTTTGCTCAGCTGGGGGCCACGTGGTAGTCACTGGAACCTGGAAGAGTGGCCACTGAGTTTAGAAATGGCAGGTCTAGGTGTCAGCATTCTCCATGAGACCCTCAAGCTCAGTGCCTTGTTTCTGCCGATGGATCGCTGCTTGTTACTGTGTGTGAGAGCCTGGGTTCCTGTGCTCCACCCTTTGCTGTTGGTTCTCCATGCAAACATAGAAGTCCCAGGGCCCAGTGCAGACCTGTGGGAAGCTTGGAAGCATCTTAGTTCCTGGTAAAACTATGTTTGGCACTTGCCTTTCCATAAAGATTGAATTCAAGATTTTAGTGATTTGAAACTCTTAGTCTTATTTTATAGTTAAGGGACAGGATCTCAGAATTAAAGTAATTGCTTTAGACTACAGAGCCCCTATATAGAGAGGGTTTGCATTCACGGGTTGAAAATGGAGACTGGGCTGCCTGACCTCATGTCTCAGTCTCTGCCTGACTCCAAGTGTATCGAGGAGGATGGGATGTAGAGTGCATCTTCCCGCAGGTCCAGAGCCAGGGGTCCCTGACTGTCCTATTGTATCTCAGGGAAGGTGCTTAGGCCTTTCTTGATTTGTATTCTCCTTTATCCAAACAGGATCTCCTGGATCTCTTCTGAGTCACTTGAGACAGAGAGCTCATCTGAGTATTGAGAGGATGCTTAAACTCCTTAGCTTAAGTCTAATCATTTTTATTCCTCATAAATTAGCTTTGCCAGAGACAGAGTGCAAAGGGAGATAGTCGGGGGCAGGAATAAATTCTTTGGCTTGTAGAGGATTCTGATGGCCAAAGAAAGAAATTCAAATATGAAAGTCCTGGCCAGAGGATCAGTGCCCAAGGGTAGAAAGGCCTCTCAGTGTGTGCCTCTACTGTCTTCCAGGTGCTTGCTCTGTGGTTGTTAGCAGGGGATAACAAGAGGGCATCGTGCATACATGTGTGTCCTTGGTAGTATGGCTTCACACAGCCAGTCTGCAGGAAGATGTCTTGGTAATTAGGCAGAGTGACATTTGAGTGATAAACTCAGTATAAGTTTATTGTTCACTTGGGTAAACTTATGGTTCATGGCTGCTTCTTTATGGAACCTTGGGCCTGTTATCTTCTTCATTTTTACTAACATGAAACACACTGCTTGTGTGTTGGGCTTCCTGTAGCCTGTTCCCATAGGTGTCTGTACGTCTGCCCAGTTCCACAGTCCTTTCCTTCCGTGTGCTGTTCTGGAAAAGCCCCATGTGAGGACTGTTCTTGTGGACTTGAGACCAAACAAACCGTAACCACTTACCAGACTCTTCTAGGAATCAGGAATCTTTGCTGTGTTTGGTTTGACAGAAAGCTGCTGCTCTAGAGATTCTTATGTCGGTGATGATATTTAGTGTAAAATCGCTGGAGGAAGCAGGTTAGCAGAAGGAAGGGTTGATTTCTGTTCCCAGTTTTGGGGATTTAAATATCCCAGATAAGCTGCCTGCATTGCTTTGGACCTTGTGGAGAGGATGAGCATCACACGGTGGGAGTATGCAGCACAGATGTTCACCTCATGCTGATTAGGAGTCAGGGGAAGAGGGACAGGAAAGGAAGGGAGCCCTTCACCCCCTTAGTACCTACCACCAGTGACCCAGCTAAGTGTGCCCGCTGTCTAACGTATACAGCACCTTCCAAAATAGCGCAGTCAGCGGAGGAGCATGCAGCCTTCAGCCTGGGAGCCTGGGAGAGGCCCTTTTTCCTAAGCCAGTGCAATTCCCTTACTAATCCTGACCTCACAGGCTCAGATGGTGGTGTCACGTTCACCTGGCCAGTTGCACATGTGGCACACATAAGTACTTTCTTCTTTTCCTCATTGTTGATTAACAGTGTGCAAATTCATGTGCAAAGCAGATTTAGTAATCAGTGTGATATAAGAAATGAAATATGTATTTGTGTATCACCTAGCTAATGCATATTCTGTCTAAACTCAAAGAGGTATTTAAGTTGACCGAGCCTTTGCCCAAATCATGCTGGAATTAGCTAGAAAATCTCTGTAGTTCTAACCCCACGCATAGTAATGTTAATAGTTTTTATTTTTAATTTTAGTGTGTAAATTTTAAGGTATTCTTGGAACGTGAAAAGCATCAGCATTTCAGTATTTGCTATACTGGCATTTTGATGTGTGTTTTTCTAATAGCTTTCCCTGGCATAAAGGGACTTATGTTCTCCACAGTAACGGTTCTAACTCTACTTAAAGGGGGTGTTTGTTTGATGATGTACTCTGTCTTTCCATGGGCATGAAGCTTTCCAAAGTAATATCTTGGATTTGGGTTATCAGTAATCTCAGTGTAGGGCTGTCACTGTGATCCCATGTTCTCATTCACTTGTATTTCAGCATCCTTTCTCTCAGTAGGAGACACCTTTATCCTGTCTGTGGAATCGTGTTCCTCCTGTTTTCATTCACTGTTCCAGCTTCACATGGCAGTGAATGAAAAGGGACGCCCTCCCCCCCCCCCCCCCCGTCTCCATTTCCAGTCTCACGAGCTATCCTTACATGTGAATGATGACACAGGCTAATATTCCATGAAAAGTAAGTGTCATGATGTCATTGAGCATGAGACACCGAGGTGATTCCTGGCCTGTTGTGTGGCACGACACAGGTGTCTCTGCTGACTTTCTTCTCTCTCTCTTAGAGTGGCTGCAGAGTTCCTTCTTCAGCAGCATCTTCAGGAAGTATCAATGCGTATCTTGTTCTTTTTTCTACTCACTCTGTTTTCACTGGCTAGTTGGCCCTCAACAATAGTGTCCAGTCTAACCTCTGAAACCCCACCATTACAGGGAGCTTTCTGGTACCAACACATTGCCTTGACATGGGACAAACCAAGGGACTGTTGGTGGCTTCCTTCCTATCTAGGCTGCCTTAGCACCGTAAGGGGAGCAGCTTTTACTGGAAGAACCCAAAAATGTTAGGCTGTGTTCCTCAGTGCTCTGAGCTCAGTGACTTTCATTTGCTACCACTCTTCAGGGTGCTCGTGTGTCCTGGTATGCAAGCCAACACCTTCACTGCCCTCGGATAGTACCCAAATAATTTGATATTAAATATAAACCCTGGGAGTTTGTGTCTCTAGTTCTGCATAGAACTGAATTGCTGAAGCAAAAGAGCACCTTAGGCCGGGCTATCTGGGTTACAGAGCTGACATCATTGTATGGCTGACTCCTGCTTATTATCTATGTGAAGTTAGCAGATTGATTACTACCTAGCACACAGGAATAATGTGCCAAGGGCAGCCAGTTTCAGCAGTTGATGTGGGATTTTTCTCTGCATGCTGTGAATGTCTTATTTTATTACCATTGGTTAATGAATAAAGCTGCTTTGGCCTATGGCAGGGCAGAATAGAGCAAGGTAGGATTTCCAAGCAGAGATAGAGGAGAAAAGTAGGGGGAGTCAATGAGATGCCATGTAGCTGCTGAAGGAGACGGATGCGCTGGAACCTTGCCAGTAAACCCAAGCCTCATAGTAAAATATGAAACAATAGAAATGGGTTAATTTAAGATGTTAGAGTTAGTTAATAAGAAGCCCAGTAAGCTAATAGGCCAAGCAATGTTTTAATTAATATAGTTTCTGTGTGATTTTTTGGATCTGGGCAACTGGGAAATGAATGAGCAGCCTCCAACTACAAGCATTTGTGACATAGTGATACTTATTTGACTTAATTCCATTTACTTTCTTACTTCGTAGGTCAAACTGTGCGGAGAATATCCGCAAACACATTTTACACACTGGCAAACATGAAGGTGTCAAGATGTACAACTGCCCGAAGTGTGACTATGGGACAAATGTCCCCGTGGAATTCCGGAACCACTTGAAAGAGCAGCATCCTGACATTGAGAACCCTGACCTCGCGTACCTGCATGCTGGTAAGGAACGGAAACCATTAAAGTGCTGCAGCGTTGTTTTTGTTTTTTAGCAGGATCTCATTTCATTTACCACAGTAGTTACGAAGCTGTTTGTAAATTACTGTGGCTTCTTCGCGTGAAATCAGGTTTTGATGGAGTCAGTTTCTGGGCCCTGTGTGGAAGTTCGCCTTGTTCCTTCTCTGCTCTGCGTGGACAGGCCCTTGCACCGTACTCTGTCACATATACAGAGCTAACAGAATCATTGTAGGGCAGCCAGATACTGTGGCCAGAGTTTCTTTTGTGTTTAATTCTTCAAGTGTATTTATGACCTGAAATGTTGCACTGTACTCCTTGCATTGCTGTTTTTCTGAGAATGTGACTGAGGACGTGACTCAGGTCAGAGGCAATGGCCTGGCGACGGCTGTGAGATCGCTCCTACTTCTCCATGTATGAGTCAGATGCAATGGAAGGAGTCTGTAGGGAAAGCAAACTGGTTCTCATCGCCCAGCTTTTTACTTAATTGAAAACTGTCCCTGAGTATAGAACTGTCTCTACACAAAAGGAAGCACTGGGCTGCGGGAACGGTGTTCTGTTTAAGGAAGCACCCACCTCTAAAGTCAGTGTGGAGAAGTGTCCTGTGCTGTGGCCCTGACAGCACCGTGTGCAAATGCGGCTAGTGTAGCCTGGTCTGCTGAGGCTAGCTGAGGGCTAGTCACCTCTGCTTCTCACTCTGCCAGGTGGCTCGTGACAGGACGGCTTCACCGTGCCGAGGATTGTTTAGTGTACATCTGTGAGGGTGCCGTTGTGTGGTGCATGCAGTGGAGCCGTTGGCTCGGATACTCGTGGATAGGACTGTAAACACAGTGGAGGTGTGATAGGCTCTGTATGTGTGAGAACCAAGGGAAGCCTTTCCGTAGCGACAGGGCTGTTGTAAGGTTGTATTTTTGCACTTCTGATGTCCACATAGGAAAGGAGGGCTTTCTCTCTGTGAACATTCTATGTGTGGAACTTAACATAGAATATTTTAATGCACCTGATGATGTGTGACTGTGCTAAGTTTGATACTGGTGTATTCTTTCAATTTTTTCAGTTGTAAAATAAATTCCTGTTATCAGTATATAAAAGTAATGATGGGGTGGTTGATTTCTTGACCTTTGTTGTATGCAGTGATGTTTTGAGAACCAAACAAAAGCAAAGGTCTGTACTTTTTGTGTTTTGGTGAGGTTGGCACCTTATCAGCTAGAGTTCACACAGATAGATAATGTCCTGTAGACTGTTGTGACTATCCCTGCCCTTGGGTTCTTCATCAGCGTGAAAGCGGTACAGCAGAGGTGCTGAAGTGCATCTCCCAGCTGGTCAGCAGAGCCCTCACCCAGTGCGACTGTTCCTACAACTTTTGATGCTCCCCTGCCCCTCGCCGTCACCCCAGCTGTACGTGTAGGATGGACTTTATAAGGGGAAGTAGCTCTTAACTTAGTGCCAAAGAAGGGAAAGCTCCTCACGGAATCATCCCTGTGTCCTTCTTATGTCCTGGACTAGAGGGCAGACCACACGCCTCATGTACCGGCCTTGCTCAACGCTAGTTAGTGATGGGCTCTGATGGCTCCCTGGCTGTTTGACCAGACTGTTCCCTTTCTCCGGAGAATATGGCCGGCCTTTTCCCCGTCTCACGTTTCCCTTTGAGAAGCTGGGATGCTTGAAGGCAGTGAGAAAGCAGCGTTCTCTTTCAGGAAAGATTAAGCAGTAAGCCATGATAGGGTACTTTTTTTATTTTTATTTTTTCAGTTTTCTGATGTCATGTTTTTCATATTTAAATTAGTTTTTCATTAGTTCTACATATTCATTTAAATAGTACCCTAAACTATTGTCTTACAGGGTGATATTATATGAATTTACTGTGCTTTCTTTACAAATCTGTATTTTTATATTCTTCTAAGTTAGATTTTGTATTTTTATGACATTTTATTCAACCATATTTCTTGGCACTTACCCAGTTATAAACACAGGAATGGGGAAGTTTGACTGTTGTCAACACACTGCGGCCTTTGTCTTCCCTTCTAATTAGAACCAATTCAGTGCCATTCAAGCTGTACTTACTTGATATTCTTAATTTTCCATCTGCAGCCAGCCCGTGTCTCCCCTCTGCAGACCTTGCAGGAGGCAGTCCTTCCTTTCCCAGGGTTTTGGTCCTCTGTTTCCACCCTCTTCCTTTCTTACTCCATGTTAGTTTGATGCTCTGACACACGTCATGACATCCTGTACAACAATTTATTTTATGAAAAGTCCAACACTCTGCAAACCCTGACAGTTTTCCATTGGTTCTCCTTTACAAAAACCAATTATTACTTCAACGTGAAAAGGAAGGAATTTTTCCTGACATGATTGCCTTTGGTAAATCCATGCTGACTCACTCCTATTAAATTGTACTTCTCCAAATGTATCATTAAGCTCATCCATGAGTATCATCTCAAATTTATTTCCTAATATAGATGCTACACTTACAGGTCTATAATTTTCAGCCTCTCCCCTCTTCTTTTTAACCTTCAGGCTGGATCCTCGTTTTCTAGTCTCCCAGTTCTCACCCTAACAAAAGACTTCCTAAAATAATTAGCAGTTCAGGGATGGGAATCTTTCAGCCAGTCATCAGTTCATTTTCTAAAATGCTGCTCCGAGTCTTTGTTCTTCCCAAACCGCTGTCTGTGCCCTGGCATCTTCTGCTGCAGTCAGTCTCCTGTGTCCATTCTGTGGCTACTTGGGTATTTTGGTAACTGGCCTTTCCCTTTGCTTTCCTTCTGACTCTCATGTCTGACCAAGTTCCTAGGATAAGACGAACTGTACTACATTCTTTGTAGTCAACAGTGAGCAATAGCAGAAAGGCTGTTTTCATCAGCTGGTTTCTTTAGTGCTATAACTGGCATTCCAGCAAAACCCAGTTTCTGGGCGTCTGTCCGTGAGGATTTGATGTACTGATCAGCTAAGCAGACTTGTGGACTCACTACCACTTCTCCTATCCAGTAATAGTCTTCTTTATTCAAAACCTTGCCTTGATACGGCCCTAAATATTGGAATGCTTCATATGTTTGAGAATAAATATGTTCTCTTTAATGTACCAGAACTATGTATGAAAACCTCTTTATGTGTTCGGCACTGGGGAGCAGAGTTAGGAAAGCATTCTCTGCTGTGTGTCTGGCACACCCTCACTTCCTTTTCAGTGCTGGGGGTTGGGTCTGCTGACTGAAGTCTGAGCCCAGGAGTCCCAGTGGCAGTGCCTGTGCTCCCTTCTCACTGTCACAAAGGACTGTGGAGGCTCAGCAACAATAGCGCCAGGCTCCCCACCAGGCCTTTCAGTCTTGGTGATCACCAGGTCCAACTAATGATGTTTACAAATGGATCTTCCAGTAGTTAAGTTGCCTAAGGATCCCTAACCCAGAGTTTGGCTAAATCAAATCCACAACCACTTTCTTGAATGTGCTAACAGACAGTCAAATCCTGCATATAAAGGAATTTTGGGAAAAAAAAAAAAACACCAGTTAATCAAATCTTTTTACCACAGAAGACTTTAAAGTGGGGGTAGTTTCAGATTATCTGAATATTTGTATTAGAAAGTAAAATTGCAGAATAACTTTAAATCCACGGTGGTGGATATTTGCACAGTGGTTTCTCTATTGCCCCTCCATCTATCATACAGAAGAAAGCAGAAAGATGGAGTCCGATGAGCTAGTGTTGGGCCTGACTCTGTAGATGCAGGACTTCAGTGAAGTCCTAGAACAGTCTGTATTTCCTTTCCCAGAGGCACAGTGAGTGCAGAGTACGCAAATAAGCCTCTTCAGTCTGTTGTCTATCATTAGCTCCTCCTAGAGCGACTGACAGGTGGCCCCTGAAAGCCAGAGAAACATGTCCAGCTATTGGAGTAGATCTGAGTCTCAAGGACTCATTGCTGACTGCAGGGTCTTAAACATTTTTAAATGATGGTTACATTTTTTTTTTAACCCAGAAAAGGCTGAATCCTCATTCCCTTCAAGGCCTGTGTAATTGAGAGCACCGTAAACTTCCTTCCCTTTGTCGTGCCTGTCTCCTCACAGGAAAACTGCAGCCTAATCACTGCCAGTGCACACAGCATCTAGAAACTGGAGTCTGAAAGTTAAGAAAATGTTTAAAAGAAAAGGGAGATAAATTGTCGTTATCCCCAAGGACAAACAAATTCATTCATCAGAATTTTAAGGGGAAGTTGGCTGTGGAAAGTTAGAGTGGGGGCAGTGTGATCTGATCAGGTCATTGATACAGCTTTTGCTTTTTATAGACCTTTGATTGACTGTATTCAATATAATTTTATTTAAAAATTTTTACACCATCACATATTTTGAGTCCCAATTAAAAGTGGTTGTATATGAGAGCTATTGTAGGTGTTGACAAGTCCTATCATTAGCTGTGCCTAACAGAATTGTTGCTTTAATTGAACCCATTTAATGAAGGAAAGCACCACAGAATTTTCAAATAATCAAATAAATTTAGATATATTGTGTAATTATCCTTGAAATTTATTTAAAATGTAACTATTATTTTTCACAATTTCATTTTTATTTGCTATGAATAAAAGTACCATTGCACAACTTTTAAGTTTTATGATTTCAAATTCACACAAAAGTACAGAATAATAGAATTCATTAAACATCCCTAAATTTCACCATGATATTATCATAGACAAATAACAAAACCCAGCAAAATTAGCATCAGTACGATACCACTCCTATGCTATATTCTTTGTTCATAGTTCACTAGTTTCTGCACTCAGAGTTCATCCTATGGGCCAGCATTTGCTATGACTGTCCTCTCTTCTTAGTTTTTTCTGGCCCAAGAGCACGTCTCATTCTTTTTGACTTTGATTCTTACATAGATAGGGACAATCATTGTGTAGAACTTCCTTTATTTTGGGTTAGCCTAATGTTTATAAAAGATCTTGTTGGGGCTGTAAAGGGTACAGTTATTATAGCTAGAATTGGTAACTTGACCAGCAGAATGAGACAGGGTCCTGCAGATCCCTCTTCCTTCTTTAATGAGTGCATATCTATGCAGTGTTTTATGTCTATGCAGTGTTTTATATCTGTGCAGTGTTTTCTGGCATCAGGTTTTGCTCTGGGCTCATCTTGGGTGTTCCCTGCCCAGGCCCAAAAGTTGGTTTCTTTTTTAAGCATGCTGTCTCCTTTGGCTTGCAGATGGCCTTTGTATCCCAGTTCTGTGCATTGCCTTGTGTGCTTCTGTTCCTCGACATTCTCATCAGACACACTCGACTATTGTAAACATGCTATCCATTGCTTCCCTGGGATTGTACTCGAGTTAGGTCTCTGTGACTTTGGATTAAGCCATGGCTTTTGTGTATATAACACTTCAAACACAAAGCATAAAAGAAATTTAAAAAGAAAAGATAAGCTGGACTTAATTTTTTTTAAAAAACCTTTGTACTTCAAAGGACATTATTAAAAATTAAAGGAAATCCTATAAAAAGGCTGAAAATAATATACACCTCTCTCTTAAGGAGCCTTTATCCAGAGTTTGTAAAGCATTCTTGCATTTAGCAATAGCAGAACAAATGTCCTCATTAAAATTGGGAAACTCTGAAGAGCTGTTTTTTTAGAGTATTAACCAGTGCCCAGGAAGAATACTGAAATACACTCAGCATCATGACTCATTGAGAAAATACCAAACCCAAAATGAGATACTGTAAAGTCATTATTTTAGAGTGTGTCTCGTGCTTTTAATTCAGTTGTGACTGAAGACAGTGGTCGCGGCTGGACATGAAATACCCTCACAGACTTGTGTAGTCACAGTTTGTTCCCCACGCTGACGCCACCCGGAGTTGTGCTGTCATCAGTGGGCGTGTCCACCGACGACTGCAGAGAGAATGGCGGTTAGGAGATGATGGGGGAAAGTCCATCACTTCGGGCATCTTCTGGGAACATATGCCTTACCCACGGCCTTTTCCTGTGTCACAGTCTGTTTCTCAGCTGCTGTGAGGTAGGCAGCTCTTATGCCATCTGCACCATGGTGCTCCACAGACTCAAAACAGTAGGGTCAAGACCATGGACGGAAACTGCCCCCAGAATCAATCTGTTGCCTCTTAAACGACTTCACTGTGCATTCAGTCCTCTGATTCACTTTGAGCCATGTTTTGTATAATATGAAATATAGATAGTGTTCTTTTTTCTGCAAAGTGGTTTCTTCTGGTTGAAAGCACTAACCTTCCCCCGTTAATTGTCTTTGTAATTCTGTTCAGAATAAGTTAGCAGTATTTCTTTGGGCCATCATCTTTATATTAGCATAGCAATTTCTAAAAGTAAGTATATATGGGTTTTAAATTTTATTCTCAAAATGGGGCATTTGAGTATATACGTTCCTTTCAGCTTTACATCCTTCACCTCCTCATTGTTCTGAGATCTAATTTAAACCTGTCAAGAGGTTGTCTGGTTCGTCACTGCCTCTCCCTTTTCTTGAATGACTTTCTTAAGGAGGGGAACTTACAATGCAATTCACAAAAATCTTAGGAAAAAATAAAATGAAGTCTTTCTATTTGCATTGAGAACGCAGTATACAGTGAACCCAGTATTCCTTAATTATGTTCTTGAATAAAACATTTGGTCTTTTCCCTTCTGATACTCTTCTCTGGTGGACTTTGAAATTGTAAATATATACTCGCTTAATTCATTTTGTATTCACATTATAGTCATGTGTCATTTACCAGGAGATGCCTTCTGAGAACTGTGGTGTTAGGCAATTCATTGCTATCACTGATTTATGTATGTGTCCTAGACTGCTGCATATGTAAGCAATGTGTTAACTATTTCTGTCTGTCTTTCTGTCTGTACTTACTGAGATGAAGAAAATCTGATATGAAATCAAACGTTGGAAGAAATGATACGGTCAGGAGGTTGTTCTACCTCACATACAGGTGGGATCATTCTGACATCTTTTGTGACTGGGTCTTTCATTTCACACAGTGTCTTCAATGTTCATCTGTGTCATGGCATGTGGCTGAATTGCCTTCCCTCAAGAAACTCAGTAAATATGCATCATACCACCAGTTATACAATTACACATGGTGAAAACCAGCTTTTCTTTACTCTCCATGACTTGTGGCATTTTGAGATCAGTTAGAAAACATACTTGGAAAGGACAATGTGAAAATGAGGAAGAATAAGAACAAAAATTACACAAATTGCCTTGATCCTCTAAAATTAAATAGACCCAAAAGGTGTTATATGGCATATGTTAATGAACATTTGTATTTTAAGTCATTTAATAAAATTTCAAAATTAATTTATTGTGAAAAAAGGAGATTTGAACTTCTTGAAATATTCTTCTACTTTTTTATTGTTTTTCATTTTTCTAAGGAAGATTAAAAACACTTAAGTACATTCTTTTAATAGAAGAAAATCCATCATTGTAAAGTAGGCATTTGAATCACCTAATAGCTTTCACTGCAGCAGAATATAGCGTAGGCCTAACTCGATCCAACAGCGTTCTTGATGGCTGGTCTAGAGTCTCCGAAAAAGCTCTGCTCAGACATGCTCACGCTTGTCACAGCTATTAGTGCCATTTGTTGAGTAGCATGTCAGTGTGATTGGCAGGGAGTCATTCTTTCTGCTAAAGACTCATAATTTTAGTGCATGCTTAAATTAAAAACCTAGCATAAGTGACTTCCTGTTTGTAAAGGCAAAGGCAAGATTCCTTTGCAAGTAGCATAGATTAGTTCAGTTAGTGCATAGAATATAAAAGTGAACTTTTCCTCTTTGGAAGAGAATGCTTGTTGGGCACAGCTCTAGCATCTGCTGTGCATTCCCTGCCTGGCTTCAGTCTGTTAGAGTGCATTGCTGTGCTATTTTCCTTCCAGATGTTGGCCTGAAACACATTACGATTTTTTTGCCCTAAACAAAATCCGTCTCTTAAATGATGTTATAGATTATTTTGCTACTTGGGCTCAAGTTGCTATCAGTCTTTCTTAATAACACGTGTCTTGAAATGATTAAATGAGTTAATATTTGTAAACTATTTAAAGTAGAACATGGATTTCTATTAAGTTCTCTATTTTACAGATAAAGCATATAATTAAAAATTACTTTGTATTCTATGTTATTTTCAATTATGCCAGTAGGTGTTCCTCTTGATTGACAAAGATCCATGTTCTATAATATAGATGGCCTTGTCTGTTAACACAGCTTACATGTTCATGTTCTAACCACTGTTATTCTAATACTTTTCTCCTTCTTATTCTCTTAAGAAACATGAGTTGGTAATAAATAATCTGCTATAAATATGTTTGCATCTTAACATGGAGACATCGTTCTCTTGATGTGCGTGTGTTCTCTTTACTGATACTTGGTTTCACTTGATGTTCTGTTGTTTAATGGGACCCCAAACTGTTTCTGCTCATCCAATAGTTAAGTAAACCACATTCTAGAATCTTATATGTAACAAATATTTACTGAATATTTGACAATTTTTATTTAGCATTCAGTCAATACTAATCTATGACATTTTGTTGTATTTGGCTTATGTTTAGATTCTCTGGCTATTTAGACAGGGCAAACTTCACATTTAAGTCAAAGATCAAATAAAATAGGTAACAAATGCTATACTTCTTGTGCACATTTATTATTAAATTATTTCAGTATATAAGTGTTCTTGCTGGAGGTCCTGATTACTTGAGGGCTTGTAATGTAGCTCTGACTTATACAACTGAGTGCTCACATAATATGAGCGGCATCACATGTATGAAGGGAAGTGGCAGAGGACTTTCATCTTGTCAGAGCTCAGCATCAGAAGAGGAAGATGACACAGTGGGAACCTTGAATAAGCAGAGGAGACACCAGGGTCAAGAGCAGGTGTGTACAGAGTACAAGTTGAAAACCCAGATAATGTAGCTATGATAAAATGACAACAAGAGTAAAGCAGGATAGTTCTTTGAAATCACCTAGTAACAGTTTAGGATTCTGTTTTGTGTTAATGTTTTCTTGCTGTGTAATCTTCATCCATATTTCTGGTCTTTACCCCCTAGTATGTAATGAAAAAAATAAATAAATGTGTTTGTGATAAATGCGTTTACATTATGAGTCTTTGACCATGAGCTAGAACAAAGTCCACAAAGTGATTTTGTTTTGTGTATAATTTTTTTTAGTACTTACTATATTTTCACCTCAATTTCTCAATATAAAATACGTTTTATGCTTTATGTTCAGTTTGAAGACATCAAATTTGTAATATGTTTCCTACCTTGCCAAAAGCATTTCAGATGTAGGACTGTGTGTTTTGTTATTTGTGGAAAGATCAAGTTGGGTGTGTTCATCTTCTAGGCATTAAGATGTCAACAGATTCCTCTATTACAGTGATATGCAAAGTCATTTTCACTCACTGTAGGAAACCATATTTATCATCATACTATAGGTAAAATTGAATGTTTTGCTTGAAGTAGGTCTAAAATGTAGCATGATAATTTATGCAGGCATTTTATCTGAGTATTTATGTTTAGTTATCCTCCTTTTCTCCATACTCAGGGCCATTACCAGCACCCCACTGCATCTGTCTTCTAAAAACTAAAGCCATACTGCTCCTGCGGCAGCTTCTTGTCATTCAGGTTTTCCCTGTGAATGGGAACGTAAAGGGACCTGTCACTTTGGTAACACTACAACTTCAAAGATATAATAACTTAAACCTCTCTATTATGACCAAATTATTAGTCCAAAACCTTATTGCCCTGTCTGTAGAGAAAAATAAAATTAATTTTTAATTAATTAGCAGGGCTTTGAAAACATTTATGTTCATGAATTTAGTTTCTACTTTTTCCTTTGCCAAACAAGTTGCAAAAATCCTGCAGTGGTTGGAAATTAATTTTTACTGATACTTTGTTTCAGCTGTGCTGTTGATCTAATACAGTGGGTGTACAAAACATTCACATGAGACCTATCTGCAGCGTCCCCTTCCATACCACATCAGGTGTTGGAGTGAACAAGGGAGGATGCCCCTTGCCTTGCAGATAATAGACAGTAATTGAACAGCTACACAAATAGGTATCCAATTGCTTATAAGATGTGTAAGGACAAAGCCTGATATGTTTCTCAAAGGCACATTAGAGCAATTCTGTGTGGAAGTAGCCTAAGGAAAAGCTTCCTGCAACTGTGAACTGACTGTTGTTCTCGGGCAGTGACCGACACCTGAGTGACGCAAGTGCTCGACATTGTGCTGTTCTCTAGAGTCTCGGTCCATCTCCAGAGCACCCAGGGCTACAACTGCTCTTCGTTCAGTAGTCAAGGACCGAGGCGAAGTGGCTGACCCAGATTTTCAAGACTAGTAGTGCAGTCTGAAGCCATCCTCCAGTGTCACTGTCACTCAGTTATGCTATTGCTTTGTAAAAGATGATTGGCAGCATTACATGTGATGCTTGACCCCAAGTGCTTTATCTGTCCTAATTCTCTCACAGGAGAACCACATTGGTGATAAGGGGTTAGGAATTCATTATAGGGTTTAGATTTGCCATAACTGTGAAAAGAGGACCTAATGCAGCAAATTTTGTCTTAGATGTGAAACTCCACTGTAAGCATAAGCTTTAAGCATATGTACAATATTTAACCATATGTTGAGTTTCTTTTTACACCCTCTTCTTTGTTGTAACTACTAGGAGGTAATTGGTGAAACCAAAGGCCAGATTCTCTGTATTATGCAACTGCATTTGAGTCAATCACAGTGATTTACCTGTCTTGAACTCTTCACCATGGGAAGCAGGAGTGTCTCTACTAAAGGTGTGTGGTGTAACATGTGGAACACTATCATTACCTGCTTACTACTAACGTCAAGGGCTTTGGCCAGTGTGCATCATGGATATGTTGTCCTTTGAATTAATAGTGTTGTTTTTGTCTGCCTCAGACAATTTGCCACCAGCTTGCCAATGGGCTACTTAACTCAGAGTTCTCTGCTTTCCTCATAATGTCAATCCATGCAGCTGGTGTGGCTTTCCTGGGGCTCGTATACGTATGGCCTTAAGTCAAATACGCTGCTCTGTAAAAAGTGTGAGCGTGTGGGTGTGTGTGAGAGACTGTGTGTGTAACAGTGTGTGAGGGTGTGTGTGACGGTGTGTGTGACAGTGTGTGTGACGGTGTGTGACGGTGTGTGTGACGGTGTGTGTGACGGTGTGTGACGGTGTGTGAGGGTGTGTGTGACGGTGTGTGAGGGTGTGTGACGGTGTGTGTGACGGTGTGTGAGGGTGTGTGTGACGGTGTGTGAGGGTGTGTGTGACGGTGTGTGTGAGGGTGTGTGTGACGGTGTGTGTGACGGTGTGTGAGGGTGTGTGTGACGGTGTGTGTGACGGTGTGTGAGGGTGTGTGTGACGGTGTGTGTGACGGCGTGTGAGGGTGTGTGAGGGTGTGTGTGACGGTGTGTGAGGGTGTGTGAGGGTGTGTGTGACGGTGTGTGAGGGTGTGTGAGGGTGTGTGTGACGGTGTGTGTAACGGTGTGTGAGGGTGTGTGTGACGGTGTGTGTGATGGTGTGTGACGGTGTGTGTGATGGTGTGTGTGAGGGTGTGTGACGGTGTGTGAGGGTGTGTGTGACGGTGTGTGTGACGGTGTGTGAGGGTGTGTGTGACGGTGTGTGTGAGGGTGTGTGACGGTGTGTGACGGTGTGTGTGACAGTGTGTGTGACGGTGTGTGAGGGTGTGTGTGACGGTGTGTGTGACAGTGTGTGTGACGGTGTGTGAGGGTGTGTGTGACGGTGTGTGTGACGGTGTGTGAGGGTGTGTGTGACGGTGTGTGTGACGGTGTGTGACGGTGTGTGAGGGTGTGTGTGACGGTGTGTGTGATGGTGTGTGACGGTGTGTGTGACGGTGTGTGAGGGTGTGTGTGACGGTGTGTGTGACGGTGTGTGAGGGTGTGTGTGACGGTGTGTGTGACGGTGTGTGAGGGTGTGTGTGACGGTGTGTGTGACGGTGTGTGACGGTGTGTGAGGGTGTGTGTGACGGTGTGTGTGATGGTGTGTGACGGTGTGTGTGACGGTGTGTGAGGGTGTGTGTGACGGTGTGTGTGACGGTGTGTGAGGGTGTGTGTGACGGTGTGTGTGACGGTGTGTGAGGGTGTGTGTGACGGTGTGTGTGACGGTGTGTGTGACGGTGTGTGAGGGTGTGTGTGACGGTGTGTGTGACGGTGTGTGTGACGGTGTGTGTGACGGTGTGTGTGACGGTGTGTGACGGTGTGTGTGACGGTGTGTGTGACGGTGTGTGTGACGGTGTGTGAGGGTGTGTGTGACGGTGTGTGTGATGGTGTGTGACGGTGTGTGTGATGGTGTGTGACGGTGTGTGTGATGGTGTGTGACGGTGTGTGTGATGGTGTGTGACGGTGTGTGTGACGGTGTGTGAGGGTGTGTGTGACGGTGTGTGTGAGGGTGTGTGACGGTGTGTGACGGTGTGTGTGACAGTGTGTGTGACGGTGTGTGCGACGGTGTGTGACGGTGTGTGTGACGGTGTGTGAGGATGTGGTGACGGTGTTCTGATCTTTTTTGTTAATCATGTGCTAGTTAAAAATCTAAACTTTGGATGATCCATATAGAGTACCTTTGAGTGGATTTTTAGGTACTATTTATTAGAGTCATCTTTCCACCTATGTCTCAACTCTAGCTATGATATTAACCTTTTGTAATTAAAATGCTCTGTCTCTTTGACATATAGTGTGCCCTTTTAATTCTGCCCATTTTTTTTTAAACCTGCATCTTCCCCCCCCCCCCCCATTTACTAAGGTACCACTTGCTGGTTCCTTTCAAATGTGAAATGCTGTCCCATTTATTGTTAGTAACCATGCTGAATTTTTCTTTGCTTTTTAGGTTTTATTGGATGAATGTATATTGTACCTTCTCTAAATGTATCTTAAATAATTGCCACGTACAGGAATTAAGTACAAGAGAAGGAGAATGCTGACCCATAGACTAAGCAGAGGGAGCAGACGTTCCCACTGGGTCCCATTTCCTAAGAAGGACCATCAGGATAGTGACCAGGGTCTAAAGTTATGGTCTGAACGACCTCTGCGAAATGATCAGTTCACAGAGGAACTCGACCGTGTTTGCACCAAGCTAATAGGGACAAGGGGCAGTCCCCCTACCAAAGACAGACCACTCGCCTTTGTCCTTGACTAGGGTAGAAAGCTCAGGAAGAGAAAATAATCGTTGGAGAACAGAGATTGGGTTGGCGTTACAGGGTAAACCTTTTGCAGGGCTCAGCGTACATGCAGAAAAGGCGCTGTTTCTATGCTGAAGGGGCTCGCGCTCTACATGTGCATTTTGATCTCATGTTGGTTTAGTTGTTTAAAGGTTTGTTCATCTCAACACCAAACCTAAAACATTGTCTCAGCTTTCCTATTACTCTTCCCTTAGTGTTGCTTTTTCTTCCCAAGCTGAAAGAAAATATATTGAAATATTCTCAATGTAATATGACAAAATCCATCTTTGTGGTGTGTTTTGCCTTTTCCTGGCGATACTCACTTCAGATAGGGAGTCCACACCAGAACACAATGCAGACTCTACCAACAATCAAATTGGTGAACCAGGGAATTTTACTGTGGTTCCTTACAGGAATGTGGGTGAGCAGAAGGGACTCAAACACAAGCCTCATCCCAGCAGGGGACAGCTCACAGAGGCTGGAAACCTGAAGCTACCACCAGGCCTGTAGGCAGCTCAGCAGGCTGCCCTGTCCTCCACCTCTTGCAGCCAGTGCAGCTTCACTGCTCCTTCTAGGCTAGTTGTTCCCAGCCTTCCTAACGCCCTGACCCTAAAATACAGTTCAGTATGTTGTGATGACCCCCAGTCATGACACTGACTTTTGTTGCTACTTTATAATGTCAGTTTCGCTACTGTTATGAATCATAATGTAAAATCTGTGTTTCCAATGGTCTCTGGCAGCCCTGTGAAATTGTCCTTCGACCACAAAGTAGGTCACAATTCACGAGCTGAAAACCTGTTGCAGGCAGTTCAGTTAGTCTCTGCTGCTCTCAGGCAGCTGGTAGTCAGAGAGTGACCAAGCCGTCTTCACTGCTTATATATTGTTGGTCATTGTTGGTCAAGAGGCCTAGAGAATCTTGCTTCTTTTAGGAACTTCTTAAAGCTATTCTGAGTTGTTTACTTCCTGTTAATGGGTTTCACTGCCAGACAGAATGTTCCAATTTCTTTTGAAACTGCAATATAATATTGGTGGGCATTGCTATTTTCCTAGAAACAAAGAATAAGCAAGTAGAAAAGAATGATGTTCTAGTATCATTAGTACCCTTACCAACATGTAACCTGAAGAATTAGTTGTGTTTTTGGATCTAAATTATAGACACTTGATGTGTAAAGGACAAAAATAAAGCAGACTTTAAGTAATTAATACAATGGACATTGTTAAATCTTCATGTATTTCATTTTTATTTGAAATTCTCCCATAGTTCCATGTTATGGAGACAACTTCACAGTGACAGGTAACCTCTGAAATGCAGAAAACATGAGAAACAAAGGATTAGGAGAGTGAGCATCTCCACAGAAGGGTGATATTCCTGACACCTCCCTTAGATCCTTGTGCGAGGCCATGTCTGAATAGGAATGTATAATGCTGGTCTTTCATGTAATAGATGAAATCTGGGGTTCTTTTTTTTACTTGCTCTTTACATACTTACAGCTTGCATGTGATGTTTTGGGTGGGTGCATCCATGGTGCTGACCATATTTGAAATTTGGGTGCCACTTGACTCAGCGGTCTCTCCTGCGTGCATCAATCTCTCAGAGTGCATGCACGACTCTCTAAGGTCCTTTCAGCAGGCCCAGGGAGTGCATGCATACCCATCACGAGGGCTTGTGTTAATAAAGCCTATGTATGCAGTGGGCAGATCCACAGCAGGTAAAAAGAGCTAGGTCCAGATGGATTGCTGCATCCAAAGCATGTAGCAGTATGCAAAAGCAATTTGAAGAATATTTTGACTGCTATGATCATACATGTCTTAAAATGCAAAAAATCTGTATGTAAATGTGTTTGAGCATAAATATGTAAATACAGATGATAAATAGCTTCTTTATTGTTTTGTTTTGGTCAAATAACTATCATAATGACTTTTCATGACTAATGTATAATTTACTTAAGAACTTCTAAAATATTTTAAATGCTATGTTGTGTATGTCTCTAGGTTTATTGATTTGTTTGTTTCTTTACTGTTTGTGCTTCTCAGAAAAAGCAATAAACCTAAGAATGCAAGTTTTTCTGTGTTTTCTACATTTTGTTGCTTTTTGTAAGCAACAAAGGCCATTTAAGCCACTCAAAGTTTACCAAGTACAAATCAGGCTTCTCTCTCTGCTTAGATATAGATTGTACATGGCATTCCAAAAAACACGTGATGAAAAGCATCCGAATTTGAGGCTAACACTGATGTTTCCTTGGTGTGTGACCTTGGCAAGCTTTCCCCACTGCTGCCAGCTTTCACTTCTGTGCTTGCGATGTGGATAAGAAAGCCTCGACAGTTGTGACATGACAATCGGTGTAACTGCATGTGACCTCTGTCGCAGTCTCCACTGCCTTTCAGTGGATGTTTGCCTGAGATTCCGACGAGTGGAATAAATGCAAGGCTAGACACGTGGGCAGATCATGTGTGATCATGGCTCTTTTGGAGTTTGTTGTAACACGAGAGAGAAGACTCAGGATGCCTGCTTTATGAAAGGGGTTTTGCACGGGCTAGGGTATGAAAGAACCTGTCAAGCTAGGACCTGAACATGTCTGGACCCCAGTAAGGCCCTTACTGCGCTGTGAGCTAGAGGAAAACTTCTTCAGTGGGAAACCAGCAGGGTTGCTAACAGACGAACCGCTCACAGGTGCTGTGCCTTGTGAAGATACTAACTTTCTTAGGCTTCTGTTTTCTTAAAAACACTGGGGCAAAAAAACCAAACTCTGGAATCTTAAGTGTTTGTCCTGGTGTGTGCCCTGTAGAGCTCCCAAGTGAAGGGTGCATCCAGGCACTGGGACCCTTCCACCCTCTTCTAGCTCTGTGCCTATGGCAGTCCTGCTCAGCCTTCTGTCATTGGACAGGAGCCAGCTATGTGAAACCCACTTAGTGTCTTCCGGCACACTGACGCTGTCTCACCTCTTTCAGCTCAGGGTTATCTTAGGGAGCTAAGCACAGAGAAGGAAATGAAGAGAACAGAGCTGCCTCTGTGCCCTTGAACTGGCTGGGGGAGTGGGAGCTCTGACTTCATGGAGCTAACTGCCCTCCTCACTTAGTGTCTGACTCAAGGCTTTCCTTTGGAGCAGTCACAAAGCCTGCCATTCACTTCCGTGATGAGCTTTTTTCTGAAGGGTTTCCCTTGCTCCCTTATGGTTTGCTTGTCCACTGGGGTGTCTGGAATCCTGGAAGCATGCTTGTCACCATGCTCTCTGGCCCTCACCACCTTTCTGTAGCAGTGGGCCCAACTGTGAGCGGAGCATGGAGGACATCTGCTCTTCAGGGGCTGCATTCATAAAGCACAAGCTCTGAGTTTGCTTTCTTGCCTGGAGTCTAAAGTTGGACGACTAGACAGTGTAGTAAGTCTAAAGAGTATATGAAAACAGTGCATGCAAGGTGCCATAGCTCATGCAAAATGTGTCCCCAAACCTTATGTAGTATTTGTGACCAGAGTTGAGGCCACTGCACCTGTCTGTAGGCACTTTCTGTAACATGGGGTGGTCTAGCAAGGTTTTCTTTTATTTTTTCCAAAAATCTTTTCAGTAAAATTTTAGTGACAGTGAATGGGAGAATGGCTAGAAAACTGTGCTCAGCTCGAGCTGGAGCAGAGCTCACGATCAGCGAGCTTGACTTTGAAAGACAGGACGCTCCTCGCTTTGGTCTTCTTAAAGGGTAGCTGTTTTTAATTGTCGAACCTGAAGCAAGGCTTAGCTGAAGCAGTATGCTGTAAAATCAGCTATGTTTGTCCTGAAGTAGTTTCTGCTCTCAGGACGACGGCTGGCTCGTTTCACTAGGACTCTGCTCTTCAGGGTGGCTGGCTCGCACTCATACTTGTTCACGTCTACCCTGCCATGTGCCTGAAATTCCTTTTGCTAGAGATTCTGGTCATCAGGGTGGCTGTCACTCACAGTCTACCTGTATGTATATGGTGACCTCCAATCCACAAAGAAATCCTTCTCTCTTCAGTTAGTCTCAGTTGGTTACACTGTATTTGGGATTGTTCCAGTGAGATTTCTTTCCCCTAACATCAAGTATGTGTTGTTAGGTCCTATTGCAATCTCTGGATTAGTTAGTTTTAGATATTTCTTCAGTCTACTCTGAAAGCCATTACTTTGAAAATCAAATGTAACCACTTATTGAAAAAAGTGGATTCATATAGATATTTCAAAGTTTATAATCTGAGAAATTACTAGTATATTATTGTTTTTCCAAGACTTCTGATTTTTCTTAGGCTGGTATAATGTTGTAGTGTACAGGGTAGGCCTTTCACAGCTGTTGCTGTACCTGTGGAACACTTCCTGTCATTCCTGAGTAGGTATTCGTTTGTCTGAGTAGCTGAACTAGCACAGAATCCCCAAAGAGAACTACACCGTGGGGTAGTTTGTCCTTCCACGATGTGTACAGTGGATATGCCAGTATCTGTCAGAAACAGAGTTACACTTTCCTATTCGAGTTACCAAACTGGACACACTTTGTTAGTTTGCTGCTATTTTGTGCATGTGAGTGGACAAGCATACCTGGAGGCCAGAGAGTAGTGTCAACTGTCTTTCCAGTCTCTGTCCAACTCAGTTTTTGAGACAAGGTCTCTCACTGAGCTCACTGACTTGGCTAGACTGGTAGGCAAGCAAGCCCTCTGAGGCCTCCTGCCTCTACCTCCCAAATACTGGGATCACAGGCTCATACTGCCACAAACAGTTTTTATGTGGTTGCTAAGGATCCAGATTCATGATCTTATGCCTGTTTGTTGATCTCATCAGTTGATTGAGCCATTTGAAGCACAAATCCAGGCTTGGGGAAAGCAAAATTACTTTCAATATGAAATAGCTAGAATCCAGCTGTTAATATGAGGATTCTTAAAGTTCCATACTTAATAGCCGTTCTCTTTCTGAGAACAAAATTTAAGGCACAAACCAGCAGTGTTCCAGTACTGGGCCCTGGGGGCAGCATGGGACTATAGTTGAATTCTTCTTCTTCATCAGCATCAGCATCATCATCATCAACATCATTGCAGTGATTGTGGAAATTCTAGAGACAAGTGACACCGTCCTACTCAACAATTTTCCCTTTAGATAGAAAATCACAGAGTGATGCTGGCTACCGTGTCCCTCATCCAGAAGGATGTAGAAAGATGGGAAGCCGGCCTGATACCATCATGTTACCAAAGTTCAAAAGCAGATGCTTAGCATCCATACGGTTACATATGTGAAGCCTGCAGCTCTGCGTCGTGTTTGGTTTTGAGTACATGGGCACCCACTCATTATAAAGCTGCCTAGCCTCTGTTTCTTTTTATAGCAAATAAGCTCTGTAGATGACTTTGTTATTAAAAAGACTGTTAATCTACATTGATTTCTAATTTGTTCTGGATCCCTTAGCTGAGAAATGTAGTTCATCACTGGTTGTTCTGTTACCTGACAGCAGTTGATAAAGCATCCATGTGCAAAGTGTCAGAGAAGGTTAATATTTATTGATTTTTATGGTGCTACAACCAGTGTAGTTTTGCTACAAAAATTACATCAAAATGTATCAAAAATTGCATCAAAAATGTATGGCCACCAGCAATGGAATCTGTAAAATTGCAGGGTACACACCCAATAGTATTATACACTGTGCCGATATGCTAGCCTTTAATAATAACAGATACTTAGCTTGATTCAAGAAGCTCTGAAAGTGTACCTACCTAGACAAGACTTGTGTGTCATGTTTTTATGTAAAAACCAAGAACAGCACGTGGAAACTAAACCCCCTTGCTTTGCAAACAGCCCTCGTCACATTGGCCTCTTCTTCACTTAACTGTATGCTATTGGTCTGCAGAGATGTCCGAGCCAGTGAATGCTGCAGTGAGGAGCCATAAGGGGTTTGTTTCTGGAACAGCCGAGTATGTAGTTAGTGAAGAAGGCGAAGCCTACGTTTTGTTTTAAAGGAGTTTTAAAGAAACAGTTTGAGTGCCGCACCGGTGTTCAAAACTATGCAAGGGGAAAAGTATCTCGCTGCCTAGAATCTTGAGTTCTTTCTCTAGTTGCAGATTGGGATTAAAATTTGTTTAATTGATCTCCACCTGTATTTCACTCAACAGGAATGCAGTCCCTGGTTCACCCTCAATGTGAGCAGCATGAAGCCTGCTGTGTCTTTGCTTTCTTAGATATATATAATTCACATTACTTAGTTTGAAAAGGAAGCATCCAGCAATTAAGTAGCAAAATAAGACAATTTATTACTTATTTTTATACTCAAAGTACATAGAAGTTTCTTTGCCTTTAAGATTCTTTAGTTTGTGTGGATTAAATTAAAACATTTAACCTATATTTGAAATTTAATGAAAATTCTAATATTGAAAGCATGTGTTTATTCATTTTTTTTCTCCCTGTCCTTCCCTCTCACCCTCTCTCTCGGCCTCCCTCTCCCTTTTTCTTTCTCCCCCTCTTTCCTTCCTCTCTCCTTGACCAGCAGCAGAATAGATTGTCAGATCAGCTGTTTTGAAACTATCTTGTCTGCCTCCCATTTTCCAGTTTTGTTTAGCCAAGCAGCCTATGCTGAGTTTTTGTTTCTTGAAAAAAAATGTCTGTGTTTCTTGGAAAACTGTTCTTTCCTCCAATACCATTTTGGTATATAAAATTCTAAATTTGAAAACAACTAGAAGACTCCAGAAATTTATGGACCACAATATTTAAACTCTTCACAGTATAAAATATTATTGTTGATTTATTTACATATTGTCTAATTTTTCTCCCTTAGTGTCTGTCAGATGTAGTTTGTTTCCTTGATCTGTAATGAGTTTGTTATTGAACTTTCTCTTTTCTCCCCCCTTAATCCAGCAAGGTCTCATACTAAGCAGGCAGTGATTTGAAACAGTCTTTCCCTGGGACCTTCAAGATGCCGAATCTCACTAGTATTTTCACTTCAGAGCAGGACCCTGGATTTCACAGCTCCATGACCGCCAGGCTGACTGCTTCACTGTCCACCAAAACCAGTGGCCGACAACTGGCGGGATTCCTTAACAGCCCATGTCATTTCTCAGTTCCACGGGGCTGCCACGGCCAGGCTCTAGCATCTCTCACATCCTCACCTTCAAATTAGCTATTACTAAGGTCGTGACTGTTGTGGGAAGATGGCTTTATTTGATTCATTACATCCTATACTTAAGCTTTGGTGTCTAGGTGTATACAACAGAAAAGCATACATTTCATGTGTAAGAAAGGGGTTTATGCTAAAATGGAAGGAGGAGGAAGAACTGCCCCAAACATTTACCCTAGTGGAGAGACCCTTGAGCTTTGTGATGACTGCATGGGTTTTTCAGATTTCTTAAAGTGAGAGTTAGTGTTACAGTCAGGAAAGCTACATGAATCTAATAACTATGGAATTTATTCTCTGCTCTACCCTCAGAATAAGCAAAGCAAGTCCTTTGGAGCAAGCACTGTGCCTACTTGATTTGTTACTTAGTAATCAAATTCACTGAGTTGTAAAACCTTTCAGGACTCCAGAGGAAAAATATTTTAATCTCATTTTGAATTGCTTCATTTGCTTATTAACACACACACACACACACACACACACACACACACACGAAACATGTTTTTAAATTGTAACTGAAAAACGTTTCTTGTGTTGTAACAATTTTTATGCTTTTGTTTTCTTTTTTTGGATTGAATTTGAAAGTACACCGTGATGTCAGTGATTTACTTAAATTCAAAGTTAAATTTGAGAAACTCAGGAGAAATGTGACAGATAAAAAACAGTCAAAACATGAAAATGAGAGGAAGAACAAAATGTCCTAGGAAATAATGATGTGACAGTTCGTAACCTTTGTCCTTGAATACGTAAGCTGTGTTGCCTTTGAGAGCTGCAGTTTTAGAGTATGTTTTTTATGAATTCTTCTTGAATTTAAAAAAAATGTTTAAAAATGTGAAGTAAGAGACTTTAGTTAATATACCATTACAGCTCTCAAATGAATTGTGTTTTGGTTTCTTTTTTTTTTCTTAATTAAAAAAAAAACAAAAGCTTTTGTTTTGCTCCTCAGAGGGAAGGCTGGCTGTCCTGTGTTCATCTGATCATCTGACGTGAAGCAGGTCACCCTGGAGAAAGCTGGTGCTGGCTCTCTGTCTCTGTCATTTTGTAATCTTGGAGAGGACAAGAGTAGCTCCCTGGCTCTGAGACAAGGCTCTCCTCTGTGTAGTTTCTGCTCTCACGTCTTCCTTGTCAGTGAGCCCTGTTGCCTAATTTTAGCTGAAATCATTATTGGTTCTATATGACCTGGCAAAATTAAAATTACTGTCAAGAAAGGTCCAAGGTCCTTCAATTTTTCATGGCCACTTCAGCTGAGCTGTTTTTCTGAACTGCAGCTTCTGTGGGAATTTCAGAATATCGTTTGTTGCAGAGCTGGGTTAACAGTTTGTAGTGGAGTGTGCGGGGTGAAATGGCGTCAGCTATGAAGGGAATGGACGCTCAGTGCGGCAGTCAGCCAGGAGCACATGCAGTGCCACCCAGTAGAGTATGGAGTGGCAGCCTCCTCCAGTCTCTGGCAGAGTGCACCTTGGTGACCCAGCAAGCCCCATGTCTGGGACTGGGCCACCACCAGGTCATCCTGGCTCCACCACGAAAAGACACCTGTACAGATGAAGTAGGCGGCGCCCCTGTGGAGGAACCTGATCAGGCACTCCCTCCCTCTCAGTGAGCTCTACCCAGGTGTCTTTGGTTTCTCCTTCCTCTCCTTTCTTTCTCAGCGCTTAGGACCTTTCAACTTCTCTTTATTTTCTTAAGGAAAAAAAAAAAAACCAGAAACGTGCTGTAAATTCACAGCCACAAACCTGAGGGTCAGAGAGAGCGTGCCTGAGAGGTAAAATAATTAAGTCCAGGGCAGAACCCAGCACACTTGGCTCTTGGGCAGCAGCAGAGAGAGCCCTGTCAGAAGTGTGAATTGCCGATTACTTTTAAAGAAAGTATTATTTTCTTGAAGAATGCAGCATTCTTTTGTGGCTGCTGCTTCCTTCAGCTTCTGTGGCTTTACCAAGGAGACGATTCTTTTCATAAGCCTTTGTCCACTAATTTTCTTCAATGGGACTCTTGCCAGTGGTTGGTTTAGGGTTTTTATTTAATTTTCATTTAACAAGAAAACCATACTTTGCAGGTGTTTTTTGTAACTTGCCATTCATTATTAAATTCACGTACATGTGTCTTCATTACTCAGATTACATGGTTTATTTGTAAAATACGTCCAGATTACCAGCCTTGAGCGGACTATCCGCTTGGACAGAAATCTTGTGTCTTTAGATGACACTTTTGCAGACAACACTGTCAGCAATATCATTGTCCTTGTCACTTGTTAGACAGGAAGCACTGAAATTCCAACAATGACAAATTAATGTGTCACTTTCACATGTTACTTGGAAATATTTTTACGTATTTCTCCAAATTATATATCTTACAAAAGTTAATTATTTTTTTTATTTAACCCACCCTCATTACACCCATATATTAATCAAACCTAAGAAATTTCAAGCTCATGTTTGGAAAGGAGAAGACATGTTTGCAAGAATATCAGGGACTTAAAGCTTGAATAAACACGTATGAATTGCTAGTGTGGGTCAGCACAGAACAAGCACATGAGAGGACAGAGAGCTGAAGAGCACGGGAGACTGCAGTTAGATCGGAATCAAGATTCAAGTCAGAAATTAGGAAGAAATGATGGATTTGTTAAGGTGTTTCCTGTGAGCACTTTATCTCCGTATGCAGATCACTGAGTAGGAACAGAGGAGAAGAAAGCAGTGGAAACAAGGAAAGCAGAGAACAGTAGACGGAGTCTGGCTGGTTATTGTGCTGACTTCTCAGAACAGATGGGAAAGAAGTGGAATAACTCTACAACTAGAGTTAGGTGACTAACAGCAGAAAATCAGCAGCAGTGCAGGAGAGCCGTTTACGGAGTCTCTGTCAGTGCCTTCTCGGCACATGTGTGAAATGTATGGACGCTGTGGCAGCGCAGGCACCATCGTGAGCGAAAGCATCTTTATCAGGGAGGAGCTATGCCTCTGGGAGCCACTCCTGACATCAGCAGGTTGAAGGGAACGCCTTACCCTCTCTTTGATTAACTTTTGAGGAATATGAAATAAACATTAAAAATGAGCTCGCTGATCCAGTGTAATAGGTCCTACCAAAATGTGTAAATTTCCACCGATCCTGCTAACCTCTTTACTTACTTATGTGTTTTCTCCAAGACTCTGAGGAAAGCAAAGCTCCTGCCCAGCGCCTGTGCTTTTCAAAAGCAGCTTTGGGGAGGTGTGTGGATTCCCAGGTTAAGAAGACTAACATAATACCTGGTAGTGTAACATGTACAAGGCCCTGGAGTTGATTCCCAGTACTGCAGAATACATATACGTGTTAATGTACATACATATATACAGACAGATATTGTAAAATTAAGTATATAAAAACAAAACCAGAATACTTGAGTAGCATTATGTTTTATAAGAGATCGTGACCTCAACTATAGATAGCTGTGTTTTTACCCATCTCAGGGAAAACATCACGTGACTGTTCTTGGACATCTGTTAGTGTAGCCTGAAACAGGGCTAACACAAGCCAAACACTTGGATGCACAGCCCTATTCAGGAAGGAGAGGCATACTTGACGTCTTTGGCATAGCCCATATTCTTGAATTCTCCCCCAGAAATTAGAATATTATTACTCTATATCCCAAAAAAGAGAAAGACTGAACTGCCCATGGTTATGGCTAATATTTTTATCCCAAGCACAGTTGAAGGCCATCTACGCAAAAAAATGAAATAGTTTTATACTGCAAGCTGGACAAGAAACACTAACCACAGCTACATAGATACTCCATAAAATAGCAGCCTAGGAAAAGATGCCCAGAGTCATCTTCAGGATGCTGTGGTACCCAAGTAGTACTCGTGGTTGATGACCTCATAGATGTACAGCTTCAGGATGTTGTGGTACCCCAGCAGTACTTGAGACTGAGGACCACATAAATGCACAGCATTTATTCCAACCCCCTCTTCCTAAATTACAGAAATCTCTTTACGTGGCTGCATAGAACAAGTCAACAGTGATTCCACTGACTCGTCTGTTTGTTTCTTCTCTAGTGTTCACATTGTTTAAAATAGCCAAGAAGGTGGAACTCAGTGGATAGTGGCAATGATTTTCATTTTTTTCTGCTGTTTATTTAGAGATTAGAGCCCCTTAAAACTGTAAGCTTCATTCAGATTTCTCGCTGGGGTGTGATCAGCACCAACTCAGAAGGAAATGCCATTTTGGTGCTGTGTGCTCAACAGGGAAGAAGCAGGCTTTGAGACCCTTTGTGAGGTCATGTAACCCTTCACTCACAGTTATAGAGATCCTGTTTGCTTTGGACCCTATATAAAACATCATGGCAGCATTGGCTCTATTTCCATGAGAGTGTCTTGGACTGCTTAATTCTTTCTCTGTTCTGTGTATTAAGAAGCTTTGGAATCAGCTCTCAGAACCCAGGGCACTCTCCCATTTTTTTGCTAATGGGAATACTCTGAGCTTGGACTTCGTGCTCTCTCACCTGACTCTCCAGGGCTTTCATAGTTTTAGCAGGATATGGTTTTAATGAGGCTTCTAGAAGCTTTAGAAACTTCTTTAATGATTTTGTTTTGACCTTTTACCACTGCTTTTGCTGAGCCTGAATTGATTGTCTATACTGAAATTTGCTAGCACAATACCAATTTTAATATTCTCACATGCAGCCCCCCCATTCTTGAGTCTGGAATGGCACATATTAAGGGCTGCAATGAAAAATAAAGGAGTAATAATCTTCCCTCCTGCCTCCAGTAGCAGCTCAGTGCCCAAGAGCCCCTGTCACCTCTTTGTTAAGAACACAGAGCGACTAGGATTCCCAGGTGGCTCGAAGCATCCAAACTTACCCAGATTTTATTCTTTTTAATGCTATGGACATTTGAATAGAGCCCAGCAGGAAATACTCACTGGCCCCAGTCATTTGTAAGCAGTTGGGATTCTCACAAGGCAATAGGCAGGACTAGGTAAGGCCAATGTGATGGGCCAGGCTGCCCCTCTGCCCTCTCTGCCCCTAGATTCTGAATTACTCAGTCTCTAGTCAGCTTGGCCCCTGAGTTCATTTGCGTGAGCTTCTCCATATATGGAGCCTTTGGAAATGGGCAAACCCGCAGTAAGCCACCACAGACCACACTTCTGATGTCATCATGTTTTCCTACTGATTGACTGTCTGCATCATTGTCTGGATATTTCTTCTTGATCACCGTCCCAGTTTTCCTTACGTTTTTAACTTCCAGGAAAACTTTAAGATGTTCCACTCTTTCAATGTATAGCTTTCTTTTTTCCCATTTCCTCTATTATTTGCTGAATATGTGGCTCTGTTTCTTTAGTATTGACCACCTTTATATGAAGTTTTAATCTAAACTGTTATCTGTGATTCATAATTTTCTTTATAGTTTCTCATTTTCAAAGCTAAATGTCCTTCCTAAAATCAGAAGTTAATGCTCCTGCCAGCCTTAGCAACACAAGTCCATGATCTTAACTGCTCAGGATGCTGAGGCAGAAGGATGAGAAAGCCAAGCAAGACAAGCCTGGACCACAGAGCAAGGTCACGGTCAGCCTAGGCAACTTAGTGAGACCTTATCTCAAAATCAAAAGTAAAAAGAGACCCAGAGGCAAAACTTCAATTCCCAGTACTACAAAAGAAGGAGAGGGTGGTGTAGAAGAAAGAAATGAAGAAACTTTAAGTATCCTTTTTACTTTTTAGTTAGGGATAGAAATAGAATGTGTAATTGAGAGTAGGGCAGCTCTACATCTGGTAGGAAGGAAAGGAAGAAAGGAAACAAAACATAGTAATACTTGGAAATGTCTCGTGTTAGTTAGCAGGGAAAGAAGGCATTGAGACAGTTCAGAAGTCCATAGCTAATAGTGATTCAGGCTCGGCTCAATGAGGTACAGTTAATGTTCCCATCCTAAGGAATTGTGCAAACGTCTCTAGCTATCTAGACTATCACTGAGAAGGGCTTTTCCTGCTTTGACTATTCAAAAATGACTTCTTCCACATATAAAGAAACTAACATTTTAGTGAGAGGCCTGGGAGGCCAGAGAGAAGAAAGTATCTGGTCATTGCAGAGCTGCTACTAACTCATTAAAAATAAAGAACTAGGTAGCTTGGTAGCAAATCGAGCCACACGCGAACTTTTCGTAGGTCACACCACAGTTCTCAGTATGCAGGCTGTTTCTCTTTCCTGATCTTAGCTGCCAGGGCAGTGGTGCCCTGGACCTTAGAAGCGGGAATCTTTGCTCAGGACTGACCCAGTCACATACTCATGGATCTGCCAAATTGAATAGCCACTGGCCTGGATTCTGAAAAATTCTATCTTCAGAACACCGATAATAAGCTAGACACCAATCAGTACACCTCATGGTTGGCTGTCCAGTAGGAGGAGAAATACAACAGCTCTCCTGAAAGGGAGGGGGCCGAGCATCCAAACTCATACAAGGTTGAGGAGATCTAAGAGAACGATGGAAGGAAACAGGTTCTTAGGAATAAAAACCATATAATAAAGAACATCTATTTAAAGTATACACTAGTTTGTTTTGACCTGAGTATAAGAAACCCTTGAAACCATCACCATGAACAAAGTAATAGACATATCTTGTCTCCCAAAAAACTAAGAAAATTATTTCGTGAGCAAACATCTGTGTGACAAAGTCCAAATGTGTGAAAATGTGTCAAGAGAGCCTTTCCAACTACCTACCCATGGACCACCAAGGAAGAGTGGGTCTGGCTGGCCAAGGGCTGCTGGCAAGCTAGAGTGGAGGGTTTGAGTGAAATGGGATGTTGTCAGGGCAGAGATCACGAGCAAACTGGAGTGGAGGGTTTGAGTAAAATGGGATATGGTAGGGCAGTGATCACTGGCAAAGCCAGGCAAACTAAGCTTCCCCCAGGATAGAAAGGGTATGGGACAGAGAAGGAGGTGGGAGGAGGCAGAGTGTTCTCTTCTGAATCTAGTGAGAAACCATTAAAGGACTGCCAATACAAGAGCTCCCTGTATTGCTTTGCCATCAGTGTGGGGACAACATAGTTGTGAACAGAAGGTTCTTCTGGGAAGCAGAACCAACCCTAGCTAGACTTGCTGCCTAGAACTTCTATTGAGAACACTTGCCCTTGTGAACTCAGCTAGATGAGCACTGGATGTTGCCTGTAGAAGATCATTGGGTCGCCCAAGCTTATGAGGAAGGAGATGGTGGCAGCCATGTTCTGCTCTTCCTGTCCCTCTTTCCTCAGTGACACAACCTTGTTCTGGAGCCTTGTTTCTGCTTGCTTCTTCCTGTCTTCCTTTAAGCCAGGGGTCAGACTGAATCTGACAGCAAGCCCTTTTTTCTAGAGTATTTCTATTTCCTTTTCAATCCTGAAAGACACTTCCACCAGACATGGAAGTCATGATAGCATGACTTGAGGCTTCTGATAAGACCCAGCCTGTCCCTTGTGCCTTCTTGCTCCTGGTGAACAATCTGCTTTTGTGTCAACTGGGTTCCCCAGTAGGGAGTGTGTCATCTCGTGCTGGCTGACATCATGAGTTTCCCTTTGCCTTTGTTTTTCAAGAGTTTAATTATAATGTGTCTTCATGTGAATTTCTTTTCAGTTTTCTTCTTTCAGATTCACTTAGCTTCTTGATCTGTAGGAACAGGTCTTTCATAAAATTTGAATGTTTTCACCTTTTATTTCTTTAAATAATTTTAAATTCTATCATCTTTCTTTTCTTATTCTGATATTTCTCTGGATTTTGCTCCTGTCCCTCAAGATCTCTTTCTTTCTTATGACAGCTAGATGCCCTCTGTTCTCTCCCCAGCTACTGAGCCCAGTCCGTATGTCTGTAAATCTTTTATTGTATTTTTCAGTTCTGTGATTTTTATTTTCTCTTTTGTAACCTCTGTTTCTTAGCTGAGAATTACTTATGTATGTCTACTTGCATTAAAAATCCCATCAATTTATTTTAATATGAGATTAGTCTTGATACTGGCATCAGACAATTTTCTTATCACATTGTGACTCTCGGTGCTCTCAGTGTGATAGATGATTATATGCCAAATATTTTGCCTGCTATGTATTTCTAGGTCATATTTTGATTTTTATCTTCATGGATAGTTACTTCATTAAAACATGGAACCTAATTTTTTGAACTGTGGTTCGAATGCTTCCTAAGGTTTTTTTTTTATTATTTAAATTTATTTATTTATTAAGGATTTCTGCCTCCTCCCCGCCACCACCTCCCATTTTTCTCCCCCTCCCTCATCTGCTCGAAGAGCAATCAGGGTTCCCTGACCTGTGGGAAGTCCAAGGACCGCCCACCTCTATCCAGGTCTAGTAAGGTGAGCATCCAAACTGCCTAGGCTCCCCCAAAGCCAGTACCTGCAGTAGGATCAAAAACCCACTGCCATTGTTCTTGAGTTCTCAGTAGTCCTCATTGTCCGCCTGGGTCTGAAAAAGCATGGGATAAATCCGGACTAGCTGCCTAAGTTTTTTATATGCTTTTGCAACCTATTTCAGTTTTCTCAGTTTCTCTGAGGTGACTGGGTTTCCCACTGAACTCTGCTGATTGACTGAGAGAACAGAAGGGCTTTCTGGCTAGCCCATTTCTTGCCTTCCATGACTTATCTGAGCATTTTTACATTGAGGTTTGATTTTGGAGCATATCATTTAGTAGAGCATCGTAGTGGTTGCTTGTGTACTGCATTGTGCATACCAGGCTTACAGCTATTTGTGCCCCAGTATAGAAACTTCATACGTCTTTACTCTTCTTCATCCCTCCTGTATGTAATGAGATTGTTCATAACTACATGACTTGAGAACCACATTTAATAGTGTGAGAATTTTAGCTTTTCATCACAGGTAATCATTTCGAAGATTGAAAACTATGTAAGATATACATAAGAAATAGCAGTCCTTTGGTGACAGCATCAAGTGTCCTAGTTTTTTTATTGATATCTTTCAGTCTTGTCTGTAGTGAGGCTACCAGCCAATATACAGTTTCTCTAAAGATCCCTGTTGGAGGTACCTTGAGCTGACATTAATATTTGAATATCCTTTTGGACATCTCTAGCTTCATGATATTAATGATGTTAATATCACAAGAAAATAAGTCAGACAAATATTGGCCATTAGTTTGCTAGGGCTACGGTAACACAGTTTCCCAACTAAAGGACTTAAACAATCAATATTGATTATCTTCTAATTCCCAAGGCCAGAAGTTCAACATCAAGACAAGTCCTACACCCCTTTTCCTTTTCTGCAACCAAAGCTGGAAAAGTGGTAATGGAATGCTTCCAGGCCTCTTGGCATCTTCTGCTGGTTGCACGGTGCATCCCTTACTTTTCTTGTTGCCCTCATAAAATCCCTGACTGAAGCACCTTCAGGAAGGAAGGATTTGTTTAAGCTTTCTGTCCCAAGAGAAACAGTCCACCATGAGTGGGAAGATATGGCAACAAGAGAAGAATGCCGCTAGTCACATTCCCTGTGTGGTCGGAAAGCAGCCATCACTGTGTTGAATGCACTTGTATTCAGCCCCCTTTCTCATCGTTCAGTTGACCCCAGCCCATGGAATAGTATGATCTACCATTAGCATATGTCTTCCTATATAACCCTCCTAAACCTGCCCAGAGATGGTGATTCTAAGTCCTATCAAGTTCATAGTCAAGATTGACTATTGCATGCAACTTCTTATATCTGCATGTCTAGTCTTCACAAGAAATTCTCTCAATTTTCCCTTTTTTTTAAGTCAAAATAACTTCATTTTGACTAAATATATCCCTAAGATGCCTATTCTAAGTAAGGTCACAATCTGAGATACTAGGACTTGGAATTTCAGTCTATGAATTTTTGAGAGACATCTTTCCCTCTAGGATATGCCAGTCAATTTAATTGTGTGATCATCAGATATACTCGAACAGCAATTATTAAAAATATAAAATTCTAGCAGCAAATACTAAAAAATAATAAAAGAGCTTCATAGGCACTAAGCCACTGTCCTGACGTCAGGTGGACCTTCATCTCCACACCTTAGTTGCAGTGTACCCGGTAAATTCTTTGCGTGTAAACAGCCACCACCCAATTCTCTGCCTCTGTGATTTACTGCTGCTCAAAGTTGTGGTGCGGTTTTTAAGTCACATCTTGTAGTAAGCAGTGGGCTTTCAACCTTAGTTAGTCCTTTAAAATATTAAAACATAGCCGGGCGGTGGTGGCGCACGCCTTTAATCCCAGCACTCGGGAGGCAGAGGCAGGCGGATCTCTGTGAGTTCGAGACCAGCCTGGTCTACAAGAGCTAGTTCCAGGAAAGGCTCCAAAACCACAGAGAAACCCTGTCTCGAAAAAACCAAAAAATAAAAAAATAAAAAAAATAAAAAAATAAAATATTAAAACATATATAAATCTTAATAAAGAGTAGACGAACAAAAGCGGGAGATGGCCGAGATGATGGCGCCATCATAGATTAATTGGCTTCTTGTGTGAAGGCGGTTGTAATGACATCTCACTTTTTCCCTAAGTTCACATTGCTCCAAGCAACTTTACCTGACTATGTTGATCATGCTCAATGTGAAATTGTCTTAGCTTGGGGCCTTGGAGTTTACAGAAGCCATATGTATACCTGTGGGTACCATTCATTGCAGTGCCCTTAGTGAGGACTACTGATACTGTAGTAGGTGTTTTGTTTAAAAATTCAGTGCCCCTTACATAGAAAGTACAGAGTGGAGGAGCATCAGGTGGGGTACTAATTTAAGACTGCCTAGGCATAGTTCTGTGTTTCTGATGATGTCATTTCCAAGTGTAAGGTAAAACATGTCCTTCATAACTCCTAAGTTGCCTCCTCTGTATATATCATGTAGAGTGAAATTTCTAAGACGCGGGGTCTTCTGTTCGGCGCTTTCTTTGTTCCACTGTTGGAAGGACAAGAATAAGAAACAGTTTCAAGTGAAAGTATTAGTAAAATCTTATACTGATTTGCTGATTTTTTTTTATGCACACTGTATGGCACTGCCAGCAGTTTCTGGCATTGTTCCATTAATATATGCTTAGACTATGCAAGATTTTGTCTTAATATGCTCAGTCTTTATTTATGTAAAACATAATTTTGAACCCATCTGAGTAATGTACATTTAACATAAGCAGATTTGTAAGCTGGCATTATTGAAATACATAGACCCGACATCCTGGGCTTCTGCTGAAATATGCTTTTATTTGAAGCAGAATCATGGCGATATATTACCCACATGAGTCTGACTGTAACCTAGCACATTGGGTTGTACATAGCTCTTTGCTCTGTGAGCACTATAAAGTTTCCCATATGTTGTGCTTAGGCCTTTAAATATCCTGTGGTATATATATCTGAATTGCTTAAAATAGTGTTATCTAAGCATATGCTATCTTGTGGAAAATGCATCTTGTAGTCAAGTAGGTTTGAAAAACAACTGTTTGTGAGGATTGTATTACAAGTGATTGAAGGTCATTCATAAAAACATTCATTGTTTAATAAAGCTCTATTTCAGCCTTTGAAATAAAAAATGCAAGAATAAGTAAACACTCACTAGTAGTACTTTGTATTTATGTTTATAATTTTATTAAATTATAATTCACACTTTCTGAAATACACCTAAGGGGAAAATAGCTTATAGATCCTACTATTTATCTGTAGATTAAATCTCAGAGTTCAAAATAAGAGCCTAAAAGGATCCACGTGAACGAGTACACTAATGAAACCTGGATTTTCTAATTCCAACCTGCAAAAGGAGTTATTTGGGGCATAATAGTGCGATAGCTTATGCATCTGTTGTAGCAAGTTCTAGTCAGATGAGCTGGTGCCTGGCAGGGCACTGACGCATTCTGAACTCCCGCCTAAGGTTGCTTTGCTACTGCGTCTTATGTATAGTGCTGCAGAGAAGCCCAGAACTGTGGTGATGGAGACCTTTCTCCTAGTGCCAGTGTGTTCTCCTGCTCAGCTAACTCGGGGACTACCTTTTTATTTATGTATTTTTATTTACTTGTCTTTTATTTATGTGTTTTAATTAACAACTACATAAAATATCTGCTACACAAGTATAAGTCTGGTGCTAGCCATTTCAGTTTGCACTATCTGAAGGTAGTCACTACTGAATTGTGTCTGTGTGTGAGGCTGCTGTCTATGGAAGTAGAGTTCCTCACATTCTCCTTCCAGGCTGACACACTCCGAGTCTCAAGAAATTTTTGTGTAGTCAGAAAATAACTGCATTTTCCTTATTATCAATAGTATGTTTATTTCTGTCTTGAGATCCTTTTGTCTCCAGAAATATTTGTCCCTCTGCCCATCTTCCAAACTCATCTGTTTTATAATATTATTTATAGCTCTGGTGTTTGCTTAGGTTAATCTCCTTTGTTCTTTAAGGCAAGAATTTCTCTATACAGGTTCAACCCTACAGGTTGATTACAGACCTGCGACCTGTAATTCAATAGAGCTCTGCCCTGCTTACAAAGTCCAGATTTCCTGTGCTGTCAGTTAGGGCAATCAGCACAAAGACCAAGAGCTTTAGGAACTAAATAAACAATGAGAAAAACATTTGGGCCTGCCAGTAACCCTTCACAGGTAATTTAACAGCCGTTGGCTACACGGTATCACTTGTTGTCGACGTCTGCAGAGTATGAAATCTGACATGCTGTCTTGCCATGTTCTGCCAGGAGCTCTCAGCATAGTCTCCCTCCAAACCCATGGAGCCTTCAGAGCTCTGCCCTCTCCTACGGAGCCCAGGCGCTTCTGCTAGAGCAGACAGCCACACTTGCATCCTGCCACGTGTCATGTCACGTGGGTTGCTGATATGGGGCATCAAATTATTTAGAACTGGTAGATTACATATATTGAGAATTTCTCCCTTTTCCCGTAGAGCACAACACATCTACTGACAGGCGAGCCTCTGAGCTCCTCCCCCACCCTGTTTGTGTGCTGGCATAGCACATAGATTGTGTGGCTCCCTAAGGAGCAGTACAGACTGGACAGGCAGAAAGTGAAAGGTTGTCTCCTGTAGTGTGAAGTTTAACCATTTAGGCAGTTAGCACCTTTATCCGAAGCACTGTGTTTGTATCTGTTTAATTTGCTGTGTGCTGCTGTTTTTGGTGGCTTTATTGCTGGCCTGTGTGATACTGACAGTAGCTCTTAACATGAGTGCTTGTAGGTTTCAAAAAAAGTGAAATTGCTAGGAGCCAGTCATTGGCTTAACTGGTCTCAATCAGTTCAGCCAGCTCTCTCCTCTCAGCTCAGAAGCCTCATGAGAGTTTAGAACCAGCTCTCCCATGCAAATGGGCCTGCTGGAGATCCAGGCTGCACCCATCCACGTTGGCCAGATGGTAGAGATGGCTTTGCAAGGAAACCGTAGGAAAGCAGGCTAAAGGCGACCCTCCACAGCTACTCCTTCTTGTGTGAGTCAGAAGACCTTCCAGTGGAGTGTCTTAAACCTATTTCTCATGGAGATGGTCATTTGAATTCCTACCTTGAATTTGTATCTAAAGACATACTAATTGATTACTAAGGGAGATATTAATCTTGCAAGCATATAATTGACCATGGAGCATAGATTTTGGGTGGAAAGCCAGTCACCTCAGGTGCTGTCACGCCCCACTGGTGTTTGAGACACGGAGGAGTGCTATGAGTTGCTCCCTGAAATGCCCAAGCGCTTCACAGTCCAGTCATGTTTCGTCATCTAAGGGTACAGCCCGAGACCCTCACTATATTTATGGTTCTGGGTGATGCCAAACCCTATAATCTAATGCCTTTTATGTCTTGACTGGGCCGTTGTCACACTTGGTAATTGTTTCTTTTGCAGCTTGAAGTGTGACAGCAAAACTAACACACATTTCTTTTTCCTTCTTCACAATTTCACAAATAGAAAATATGTTTACTGTAGATCTCAGCAGTCCCAGGAGATGATTTCCCCCTTTCTTTATGTAAGAACTTTCACCTTTTCCCTTAAAAGAACCACTTATGGTTTCTTGTTGAAGTATTCAAATCCTGTGCCTTGAGGCTACTGTAAAGGTTACCTGAACAGAGTATTTAGTCCCGTACTGCCAGACAGTTTGACAAGCCAGCCACCAGGTGATGAATGGAAGGTGGTCCATACGGTATGTGTGCTGACCCTCCAAAAGAAAAGCTTCCTAAGAGGGTGGGCATATTGCACAGAGGGAACTTAAACAGAAGACAATGTTTGCCTGGAATTTCCCATTTAGTATTTCTCAACTGCAGAGATAATTGACACAGTAGAAAGTAGAGTCACGGATGAGGAGAAAGCCATGCTTCTCTCTAGATCCTCTTAGTTGAGACATTAATGAGCTACGGTTTGTTCTAGTCTGACTTGAAGCAAATTGCCATTTTAGTTGGTTTTGTTTTGTTTTGTTTCTTTGTTTATTTTTCCTGAATCTAAATTCTTCGTTTACTGAAGTTTGGATTTTCTTTTTTTTAATTTTTTCATATTTTTAATGTTAATTTTGTTCTTTTAATATAAATCTGTTTTATGTACTCTAAACATTAGTGTTTTCCTATAGTCTTAAATTCAAAATACATGTTCAAGCTTTTATCTATTTATTGACTGTGCTTATGGCTTATTTTCTTTCTATATAGTTTTTGTTCTTATAAAATCATATCTTACAATGTAGATAGCATGTCAGGAAGTCTTCATGGGCCTGATGATACTGAATTGAGCGGGATTTGAGTTAGATCAAGGACTTGCTCCTTAAAACATTGTAAGCAGATTGGATGCCCACATGGGGACTGTCAGTTCACATAGAACTGCAGAGCCTAGGAGGGGAGCACTGGCAGAAGGACACCTTGGGTCTGTTGTAAATGTCTCAGCTTTAATGGAAGAAGTATAATAGGGAGCCATTCCATGTCTAAAGGAGGGGACTTCATGACTAGATGCATGGCAGAAAGACATTACTCCTGTGATTAAGGGAGTCTGAGAAACACCAACATACAGGCAAGCTTGCGGGCAGGTCTGTGGGCTTTTCTAGAGGCTAGCTATGAGAGAGAGCAGCATCTTCAGACTAGCAGGCAGGTCTGTGGGCTTTTCTGGAGGCTAGCCATGAGAGAGAGCAGCATCTTCAGACCAGCGGGCAGGTCTGTGAGCTTTTCTGGAGGCTAGCCATGAGAGAGAGCAGCACCTTCAGGAGAACCGAAGACCACATTTATCAAAGACTTGTAGATTGGATGATACAGGGTGTATAAGAGTCTTAAGTTGGAGTGGCATGGATGGAAAAAGGAAAATATTTAATTGGAGCATGCTTCAGTTTCTGATGTTGCCTAAGGTTTACTCCATCATCATCATGGTGGGAGCATGGCAGCACGCAAGCAGACATGGTGTTGGAGAAGCAGTTGAGAGTCCTACATCCAGATCCACAGGCAGCAGGAAGAGAGACCGGGTCTCACTTGAGCTTATGAAACCTCAAAGCCCACTCTAGTGACACACTTCCTCCAACAAGGCCACTCCTTCCAATCCATCCCAAGTAGTGCCTCTCCGTGATGACTGAACATTCAAAGAGATGAGCCTCTTATTCAAACCACAAAGAAAAAACTGTGATTGTATTTCGCTAAAATGACAGGTTTTAATAAAGGGCTGGGTTTGATGCTTTTATAAAGCCTACTGTCCCTGTTGATAAATATCTTTCCCTTTATTTTGAAGGAAAGATTTTAACACTCGAATTCTTTGAAAACTCCAAGTAAATTCCTCATTAAAACACAGAAACTGGTGTTAAAATGGAAGATCAGTTGTTTTTATCAAGAGCCTTTTTCTCTTTTCTTTCTTTTCCTCACTTTTGAGAGACCTTAGACACAACACTGAGGGCTAAATTTCTGACTTTTGTTTTTCTCCTTTTTGAAGAAACGGATGTTGCTTTCCAATGTAAGGAGATTTATTTGAAACCATTGCAGTTATTTTACATGAGAATTTATTGCCTTAAAGGCCAGGCAGGGTGAAGACATTTGAGATACCAATGGGTCTCTAAATTCAAGGCCGGTCTGTCTATATAGCAATTTCTAGGTCAGCCAGGACTACATAGCAAGACCCTGTCTTGAAAGAGAGAAGAGAACCAGAAGAATCCCCTAGTATGGGCAAGGCTTTGGTTTTATCTCCAGAAGTATAAGAAATAAGTAAGGAAATAAAATTTTAAAGTGTTTTTAAAGTATACATTAACCAAAAATATTTTGAAAAATTTATTTGCTAAAATATCCGGCGTGTAGAGAAGCCAGCACTGCTTCTGTGATGGGAAGGAGACACAATTGAAGAGAATCCATATTTGGGAAGGGTCATGAGGGTAAGAGGCCTAGCTGGAGGAGAAACCTCAATTGGAGGAGGATCTAAGATGTAACTGGGTAACCTGGAAAGGGGAGGAGCCAAATGCTGGTGGATCCAGGGTGGATGTGCTGAAATCTAACAGCCTGGAGTGAGGGAAGACTGTAGTGGAGGAGGAGCTACTATGGCTTCAGTAGCCCAGACACAGCTTGCTCTAAGGCTGTGGTTTCAGGCCTCTGAGCATCTGTAATTCCAGAGTACCATATGGCAGATGACATCAGTATCTGACTCTTGCTCCAGCGTTGTGAAGAGTTCAGCATAGGGATGAGAAGAAGGGAGGTCTCTGGGGACTGGAACCTTAGTAGTACGTACAGGCTATGGGCCTGTTCAGCAGCAGCGGGTATCAATGGAACCAATGTCTGAATACACCTAGGTGAGACACATAAGATGCCATGCCCCTTCAGGAGAAACCGTGATGTCAGGACCAAAGCCACACAGGCCCTGCACAGCCCAGAGGTGCTTTCTGCTCCTGAGCAGGAGAGCTAGCATTTGCGGTCCTCAGTTGAACAACAGGCTTCATCAAGTGCCATTGCACGCTGTCACTGAGTCTCAGTCCAGGTGTGTCCCAGATGGAGAACAGCTCCAACATCCTTCCGTAAAGCTGGTTGTTTGTGTCGACAGAAGTAGCATGCTTCTGTCGTGTGCTCAGAGCAGCAGATTGCAGAGACGAATGCCAAGTCCAGTGATGGACTCAGGTACTTCCAAGATGGTGACAACATTGCTAGAAGAGTAAGGGTTCTGCAGTTTCCCCGGGAGCTGGCGCCGGTTAGGCGGTGGGCTCTGGAGGAGGAGTCCAGGCAAGTCAGGCCCCGCATGCTTGAGTTCTTGGGTCTGAGAGAGCTGAGCAGGATGGTTTTATTTCACATGTGGATTATTTTCCAGCTACAACTTCACTTTGCCTTAAGCTATAAAAGCTATAAACATAGGCCATAAATGTTTCCTAAGATATATACCACATAAAATCAAAACTTAGCCAATGCTGGTATGAGACTTTTAGAATTTAGTGGCTTTGTAACTGAACTCTAAAATAGCAGTTTTCCATTTCCCATTCTTTCTGTGGACTAAAACTGGGAGTCCAGTCACACAAATGGCCTGTGGTCTTTCTGATGGCTTTCTTCGCAGGCTCCATCTAGGGAAAGTAGGTGCTGGATATTTGCAGGTACCTGTTCAGGCTGACTGTCCACCTGCCTGCCATTCATAACATTGGCTTAGTCTTCTTCTTTTGCAGTTTCCCTGTATCTTGATTTGTAATGGTGTGAGGCTCCCTACTAAACTTTCCTGCAAAAGTGCTGAGGCAAACAGACATCAGAAGCCATCATTAAAGCCAGTCTCTTCTCAGATACCAGTGCCCAATAGCAAACTGACTCACTTCCTGTCAAACAATAACGAACACTAAGCAGTTGATGCAGGTGATTACCAATAAATCATTTTAGTTCACTAGTCTTAGCCTTTTCTGGGGTGGTCTTGACCTAGGCACAGTCATGTTGGGTTCCCCGCAGTCACTGGAGGCCGCACAGTACAGGTGGAACACTGTGCCCTTGTGTGGCTCCTTGGTGTCTGGTGATGAGGATGTGGCATGACATCTCCAAGATTCTTCTCCCCATCTTTATAGGCCCCACCTGTGTTTGCTGTCTCCCTCACACAGCAACTAGAACAGTAAAAATATTTTAGCATCTTACAAGCAGACATTGAAGTTTTGTTCCAAAATGGCAAATTAAATATGTCTCTAGTGGTTCCAAATTATGTAAAATCGAAAAGAAATTTTATCTCTGATGAGTTCTGTCATTTTTGTTCAGTAGCATTTTTAATTGATGAATTAGGCCTTTTTTCCCTTTCTAAAGAAACTCATCCACCCTGTTCATTGTTATTTCTGGGAAACTTACTTTCTAGCTCTGAAATTCTCTTTTTCACCTTTCCTGTCATTCAGTTAGCCTGATGCTGCTGCTACAGTTGACTTCTCATGACCCATACATAATGTTCTTGCAAACCAAGCAAGCCAATTGTTCAAGAGCTTTAGAGACCATGCGCAGTGGGGACATTTTCCTGTTGAGTGACTGCTTGGCAGTCTATGACTCTTGGTACTCTCTTCTCCTGACGCTAAGAATACCCGAGTACCTGAGGTGATCACCTGAGGAGGAGAGCATCTGATCGTGAATGGATGCTGAATTGTTCACCTCCTGAAGGTCGGTTTGTTCATTACATATCCTTAGTATAGCTTAGAAAAATCCATTACAACATTTCTAGAATGTTATCTCATATTATCTCTCAGCCACATCAGTTATCTTTCCTAGTATATGTACTGATGCATTAACAACCCAAATTGTCGATATTTGAGCACTATTCTAATTAGATCATATATTAATGTACAAATTTTGTCCATTACTGCTATAATTTAAATCAACCTGTATAACATTTTACCTTGATCATTAGTCTGGTAGTTTTCACTTCTTAAAAATTTTCTTTAGATGTTAGTATATTTAATCAGTAACAAAACTCAGAAGAAAAATTAGATAAATGTTGCTCATCTTTCAGTAGTCTGAATTAATTTATCCAGAAAATAAAACAGAAAAAAACTTTCATGAATTAACTTTTCAAAGAATCTTAATATTTAAAACTCATGTAAACAAGTCCTGAGTGATGTGAACTCATCCCTTTCCCTTGTAATAGTGATAAGTAAGATGAGGGAAATTTAAAGGCATCTGTCTGCTGATCGAGAGCAGCAGTAAGAACAAGTCTTGGTGCTGTGGGTTCCTGCTAATGACAGGCCCTTGGCCAGACAAGGACACAACCTAACCAGGTTCTGGCTGTTGGTTTAGGTTTACAGAGCTTACTGGTAAAGAAAAGTAGGTGCCTCGTGCCCTTCGGAACCCCAGACTAGATATTCTAGCCAGTGGACGCAGGACTTTCACACTTCTGTCCAAGTTCCTTTCCAACCCAACCACAGGATTATGAACTGATGTATTTATCTATTTAACCTGTTTTCTTCTTAGTAAAAGGAAAATGGGTTCTTCCTGACTGATTTATAGTCATGTTAGAATAGACTGTAAAGCTGATTGAAGCCGCAGCATCCCATAGGAGCACATGGCATTGCTGCTGCCACAAGATAACAAGTGTCTGATTGCCACTCAAAAGTGCCTTCAGATTGATAGTGGTTTCACCATAACACCGACATTAGTTTATACACTTTACAACATAAATGCAATCTGGTGTGATCGCATAGTCTTTTTCTACAGTTTAGTTTATGCAGAGTAGATACGAGCGTGGCCTCTCAGTGAGATGTGTAACATACTTCTGGATGCTCTGAGCTTACCAGGAAACCTTAGTTGGAAGCATACTGCTATAGCATCTATCCTGTTACCAGAGATTACAGTTTTGAAATGTCGTATTGAGAAGGTATTACTATCAAATTAAGAGTTTTAACCAAGCTAAAATTTGTATGCTAAAACTAAATACTGTCAATCCTATTTCTTGAGAAACTTAGTATAATAAACTTGTTTATAAATTATTGACTGTGTGAAAATACAAAAGAGCTGAGCCATCGCTGTTGGATGGAAACCCTTCATTCTCTCTCGTAGTCCTTTAGCTTGCTGGTTTGCAGTACAACGTGTCTTTAAAAATATCTCTCAGAATAAGAAGTGTCAAATTAGATTCTTTGCAGTAGATACAGACAACTGAGAATAAGTTCATATTTTCCTTAGTTCTTAAGCTGTAGATTAGGATGTACATGTACACACCCAACCTGTTTTAGAGGGCTTTGTAAATGCCGTGTATCTGTTGCCCTGTATGTTGTAGATAGGAATACATCTTGTCTACAAGTCAGGTTTTAATGCATTCTCTAATACCAGTACAGATTAATAAGAAATTATATGCAACATTGTGTCAAACAGTATCCTTAAAATATTTAGGGTTTATATTATATTATAACTTTTATATAAAGTATATAAAAACACAAGACTTACTACATAAAGAAAATTTTAAGCTTCTTTATTTTCAATACATTTTACCTAAAATATAATTACACCACTTCCCCTTTCCTCCCTAGAGCCACCACCATGTCCCCTGTCTATAGACACTCCCATGCCCCACCACTGTCAAATTAGGATAGCTTTTTTTCTTTTGGTACTATTGCTAGATAAAGATAGAGGGAGGAAAAAGGATGGATGGATGGATAGATAGAAGGATGTTTGATGGATGGATGCACAAATATATAAATACAACCTATTGAGTCAGTTTTTGTTATTTGTACATGGCTTCAGGACTGACCACTTTGTATTGGACAACTAAGTAGGGGGGCTCATCCCTGAAAGAGGCTAATTCTCCCTCTCTGAACAGAAATTGGTTCTTTGTCTAAGGGTGTGATCCTGAGATTTTCTTTTCACCTTCTGAATTAGCGTTATCTGTTGATAGTGTCATTATTTAGGCCTTCTTTATATAGCTGTTCTTCAGAGTGAGTCTCACTGCAGACTCTTTGCTAGTCTTAAAATATTTCTGTCCCCTCTTTTGTGGTGTTCCCTGAGCCATAGATGAAGGAGCTGTGCTACAGATGTTTCCATTAGGGCAGGCAGTGTTCCCCACAATCTGTTGATCTCTTCTTTTGAGTCCATTTCGTCTCCATTTGCTGCAAAGAGAAGCTTCTTCATTGAGGAATGATAGCTACATGATTCTGTGAATATAAAGATAAGGTTTTAAATGTAATTAGGAATTGTGCTGGTCTAGCAAAGTAGCAGTAGTTGATTCTCCTTTAAGATTCATGACCTCACCAGCCCCAGATAATTGGTTATATTTCTAGTACCAGGCATGATTTCCCTCTTGAGTGGGCCTTAATTCAATTAGATAGCTGTTGGTTGCCACCAATATGTGAGTTCCACTAGTATACCTTAACAGATATTTTCCATCAGGGCCATCGTGGTTCATAGTTGTCACAGCTAGGTAGGCCTACTAATCGATTTCCTCCCTTGACAGCTTGTGTATTACCTTCTGTTACTATGGAAGTTAGAATGCAAGAAGGAAACTTTCTATTTAGATCCAGCTGAAGTCGTCCTCTGTCAAGTGTGAGGTGTTCTGGGCAATAGGTTTCTACCTTCAACCTCTGAGAGCAAGGAAATACCATTAGCCTATGTATCGTATAGAGAGTTACTTGAACTAACCTAATAACCACTTATAAGGAGGCTTCTCGTGCCTGGTACTGGGGGTTTTGCTAGTTTATGGTTCTTATGGAGACCGTTGTCTGCTCAAGTGACACAACTTCATTTAAGATATCACACACGTGCGTGTGCACACATGCACACACTTGCCTATGCATATGTTAGATATCCTTTTAGGTAAGTGTGAAATAATGGTTCATTGAAGCTTTATCAGACCACTTTGCTGTTATCTGTCCCTCCTTCTCCTTCTCTTAGACCCAGTTGGAGTCACCTTTCCCATTTTGTGTTTCCTCCTTCATGCAGGATGTTTTGTGCTACTCCCCACATCCCTCCTCCACCCTCAGGTCAGCTCCTCTGGTTTCCGTTGCTCCCTGCTCTGCATTGTTTACTCACATCTGAAGACTGGGGTCCGGAACCACACACAAAAACAACATGTGGTGTTTGTCCTTCTGGGTCTGGGTTGTCTCCTGCAATATGATCTTTTCTAGCTCCATCCATTTACCTACGAAGTTCAGGGTTTCATTTTTCCTTGTAGCTGAATAGTATTCCATTGTGTATAAGTGCCACATTTTCATTTTCTATTTATCTGTTGAAGGACATTGGTTAAAAATTACTTTTCGTGGAAATTATAAACTAAATATCAAGTATTTTGGCTGAATGTTACGTATCTCTTTTAAGAACAGATTAATCTCTAGTTGAGAAATTACCATAATGATATGAGAAACCCATATGCCTAAAATGCATGTACACTGGAAAGTCGCTGCTGATGCTGCTTAGAACGTGTGTGATGATATGACGTCAGCATAATCCTAAAGATTATGTTACCTGCGTAGCCCTCGTGTCAGATGATGGCACCATCAGGAAGTCTTTTCACATTTTTTAAGCAATACCAGGAGAATGAAAAAAGTCATTGTTAGCAATCATCTCCCTAGATTAAAACCTAGTGATCATGAAGTCGGAAGCTGTGACTTCAGGTGCGTGGTGAGCACTCAGTTTGTGTTACAGAGAAAGCCATGTTGGCAAAAACGTCACACACAGCCTTCCTCCACTAATCATGTCCCAGTGATAGAAATGAAATTCTTGAAGAAAAGAATGTCATAGTGAGAACTCTAAGAGGACAGTGAAGCCACCTGTCTGGAGTCCCTGTGGCCTAATTAAAGGCTGAGAAAAAGTAGCCAGCAAAATTAAAATTTAATTGAAAACTAAAAATAAATGAGAAAAATTAAGGAATACATTTTTAAAAATAGTTTCAAGGTCTTCATTTAAAAAAATGCAAAATACCACTCAGGAGCTAATAGAAAATACTCAAAAATCACCGGTAGGAGGACCCTAGTTTCTCAGTATCACCTCCCCATGTGAATCTAAATCCAGCAGAGTCCCAGGGGAGTCCTCAGGGTCTGGGCTGTATTAGAGATCAGCATGAGGTCTCTAAGATCTGCATGAGAACACAGAGAGCCTGTAAGTAGAGCAAAGAGCTGCTGTCTAGATACAGTAATTCAAACACACAGACGTGAAGTACAGAAGAATCTACAAACAGACCCATGCCAGGGCACCTGTGTTCAGGTGATTGTCACCAAAGTGCCAAAAGGGAAAGATTAATCTTTAAACAAATAGTTCAGGACTATTTCTGTGTTCCGAAGAGGGGAATGAGGTGCTGTGACCTCTCTATCACTGGCAAAAATAACTCAAAATGAATCAGAAACTAAAAGTGGGAGAATTGAACAAAAAACCCTTCCTGACCTCAGGATAGTTTGAGGTTTCCTAGATAGGACCTACAGAACATACATGCTACATGGTAAGAAAAATAATTGAGTAGAATGCCATCTGAGTTGAAAGTTTTACATCTACAAAAAAGTAAAATAAAAAATAAAATTACAAGGTAGCACACAAGTTTAATTCCAGCTGAGACAGGAAATCTCTCTAGGTTCTAAGTCAACTCTAGTATCCATAGTAAGTTCCAGGCCTGCCAGGGCAACATATTGAGACTATGTTTCAAAACAAAGAAATAGAGTAAAAGAATCTATAAAAAATCAATTGGGTTCTAATTTTCAGAGTTCTGAACAAGGAAACCAGTCATAACTCAGTAAAAAGAGAAAATCCGCCCCAAGGTGACCAAAGCTGAGGCTGCCAACGGAGCTCCGTTGGTACCACACTTGCCTGGAACACATGAGGGTCTGGGTTCAGTTCCCGGCACCAACGTACAAGTGCCCAGCAAGTACATAGCATGCTTCCTAGTGTGCTGATTGTCAAAGGAATGAGTCTAAGCCATGAGAAGATGCCATCCCTTCAAATTAACTAGAGCTAGACAGTACCAAATGCTAATCATCCACCACAGCCATCTGGAATTATCAGGTGTTTTGGTGGGAATATAAAATTGGTGGGGGCACTTTGGTAAACAATTTGACATGTTCTTATGAAATTAAATATGTACATAGTATATTTGCCAGCAGTTTTACTCCTTATAAATACTCCCCCAAAGAAATGAAAACACGGATTCATTCAAAACCTTGCCCTTGGGACACAAGAGTGGGCTCAGAAGTGAAGAGCGCTTGCTCTTGCAGAGTACTCAGGTCTGACATCCGCATTGAAGCTCACAGCCATCTATAATTCCAGTTCCAGGAAATCCCACACCATCTTCTGACCTCTGCAGGCAGCAGGCACAGATGTTCTGGATAGACAAACATGCATGTCATAAACATACAATAAATAAATCTAAAATAAAAAATTAAAACCCTTGGTTTTGGTGTCTATATCAGTGTTGTTGAAGATAACCGGAAGTTATAAGTTTCTTAAGTGTTTACTGAAAGATGAGTTGATAAACAGTTGTGATCATTATATAAGAAAGCCCAAATAGCAACATAGATGAAATTCATGGATGAAATAGGTTGATGCAAAGCCAAAACTTTCTGTGTGATTCTATTTACTCGACCAAAGACTTCTCACTACTGACCAAAGCAGGTCCTTGCTGGGATATGGCAGGTCACTAACTGCAAGGGGATGTGGAAACCTTTGGGTGGGCTGCAGATGCACCATATTGTGACGTGGAAATGTACTCAGAACCGTCAGTCAATGTGGGCTGCGTGATCCCATAGACCTGTGCTTCTCAGCTTACCCAGAAGTGAACAAAGAAAGGCAGATGGATAATTCACTATTTCTTTAGAAAACTGTGATCTTGGCGTGTCACTTATTAGCATCATTTTACTTTGTTATAAAAACATTTTCTGCATTGATTTTGATTTTTTATTTTTACTTATCTTTTATGTTGAGTCTGTGAATTTAATGATTATATTATTCTACAGTGTTTCCTGAAAATTAAATATTCTGTTGGGCAGTTTGGATGTGTCCTGAACCACTTACTTTTAAAAAGATAACATTATTTAACAAATTCAGAAATTACAATTTTTAGAAAAGTCTTGGTGGGTGCCTTCCATACTATTGCTATGGTTTCATGGGTATTGTAGAGTTGAGAGAAGACAGTAAATACTATCAAATGATGTACTTGAGAGCTATAGAATGGTAAGTAGACAAAAATGAAACCCACCCTGTGTAGCTTTCAATTAATCCCTTCTTTGAACCCTCAGTCTATCCCCAAGCAGTGTACTTAGCAGCTTACGCTGTTGCACCCAGCTTTAATGTGGCTGGTTTTGGTTAACTGGGCAGTTGCCAAGGTGATCTAAAATACTACCACCAAATTGTGGTCATTAAGGGGAATTTTGTTTTAAATGTCTTTTTCCCCTTAAGTTCCTGGATTTGATTCACTGTGAGACTCTTGATTATATTCCATTTATGCATGTTATTAAGCCTTTGAAACTGTGTGTAAGACAACAAGTATTTTTCAAAAGCAAAACTATTAACAGGGTTTCCTGAAATCTGCAACACAGTTTCCTAACTGTGTTGATAGGGTGCAAACCTTTGGAACTTCACAGATGATTTTCAGGAAGCCTGGCCATGACTTTCACAAACGCCGCACCACCCCCTCCTGCAGGAGCAAAGCACAGGCTCACCCCAACTCCTGAGTTTTCCTCAGGTATTCAGAAGCTCTGGACCTAGGCAGAGGCTTGCTGCTGTTGTTCGCTTGCCTCCACACACATTTCTTTTGTGGACACCAGGCTATCCTTGAATTTAGTGTGTAGTTGAAGATGACCTGAAACTCGTGACTCTCCTGCCTTCGCCTCCCAGTGCGGGGACTGCTCATGTGTGCTATCATACTCTGCTTTTTGTTGTAGATTTTCCTTTAAAAAATTTTCTCGGTTGAACTAGAGAAGTGAACGCATTGCTGTGTCCTGCTAGTCTGCAATCTGCAAATGACCGAGAAAGGTCTGTGGGTCTCCAAAGGTATAAGGGGTTCTCTTAATTGCCAGGCACCCAAGATGAAGCCAGTGTCTGATGTTCTGTCCCAGCTTCCTCACACATTCAGTTAGATTTTCTGTTGCTTTCTTACGTGTTCATAACAGCTCAGACAGTCATGGGACACTTGTGATTCGTGAGGCTGGGAAGCAGAGATCACTAACACTAGAGACCAGAATCTGTAGGCAGTGCGTGGGTGTACCCAGAAGCTCATGAGGCATAGCTGTCATTGTATTGGCTTCAACTCGGGCTTGGTTAACATAGTGTGGCTTCTTAAAGGATTAGTCGTGTATTCAAAGCAAATTAAATTTCTGTACTGTCTTTGATTTATACAACCATAAGATTTTAAACATTTTAGGATCAAAATTTAGGGAACTGAAAATCTAAGTAATTTAACTAATTTTTCTAAGTAGTTCCTTGTTCAGTGAAGAGGAGGCGTCCTGGGTGGTCATTTTTCAGTTTGAAGTGGAACATTAGCATTATGGCATATGCACATATATTTTTCTTTAAAATCAATAAGTATTCAGTATTGGTCACTAAATTTAAAATGGCTGTTCTTTAATGTTTCAAAAATTGATCCTTTCCTTAATGAACCTTCCATAGATATTTATGAAATAAGTTGTTTTATGTTCAGTGATTTCTGTAATATTGCTGAGCCCGCTGAGTCGTCACTAGGGGCCATTGCTTCTTCACCTAATCCATGTCATCTCTAAGCTTAAAAACAAACCTGTGGGTCATTGGGGCCAAAGAGAACCTCAGCATCACATTCATACCTGCTACCCAATAAAATGTTGAGTGGGCCAAGAAGTATATATGACCCCTAATCAGGAGAGAAACATACCTGACCAGAAAGGGGAAAGATGAGGGGATCAATGTAAGCAATGTAACAGCAATATCTGATGAGCAGTGTCTTAATAAATGTGAACAAAATAGAAACCGTAACATAATCTCTGAAATCTCAAAACTGGGAAACAACCTAAAATGTGGTGTTTTCCAGATTACTTAAAGGGATATGAAATGTATAGAAACGTATAGTGTAGTTGAAGTTCTGGACTGGAAGTGTGTCTGCAAGTTCTGAGAGGAAGAGACGAGAATGGGAAGAAACAGGTGTGAGGACAGAGGAAGGAGAAGTGGGGTCAGTCTCTCCTCGGTGGCAAACGCGGCCTGGCGCTGCAGAAGTAAGAGCAGGGTGGTTTTGGTGCAAAAATATAAATAAGCCGAAACTTACGTGGTTGGCTGATTTTTCTATCAATGTGCCAGAGAATCTCTTTCTGACTAACGGTGTCAAGCTACTTAAATGTCCATGCAGACACCACCCACAAACCTAAGCAATGCTGACCTTGGAATGGACAGTGGAAATAAATGCAAGAGCTAAGAGGATGGCCGTGAGGGAAGCGCACAGGCAGCTCTGCCATGTGGGTTTGCCCCATGGCTTACTTTGTAAGAGAACACTTAGCTGGAGCCAAAATCAAAACCTTACTGTACTTCATTAAAATGATGGTTTCTGGTCTTCAGAAGACCCTGTCCAAAAAGAGAAAAAAGAAACAAGGAAAGCCACAGAGCAAGGACAAAAATGTACTGTGCGCACATCTGACAGAGACTTCAGTGCAGAATCTACACAGTACAACCCAATCAGTTTTCAATAGACAAAGAACAAGGAACGATATATAAAAGAGGAAGTTCAAGCAGCCCGAAGCCCAGTCACAAGGGAAATGCAAATTAAACTCAGTCTCATGCTCCTGTATCTTTTAGAACAGCTCAGCTCTCCAAGGCAGGGAGGCTGAGTGGTGGTGTAAGGTGGAGCGTCTGGGGTGGGTGTGGCTGCTGTGGAGATGTCAAATGGTGCAGTTGTTGGAAATCAGGTATTCAGTGCCCCAAAAGTTAAACAAGTACCTAACATATGAGTCAGCAGTTCTAGGAATTGACCTGAGAGCAGTGAAAGCTTTGTCCAGGCAAAGATTTATATTCATGTTCACAGTAGCTCTGGTCATTGCAGCAAGAAGCTAAAAATGATGCCAGTGCGCAGACAAATTAGTAGATAAACAGTCTCTAGAGTCAGACAGCAGCATGGACAAATCTCAGAAACGCTAAGCGAGCAGAAGCACATGACACACACGCACATGCTGCCTTCTGCTTGTTTTATGATCCAGAATAGGAAACTTTGTCTTTGGGATCTGCTGGGGCGGAGAGCCCTGGAGCTGGAAGCTTTGGCAGTGGTGGTGGTAGTGGTGACTACAAACATGCTCATAGTTGCCAAAAACTCATTAACCCGTTCACTAAATCACATTTACTTCATTTAACATAGTCGTCCTTCCCTAAGGTTCAGGAGAACAATTCCGGGAAGCTGGAGGTAGGATGAGAGGCATGGAAGAAGTGGTAGTTATCTCTCTCCCCAGTCAGGTGAGACCTTTGGAAAAATGTCGCACTGGTTGGAGTGCGCTGTCGAGCAGAAAACACTAAGGCTCGGAAGAGCTCAGTTAGCACAGGCTTCTTGAGACTTGCCAGGACCTTTACGAATGACAAACCTAAGCCACAAGATTGTCCTGTGCTATTTCTGCTTGGGACTGCGTCCACACTCTCTTCTCCCTTCTCTCTTCTCTCCCTCTCTCTTCTGCTTTTGTTTGATTTTAAATTCCATTCCCTAAGAGTTTACCAGCAATAACTTACGAAGACAAGCGCCATTCTTAGGAAGCTGCCGATGGAGCGTCCATAGATGAAAATGCTCACCCTCAGAGGCTCACCCAAAACAGAATGGTGGCAGGTGTGCTGCTGCAGGTCTAATCCCAGCACCTGGAAGCTGAGGCAGGAGGATTGCAAATTCAATGCCAAGCTGGGTTGTATGGTGAGATCATGTCTAGGGTCAGGGAGGGAGTGTGTGTGTGTGTGTGTGTGTGTGTGTGTACCCATATACACATATATGCATAGAATAAGTGAAAGATTCTAAAATGTCTACATTACAGAGCAAGGTAAATGTGTAATTGCATTCTTTGTACACCCTTTCAAATTCCAGTTTGAAAATTATTCTAATTACAGATGTATAGGAAACAAGACCAAATATGTTGAGATGTTATTTATGGAACTGCAGCAAAGTTACCTGTGAGGAAATCCCTAAGAAGCAGAGGGTGGGATGGTCAGTGTTCTCCGAGTGCAGCCAGCACGGAGGAGCTCCTGGCAGAGCGTAGGCCACTGTCCTTGTGCAGTGCAGGCAGCAGGGAGGAGCTCCTGGCAGAGCGTAGGCCACTGTCCTTGTGCAGTGCAGGCAGCAGGGAGGAGCTCCTGGCAGAGCGTAGGCCACTGTCCTTGTGCAGTGCAGCCAGCACGGAGGAGCTCCTGGCAGAGCGTAGGCCACTGTCCTTGTGCAGTGCAGGCAGCAGGCTGGTCTTGCCTTTTAGTTGGTAGGGAATGTGACTTGTTACTGTGGACGAGGTTAGCAGGACTCGGGACGGAGGCTGCGGTGCTGCTGCGCATCACGCCCGCTGTTGTCTCACTCCACCTGCCGGAGTCCTTTCTTCTGCTTTCTTTGTTTTCTCCCTGACGAAAATTGTTAAACAGTTGGTCCCTGGCGTTTTCATTCCTCTTCTCAGGAGAAAGGGCAGAGGAGAGCCAGGAGGTACGAGGAACGTCCTTGACTTTGCCTTTGCTTGCTGCTGGGGCCCAGAACAAGGCATCAGCACAAGACTTTTTTGATGCTGGAGCGTTTTCTGCGCTCCCCAGGACCCCACACACCTTCCTCCTTTAGACAGCAGCTTCAGGGAGGAGCAGGTGCTTGCTTTCGCCTCACTGACTGTGCTTCTTTAAATTCATGTTTAACCATCAGGCATGTAAAGTCATTTATTAATGTTTTAGAATTCTGGTTTTAACTGTTGTGATATAAATAGTTACAAGCTATAGAAACTTTGGGAGTAAATTGCTAGGCGTTCAATGTGAGGGGTTATATTTAGAAAAACATTTAAGAACATTTTCAGCATGAAAATGTAGTGTGCAGCATTAAAATAGTTATGAATTCCATGGTGCTATTTTCTGTTCCTCTGCCTGTTTATGATCCCTAATTCCCATAATTCTCCCTTGGAAAGCAGGATGGTCAGCCTGCGGCCCCCTCGCTTTAACAGTGAGAGCTGTACAGCTAAAAGATGATGCTTCTGGCCTGCGGGTAAATGGTAACACATTCAAGGAGATGAAGAATTTGGGGTTTCAATTCATCTCCTTGATGAGTGGAGAAAAACCTTACCACTTCTGGTTGTGATAAAAAAATTTTAAAAAAAAGTATACTCAAAAGTACTTGATCTCTGCTCGCTGGATATTTTCATTTTAAAATTTATTCGGAAAAAGGCAGTGAGGCAGGAGTCTGCTAGGTGGTTGGTTTGAATAGTGCGGGTGTACCGGAAGCAGAGCTCTCTGGACCTAGATATCAAATCGCTAGGATTCCGAATCTGGTTACAGCTTCTGCGAAAGCAAACAGGAGCTTCCAAATGGACATCAGATACTTTCGATTAGAAAGAGGGCAGGAAACTAATGAGTCCTGGTTCTAAATGAATTTAAAAAGCAATCTGATTTTAGCTCTTGGAAGGCAGAGAAAATAAAATAAAAACTATCGTACTTTATTTACTAACCAATGAATTGAATTGTCTGCCTTTTATTACAGATATAAAGTAAGGACTATGAAGAGACAATCATTTTTGCAGCTATCAGACTTTCAGTAACATATCTCCCGTGGTTTAAATAACAGATAGTTTAAGTGTTTTTCCATTACCTTTGTGTAAATGAAAAATGCATAAAATATTTTAACAAGGCAAAGTAATCCAAGGAGATTGTTATTTTGTATTACAAATTAGGTTATTTCTGTCATAAAATTAAAGTAAAAAAAATCAACGTTAGGACATTTCAGCTTAATATCATTTACCAGAAGGAACGTGTAACAGATTTAATGAGCTGGCGGGTCACCTGGCTCCAGCTGTTTCCGACCAGCCTTATGAAACAGAGACGGCAGGGAGCAGTGGGAGGTGAGCATTATTACAAGCTCTCGAGGAGCTACAGAATCGATTTCTGCTTGAATGAATTAATTTAGATTATCAATTTATAACCAGCTACACGAATCCCATCAACTCAACAATTCAGTGAATGATCAAGTTCAATCTTTGTAAGGGCTTCGCAATTAGGAGTCTCCACAGCCGCAGTCAGGGCCTGTCCCGTGGCTGTGTCAGGGTTCCTCAGCCAACAGCAGGGAAAAGAAAGTGTTGGCTTGCGGAGGTGAAACCACCATCTTTTTTTAAATTAAGACAAAAAAATAAAAATTAAAGCCAAAAAATACAGTAGAAAAAGACTGTAAATGTAGGGGCTGGGAATATTTCTTCCCTTTGGAATTCTCTTGATCCCAAGAAAGGTAAATTTGAATTCTCCAGCTGACAGTGACGGTTTTTTCGGTTTTGTTTTAAAGTTGTAAGTGGATGTCTTCATGTCACCATTCATTCAGGACCGTCCCCAGCCTGACCTTCTGGTTACAGTCCCAGAGCACAATATATCCTAAAGAAAACAGTGGTCCAAAGCCCTTATCCTCTAATGGTTCAGTGTCGTATGTTAGAGACCAGCAGTGATCAGAAATAGTGCAAAAGAAAATGCTTTGTACACCCCGATACCCACATCAGGGATGCATTTTCCTAAGTTGTCACTGTGGGCGTCGCCCTGGTTACCCGTCCGCTCTTGACCTGGTCATGACCACTGCTCTATGGCTCGGTGACTTGATCCCGGTGTGGCTTTACGTTCCAGTGGAGTGCGACAGCAAGTGCTGTAGGTAGTAAAGCAAACAGCACTGACGCGAGCATCCTGGGTGCCTTGTTCCACCCGATGATCCCCTCTGGTACCCCACATGGAATGCTATGCAGTCATAGGAAAGGATGAGAACCTTGGTGAGGAACAGTACCAAATGTGGATGGAGAAAAGCCAAGATGTAGTTCGTGGGTGTGATGCCCTGCTATGTGTGTTAAAGGAAAGAGACATGGGCATGTAATGCCTGTGTCTTTTCTTGTGGGCACTAAGTGTCCGTGGGGCAGCCCATAAGGCACTGAGGAGCTCCCGTCCTGGAAAGGTCTTGATCTCTGGGAACACAAGCTGGAAAATGAATTTTTACTAGATTCCTTTTTTGTACCCTTTGAGTTTGAGCCAGGTGGGTATAATTCTATTCAAAACTCATTAATTTTTAGATGGTATGATATATGTCTAGCTCTGAAGATTCTTAGAGAGTGCAAAAAGAAAACGGGTGTTATTAAAATGTGTAAATGGAGGGGGTGATGTAATTATATTTCAGTTAAAAATGGAAAGGATAAATGAAATGGGTAGAGGTGGGTGGTGTTTAGCTATAGCTGTTGACTCAGGTCTAGTGTGTGAAATGCTCACACTGCTGAAGCACACACCATCAGCCTACAAGCATTTGGACAGTGTGGTCTAAAGTCAGAACTATCGTGCATCCAGTTGTCACTGGAAAGCTTTCGCTCAGCGGCAGTGTGCCGTCTCCTCAAGGAGTGAAAGCCAGAGTTTTCACTAGCACAGAGCATCAGCTCACCAAGAGCCACCTGCTTTGACTCAGGCCGTTAGGTCTTTTCCACATAAGGCTTTCACGTATTTTATTAATGTAAATAACCTTGCATCCATTATTAATTATAACCTGTATTTACTACTCTATATTTATCCTTTAATCAAAAATATTATGCCAATAAGAAAATGTTAATTAACTTGAAAGATAATTTGTGCACATAAAATGTTTGAAAAATTATTAAAATGATCAAAATAATGACATCAGCACCAATTTAAAAGGTGTTTTCACCCTTGTGGAGAGTATAGAAACTCACCCTTCCAGATAATTCTGCCTACACCCTGTGGTTATTTTCATCAGATTCAGACTTACCATGTAAAGCCATTTGGTAAACATAGGTCATTTAATATTCAGAATCATCAGTGCCCATCCCGTGCTCCTAGCAAACCTTGAGCTCCAGGTCAGGATCTGGTTCTAGCATTGTTCCCAGCATAGAAGGGGTGGGAGGAGAGAAGTGTGGAGGACTCAGGGAACGGTCAGCATAAGGTGGGCCAACTGGATGGACTTTGTGAAGAAGCAGGCAGCCAAGCTTCAGGAATGTATGTGACATAAAGTAACAACTCTAAATTGTGCCATGTCCCATGAGTAGGAAAATGTGAACAGAGCATGAGTTCTTCGTGTGTGTGCTGAGGGGTGGCAGGTGGTACCTGCTGCTGGATCTTCACCTGGTGCCTTCCTTTTAAAGTGTGAGAGAGAAAGGGAGGCTGAGAGTACAGGGGATCGGGTTGGAGATAACTGAGCCATACCTGCTGATCTGAATCATGAAGGCCTTGGTAAAGTGTCAGTAAGGTTGGGGAAGCAGTTAGGGAGGCAGGCCACAGTACCACTGTAAACAGGATGCTGAGGTACTGTTGGCAGTACACTGAGAACCTCCAGGCTTATAAATTTTGAGTCAGAAAGTTATTTAGTTGGTGGATATTGATTATGGAGAAGACCTTTCTTACTGCCATTGCTAGACAACATTTAGACGCTCTTCTGGGCAAAGAGCAGATTTTGAAGGTGTTGGAGTGACATGCACCAGATGCTTGAATAGGAAGCAGTGCTAACATGTATGTGACTAATATAGAGCAAGTGCAAGGCAGAAGGAGAGGAAACCGCTTAGCACATGGAGCCATGGAGTTGCTCCTGCTGAAATGCAGATTGCCTTCACGAAGGCCCTGTAAAGAGCAGGGAGGTGGCCTTTCTGGAACCTCTAATTCTAGCTTTCCAGCCCGAGCAAATAAAAATGCAGGATGCTCCTCTGAGTTTGAACCAACTAAACAACCATTCTTTAATATAACAGTGCCCCCAATATTATCATTTGTCTGGAACTCTGAAGTCGCCCCCTATTTTGTCTTATAAACCTTTATCTATTGTCATGGCTCCTGTCACCCAAAGAAACAATACTCACCAGAACAGTAACAACAATGAATACAAAATTCATGCAGATGTTTGTAAATATGGCTGTTTTAGTTTGCTTTCTATTGCTATAATAAAGACCAAAAACCACATAGAGAGGAAATGATTTATTTCAGCTACAGTATACAGTTCATCACTGAAGGAAGTCAAGCCAGGGAGTCTAGACCTGAGGCTGGAGGCATTGACAAAGCAGAGGCCATTGAGGAATGCTGCTTACTGGCTTACTCTTCATGACTTGCTCAGCCTGCTTTCCTAAAGAACCCAGGACTTCATGCCCAGTGGTGGCACCACCCACAGTGGGCTGGGCCCTTCCACATAATCAACCAAAAAAGGACCCAAGCCATATGTGGTGGCCCACCCCTTTAATCCAGCTCTTGGGAGACAGAGGTAGGAGGATCTCTGAGTTTGAGGCCAGCTGAGGCTACAGAATGAAGCCTTGTCTCAATAAAAGAAAAAAGGGAAAGGAAAGGAATAGAATGAAATAAGCCCACAGATTTGCCTACAGGCTAGTTTGATGGAGGCCTTTTCTCAGTTAAGGTCCCCTCTTTCGAGATGACTTGGCTTGTGACAAGTTTTCAAAAACTAACCAGCGCACTGCCACAGAGAATAGAAGCTGGGATGTTGTAGACTGGAAATTCCTAACTTAGTGACTCTCCACTGAGATTTGGTCCCCACAGAGACCATATGGGTATTAGGAAATGTGTGGGATTTTAATCATTCTAGGGATGCTACCTGTCACCTGATAAGTCACAGCTGGGCATGTTGTGCAGTGTCCAGCAGTGCCAGGGCGGCTCCACCACAAAGAAGACCTGGCCACAAATGGCAGCTCTTGAGGTGGTTAACCCTGGGCTGGGGCTGTGAGATAACAGGAGGGAAAGCGTCAGTGGGCAAGTCTGCAGGCGCCAGTGCCAGTCAGGTTTCTGGTTCCCAACTCACCCACGTGGAACTGTCCTGCTCCCAAGGGCCCTTGTTCCGTATGTGGCTTGTGCCGAAACTTGCACTGGACTGATGGAGCTAGCACACTAAGCAAGTTGATAGGCGTGTGTTCAGACCACAGTGAAACTGCGGCTCTGCGGGGCTAGCACGGAGCCCACAGACACAACTCCCGTTGGGCAGCGTCTGTCAGGCTAAGGAGAGCTGTGTGTGCCAGGTGAGCATAATGTGGTATTCAAAGTCAGCTCTTCACCAGAAAGGGTTTTCTGCATCTGAGCGTGTGAATGTCTTTCTCATAGTTTGATGGCTGAGTCTTTCACGACTTAGGTAATAGTCACTCTGATCAGAAGCTTCTAAACTCGAGCCTTACAAAGAGCAGTCACTGCTTCCATGACCGCCTTTCTTGCTCAGCCCCTCTACTTGTCTTCATAGCTGCAGCTGTGGCAGCGGAGGGTTCAGGTCCAGTGTCCACTGTATCATGCACAAGTTGGAGACCATGGGTGTCACCCCATCTTGAGCTGCCCTCTGCTCCTTTTCTTAGTGGTTAGGAATCACAGGTCCTTGTGGTTAGGGAAAAGGCAAATGTGAGTGTTGTAAGGCAGGCTGCACCCTTGCTCTTCCGGACTGGACGTCTTTCTACTGGAAACTGACTTCATTACTTCACTAATTGGAACACAAATCTGTGAGTTCTTTCTATGTGGAAATGGTAGATATGGTGGGGTTATCCAGCGCTGTCAGATACTGTATTGAAACACATCCCAGTGATTTCAGATGACTATTTCAGAATTGCAAGAATCGCTCATAGCGGTTTTCTTGTTGAAGCACTGACTCTGGGCATATGTGGGAGGAGTGAAGTTGTCAGTTGTGTTTCTAAGTTGGAGTGGTACCACAGTCACCAAGATGGCTCTGGTCTACACAGAGCCCAGCTAAACAACTCTCACCTTCTTCCCTTGCCAGACTCTGTTTTTGTATTATTAATGAACAGGAAGCTTTTGCAAGCCTTGGGCAGGATCTTGAGCCTTGGCAGGGATTCTGTAGAGTGTATTCCAAAAAGTACAAGGAAGATCAGAGAAATTACTTTGAATTAAGACCTCCCTCTCCTCTGTCCCCTCCTTCCCTATCTTCCCTCCCTTTCCCTTTTCCTGTTAATCCTTTCCAGCTTGTACAAGGAAAAGGGGGGAAATAGGTTAAAAAAAAATACTTGCTAAAATACTCGCCCCTAGAGCTGAACACCAGGAGCATTTTTCTGCTGCTGGAGATGATCTCTGGAGCCCTTCGCCAGTTTTCCTCGTTCCTGAGGAAGCCAGCAAGGGAGGCCCAAGTAGCTGAGCTCATGTAAGCTCGTGTGTGCATCAGCTGGCACTTCCGTGTGAAGTAAGAGACAGCATGCTCACTCGGCCCTCATCACAGCAGGACCCGCCCCTCCTGTCATTCATGCCCTAGCTGACTAATTGTTCATTGGTAAAAATTCACAAGGGATGAGCAGTTTTCATGATTTTCAAGTATTTGTTTTTATCACACTTAACTAATACTTTATGTACAAAATGAAAGATGAAATATCTTGTATGATTTCTGTTTTGTTTTGCTTCAGCCATAATCATCTGTAACTTTTCAAGAATGTTCTGTAAAGGTCTTGTATGCAGTGCCAGGTGTCCCTAGCTGTCCCTTCAAGAGCAAGTGGTGGCTTCTTCTCATCACACTGTGCAGCTGGATGGACACATGACCTCACATTCCTGAGGCTGCTATCAGCCATGTCCCCATTATTGATAGTAGCAGAGATATTGACAGTCTGTACTTGGACGGAAAATAGGAGTTTGATATGACATATTGTGTGTCTCAGCAAGACTCATAAATAATTTTGACAAGTTTTTGTATGCATGGGAAAGTCCTTGATTCAGCCTCCCATAAAAATAAACTTCTATTATGGAATGTATTTGTCAAGTGGCTGCTTGATGGATGGAGCTGCGTTTACCCCGTGGCAGTTCGATGGGTTTTAGATGCACAGCTTACCAGGGAGGATTTACGGGCAGCACAGAAATAATTATTCAGTATGAAATGCATAATTCCTCTACCTGAATTTTCATTTTTTATTGTATTTTGTTTCTGTTGCGTTTCTGATCTCTAAAACAAAAGAACCTACATATTTTCTCCACCCAGAGCTATTGTTTCTACAAGGTTTTCTGTTGAAGCCAGTGAACATCCTGATTGATCATAGACCCCTGCCCAAACTGAACTGGCATGATTTTGAGTCTGTAATTTTAGTTTTTCCTTAAGATAAATTTCCTGGACACACACTTCTCACTTTTTTTTTTTTGAAATGAAGAATGTTGGACGTAGTTTGGCCTTTTATCCTGAAGTTACCACAGCTGTGGACTAATTTTAGTATAATTGCACAGTCATATCCTGGCTATTAGAAAAAGGAATGCTGTACTTGAGTTTTCTTTTCTCATACTCAAAGCATGTTTCTTTCCCCCCTAAATTAATGGTAGAATTTCTCTTTTCTCAGCTGAGCTGAGACTGGAGACAGTGTTGTCCCCCAGCTCCTGTGCTGATGCCCGCCCTGCTCTCCTCACCCCTACTGAGCCCCAAACACAGCAGCTCCTGTTGGAGAAGCTGGCGGTGGGGCTGAGTGTCCAGGGTTGGACCTCTGTCCTGGTGTTTTCAAAGCTGCTCCTTGTCACTGCCACACAGCTCGTGAGAAATCAGAGTGATCTCCACTTCTGCCGTGTTGAGTGGGAGAGCTCTCCTTTATGTCTGGTTTCTGCTCTGTGCTTTTGTTTGCTCCGAGTCTTAGTCAGGGGCTTCCTAGGTTGAAGTCCTAGTTAATTCTTAGCTAAGTTTTCTCAAGTCTTTTAAAGGCACTAATGCTGAGCAATTACTTTTCCCTCCCAACAGTGGATTAGCTGCATCTCAAAACTTCCAGTTTGCTTAAAATATTTGCTAAATATTTTATTCTCTTATATGATTTTGAATTATGTTATGCTTCCTGATATTTAGAAGTTGCAACTATTTTTGCTTGTTACTAATGTATCATTTATTGCCCTGTGACAAGAGAGTGCAAGTTCTGAGTGAGTTTCTTGACTTTGCTAACACTTATACTGTACTATAGTGGGTTTTATCATTTTTATTATTACTGCAATTTCATTTACCATATATGGTTTGTGCTCTATTAGATTAAGCTTCCTGTCCTTTAAAAATATATATAATTGATACATTATATGTCTGTGTGCCCCAGGGTGACTTTAAACTCTTGATGCTCCCTCCATCCTCAGACCTCTTTGTACTGGGGTCGCACCATGCCCACCTCTATGAGGAAGGGGGTTGCAGGTTCCCTTTGTGAGTCAGCTTCCTGGTGTGCAGCTCTTATCTGTGTCCTGTCTGTACTGTGTAACAGGAACAAAACACAAAAACAGGCTTGTGAAAGTCTTCTGGCAAACCTGTTTTTGTTCTTTCCCTATGAGGCCTTTCCTAAAGAGGTTCGCAAAGGGAAGACACTGTGAATGTGAGCAGCATCATTAAGAGTTGCAGTCCCTGGGTGCACAGAAAGGAGAAAGCAAACTGGGCATCAGCCTTCATCTTCTCTTTGTCCTGGCAGTGAGCACACAGGGTGAGCAGCTGCTTCATACTGCAAGTGTCTTCCCTGCCATGATGGGCTTGTGCCCTCTTAAACTGTTAGCCACCACGGTCCTGTCCTTCTTTAAACTGTGTGCTAAGTGTTTCTGTTCGAGCACAAAGTCTACGCCTCTGTAGGTTCAAGGCCATCCATGGCTTTAGGCCTCCATTAGGTGTCTTGGAACACACCCTCAACAGTTAAGGGTAATTACCATACGTTGTGATGTCATAGCGCTACCAAATAACTCTAAAGTTATCACTCATTTGAAATATGTTTTAAGTCAAGAGTCACAAAATGTTATTTTCACATAAAGGTAGCATTTTTGCTACAGGTGGTGACTTTGTCAATGGTCCTAAAGTCAATGGTCTGTACTTCCCCCTTTGGTTTGAAGTGGCATCTCGAGCTCTTGTGCAAAACCCTCATACATCTAATTTTCCATTCAGAATCTTGGTTCAGATCTGTATGCTTCTTTCCTCTCCCTTTTTGTCCTCACCGTGTTTCTTCTGTCTTCCTGCTGAGTGTCACAGCTATTCTTTCCCTTCTGTTTCTCCCAGAAGAGGCTGTGAGGAGATGAGCTGTCCCACAAGTTGTTCCAGTCCTTCAGTGACTTGTTTTCGCCCATGCAGTTAAAACCTTGTGGTGGTTGCAATATAAATTTCTACGTATCTCATCATTATTTTACTTTTATTATGTAGAGAAGCTATTGGCTTTTTGCCTATTTTTGATACACCAACATATTTCACTATGTCCTATTAAGTCAAAACTGATTATTTCACATTTTAAAGTGTTCTTTTTTAATATATATATATATATATATATATATATATATATATATATATATATACACACACACACACACACACAGACACACAAAATGGGTGTTTTGCCTACATGTATGTCTGTGTACCACATGCGTGCCTGGTGCCTGTGGATACCAGAAGAGGGCATTGAATTTCCTGGAACCGAGTACAGACAGTTATGAGCCACCATGTGGGTGTTAGGAACTGAACCCAGGTCCCCTTTAAGAGCAGTCAACAATCTTAACCACAAAGCCATCTCTTCTGCGCATATGATAACCTTACTTGTTCTAAACCAAGGGCAATGAATGATTAGCAGAGAAATAATTAAACTATTAGGCCTTCTTCATGCCCAGATAGGTGAACTAAATGTCCACAGTTCGAGGATTTCATCACAATATCATATCCTACCTCAGAGAATTGTATATGTTAGCAAATTCATTTTAAAATAATGTGGGTATCTTGGAGCATTTCATGTTATTATAGCTCATCTGTATCATCTTGTTTGCACACACCTGTGAACATCTAGACACTGAATACTAAGGACGACTTTATACAAAACAGACTTGATAAAAATGCTGATAATGGTTAACACCCATTTCCACTAAATTTTTTTAAGCTAAAATATTTATGGTCTACATTTCTATTTAAAAATCTATTCTTCAGAAGTTATGTTTCTCTCGGACTTTCTGAATAACAGCAAAAGGAAAAGCAAAAGATGAACACTATAGTTCTCTCAAATGAATCAGCTTGCTTATAGAATATAAAGCAGAAAAGGATGATCTACTATATAAACGTCAAGAGTTCATTCAGGGTCCATCAACTCCCAAGGTAGCTTGTGTGCCTCTGGTTCTTTAAACCAGGTAGCACGATGCATGTTTCTTAAATCACGGTGAAATTTCCAGCTCAGGAGGATATGTCTGAACACCACAGATTGTTCTCATCTATACAGCCTACTCAGTTTCTAGAGTTTTACAATTATTATGTGTGCACGTCTGACCATAGCACACGGGTGAAGGCGAGACAACTGTGGAGCAGGTTCTCTCCTTCATGTGTCTTACGGTTGTGTGTCCAGCATCTTTCCCTCAACAGCTACCTTGATGGTTCAAGTCCTTGGCATTTTCGAGAGAAAAACAAAATACTACACATAAATTATCTTAAATTTTCTTTCAATTTAAAGGAAAACAAGTAGAATTGTTCTTAGGAAGAATTTTGTCTAATGGAGACATAGTAGCTCATGTCCCTCATCTACAATACATTAGACTATATTCACTATATTTTATCCCTGTTGGTGGCCTAGAAAAGATCAAATGAAGTAAGAATCTGACCATGTAAGAAGGATAGATGACAAGAGCAGAACCATTTGTCTGGAAAGAAAGCCCCAAGTTGGTTAAGTTGTACGCATGTTTGCTGAAAGCAAGCTTTCAAGATGATTTGACCTTCAAGAAGGTGGCAGAGGTGATCTGCATTGAAGACATAGGCTGAGGGCATTTAGCGTCAGTTAGAAGCTGAGAAATAGGCAGATAGGTCCCCCCCAAGTGAAAGCTGTATGCTTGGAATTCTAAACCCCAGAGGAAGTTTAGTTGGTGCACAGGTATTTAACTGGGAGATGAAAGCATAAATCTTTAATATTGGAGGTCAAAGTAGAAAGCATATCCTAAAATAATCAATTTAAAGGCATATAATAGGTGAGTATGCTGCAAGACAGTATCCCAGACATGGGAGAGCCACAAAACACCAATGAATCAATATAACCACCCAATCCAGTTGTGCTCCAGTACACACAATGAAAGTCATACAAACCTATCTAAAGAATTCAGTGACCACAATGGAGAGTTTATATATTTTTTCTTTATTGATCATAGAATTTCAGGCTTTCTAACTGGATTGACAATTGTACCCTTTTGTAGTGATCAATGACAGGTGACAGAAAAGCCTTTGCTCTGATAGAACAACATGGAATATTCACTCATTTACCACTATAGTTTTCATCAAAACGGTGCCCTCCCAAGCAAACAAAAATATCCACACACACTTTAGATCTGCCTTATAAGTTACTAGAATTCTATTTGTTGTTTAAGGAGACATGTTTCTTTAATGTGACAGGGTTTATAGGATTTTAGCTTCTTCAGAATACTGGAGAGAGATAAATAGAAGCACTCTTTAGTTTTGTAACTTTTACTGGTGTCTACCCACAAGAAATAGAACGGACTATCAACTGATAGTCCTAGCTAGCTGTTTGAGAAACCTTTTTGTATGTCATCTTAAGGTGTTCAACAACCCAGAAGATGACGAGAACTACATTTCAGTCCTTATAATATTAAACTATATTTTTATTTTGGTACGGTGGCCATATGACCACAGCACTCATGCTCCCTACACCAGCTGGGTCACTTAGTAAACTTTCTGCAAGTGTAACTGGGTGTGATTTGTTTTTTGCAAGAATTAATTGTATGAGTTATGTGTCAGAAGAGAATATGTAAGACTTATTTTTTGAATTCCCACGTGTCCCTGCCTTGTAGGAGTAAAGTTGCTTTGAATTTGGTTGGAAAATTGATATGGCTGAAATGCTCTATTGTGTGTGTTTTATATATTCCTTATACATACAACCTGAAGGTAATTTTACAATAATTTTAGTTTTCTTCTAGTCAACATACAAAATACTGTTTATTATAGTTTTCTAAGACTGTGTCCCTTGCTTTGTTCATATCTGTCCCTGTTGCCCTCCCTTGCCACCACTCTACCCTCCCACTGGTCTTTTCTCTCCTCCCAGTTAGTGCCCTCCACTCTGATATCAGATCGATGGATGGACAGACAGGCAGAGTCTAGAATGTGACGTTTATATTTCTTCTTCCCATACCCATTACTTTGTCTTCTACCCTGTTCTCTTTGGTCCCTTTCTTCTGAAATAGCCCCCATCAATTTTTTCATGTCATATGTGTGTGTGTGTGTGTGTGTGTGTGTGTGTGTGTGTGTCTGTGTGTGTCTGTGTTTGTATCTGTGTCTGTTTGTGTGTGACATTCCTTTAGATGGAGAGAGTGAATTAAATCTGGATTCTTTGTATGAGAGAAAGTGTAATATTTATCTGAGTTTGATGTAGTGTCACTTAACACGATGATCTCCAGCTCCGTCCGTTTTCTGGCAGATCGTTCTTTACGCTGAGTAAAACGCCACTGTATATCTGCACCCTGTTTTCTTCACCCATTCCTCTGTTGATAAGAATTTACATTGATTCCGTATCTTGGCTCTCATGAACAATGAAGCAGAAGGTACAACTGTGCAGCGCTTGCTGTGGCGTGCTTGCAGTCCTTTGTGTGGATACCCGGAGTCTACGGCCAGATCACAGTACTCCCGCTATGAATTTTTTGCGAAAGCTGCATGCTGACTTCCATGGTGCCTACACTAGGTGTGATGGTCCCCTTTCTCCACATCCTTTTAGCAGCTGTCGTGTGTTCCTTTGGTAGTCATCCTGACAAGTGATGTACAAATTCAGTGGAGATTGGATTTGCGTTTCTTTAAGGTCATTGAGCCCAATTGAAAAATATCTATTGGCCATTTGTAGTGCTTCTTTTGAGAACTGCCTGTCCATTAGTCTGTGATTGATTGAATGAGTTGGGAGTGGCTGGTGTTTGATTCTTGAGTTCTTTAAATATTCTAGATGTTTTCAAAACATCTTTACCTATATCCATCTATCTTGAAGTGTTTTATGTTTTCCTCTGTCAGTTTCATTTCTTACATTAAGATCATTTTCAACTGAATTTTTCACGAGGGGAGAAACACAGAGAGCTCTAGTACCCCATTGCCCAGTATCATTTGCTGGAGACTGTTTGCTCACCCGTGTATGATTTTGGGACCTTTGTTGATATCATGAAGCTGTAGCTCTTGATTTATGGGTTTATTTGTGTGGCCCCTGTTCTGTTGCATAAATGTGTGTGTGGTTTCTATCCCAGTACCGTGATCCTATGAGGACCCTGAAGTGGAACCTGAGGCCAAGGGTCATGATACCTTCAGGGTTGCTTGCTGTACTCAGGATTGCTTTGACTACTCAGGGTCTTTTGTACTTGGGAATTTTATCATTGTTTTTCATATTCACGTGAAGAATGGAATTTTGATCAGGATTTCATTGAATTTGTAGGTCACTTTCTGTAACATAACCATTTCCACAATATTCGTTCTCCTTACCCATGAGCATGAGAGACATTTTCACCTTCTACTGTCTTCAGCTTCTTCCTTCTGTGTTTGAAATTGTTCATCTTAGAGGTCTTTCCCCTCAAGGGTTAGATTGATCTTAAGTATTTTATTTAAAGCTATTGTAAATGGCATTTTCCCTCTGATTTCTTTTTTGGTGAGTTCATTGTTGGTTATATAAAGCTATTGATTTTTATATGTTCATTTTGCATCCTGACACTTTGCTCAAAGTGTTGATCAGTTATAAGAGTTTTCTGGTGGGACCTTTATTAAATGTGGAATTGTGTAGTTCTAGCTTGCTGTTGATTGCTATGATAAACCACTGTGATCAATCACTTCAGGAGGAAAGGGTTTACTTAGCTTCCACCTCCAGGTGTAAGCAGGAACTCAGCAGAGCCCGTGAAGGAGTGCTGCTTACTGACTTCACTCTGCTGCTTGCTCAGCTACTTTCTCAAACATCCCAAACCTATCTGCCTAGGAATGGTGCTGCCCACAGTGGGGCCAGACCAGCCTGATTGAGGCATTGCTTTATTTGAGATTACCTCTTCCCACATGACACTAGGTTATTTCAAACTGACAATAAAACTACCCGAATACTTACATATGAATAAGGTAATTTGACTTTCCTTTTCTAGTTATAGTCTTGTTATTTTATCTCATGGACTCATTCATTGTTGTCCTAGTTGAGACTTTAAAACACTATATTGAATATAAGAGGGAGAGTAGACCACTTGTTTTGTCCCTGATTTTAGAGAAAATCCTTTCAAATTCTCCCAATTTAGTATAAATTGGCTACAACTTTATCATAGATAGCCCTTGCTATATTGAGGTAGATCCTTTCTATTCTTGGTTTCTTCGTCACTTTTTAACATCTCAGAGAGATGTTTGAACTTGTTCAAAAGCCATTTTGTCATCTGTTGAGATCATTATGTGTTTTCTTCATACTGGATATATTTATGGGGAATAGTGTGTTTGTGAACTGTTTATGCAAGGTCATCCTTGCATTCTTAGAAGGAAACCAGCTTTATAATGGAGTATTATCTTCTTAATGAGCTGTTGAGTTTAAGTCTTTTAGTGTGAATTTCTCCTTCTCTGTTAATTATGGGTGGTGGTGTATAGTGTTCCTTTTTGCTATACTGTTAGTTTATCAGACAGTCTTGGCTCTGAAGAATGAGTTTGTTCGCATCCTTCCCCTTCTACCTTAGAGGCTGGTTTGAGGAACACTTCATTGTTCTTTCTTAAATGTCTGGTAGAATTCAGGGGCAGGTCTATGTTACCTTGTTTTTTCTCTCAGGGAGACTGTTGCTGCTTGAATCTCATTGCTCACTGTAGATATGTTTAAGCTGTCTGTATACTCATGATTGGATTTTTTAGGTTCCATGTATGTAGGAACGTTTTCTAGATTTAATGGGCTTAATTTTTTATTTTTATTTGTTTCATATAGGTTTTTAAATTATTCCCTAGTGCTCTTCTAGATCTCACTGGTTGTCTGTGATGTACCTTTCTTAAGTGCTAATTGTACTGATTTGAGTCATTGGCTTTTTCTTTACTGTAGTTTATTTAAAGAGCCACGTCTGTGTTTCATTGATTAGCTGTGTTACTCTTCTCGCCTATATTTCATTAATTTTTGCACCAGTTCTTAGTATTGCTTTACTTATAATTTTGTCTTGTCCTTGTTTTCCTTCAATCTTGAGGTACATTTAAGTTATGTATTTGATTTAATTTAAAATTTTAAATCCTTTTCTAATATGTACATAATTATGTCCATGCATTTGTCGTCTGATTTTCTAATGTAAGCACTAATAGCTATAAGCTTTCCTCTTAGAACTACCTTTTCTGTGTTCCAGAATTCTGACGGACTGTTGTTTTCATTTGATTTTAGGAATTATTTAATTTTCTCTGGTTTCTCCAGTGATCCACTAGTCATTTAAAAGCATAGTGTTCAATCCCCTGTTTAAAAACAAGTAGAAGTATGTAGAGTCAGCTATGAAGCTAACGTTATCTAGAGGTAAAAGGAAAAATAGTGAATGGATTTTAAAAAGGGGAAAGGAATAAAGGTTTTATTTTTAATAGAAGAATAGAAACATTATTGCAGAGAGGTAGAAGGATGGAAACAGTGTTACAGAGAGATTGATAATAGACAGTGTTGCAGAGAGCTAGAAGAATGGAGACAGTGTTGCAAAGAGATTGATAATGGAGACAGTGTTGCAAAGAGGTAGATAATGGAGACGGTGTTCCAGAGAGGTAGATAATGGAGACAATGTTGCAGAGAGCTAGAAGAATGGAGAAAGTGTTGCAAAGAGATTGATAATGGAGACAGTGTTGCAAAGAGGTAGATAATGGAGACGGTGTTCCAGAGAGGTAGATAATGGAGACAGTGTTGCAAAGAGGTAGATAATGGAGACGGTGTTGCAGAGAGGTAGATAATGGAGACAGTGTTGCAGAGAGGTAGATAATGGAGACAGTATTGCAGAGAAGTAGATAATGGAGACAGTGTTGCAGAGAGGTAGAAGAATGGAGACAGTGTTGCAGAGAGGTAGATAATGGAGACAATGTTGCAGAGAGGTAGATAATGGAGACAGTATTGCAGAGAAGTAGATAATGGAGACAGTGTTGCAGAGAGGTAGATAATGGAGACAGTGTTGCAGAGAGGTAGATAATGGAGACAGTGTTGCAGAGAGGTAGATAATGGAGACAGTGTTGCAGAGAGGTAGAAGAATGGAGACAGTGTTGCAGAGAGGTAGATAATGGAGACAGTGTTGCAGAGAAGTAGATAATGGAGACAGTGTTGCAGAGAGGTAGAAGAATGGAGACGGTGTTGCAGAGAAGTAGATAATGGAGACAGTGTTGCAGAGAGGTAGATAATGGAGACAGTGTTGCAGAGAGGTAGATAATGGAGACAGTGTTGCAGAGAGGTAGATAATGGAGACAGTGTTGCAGAGAGGTAGATAATGGAGACAGTGTTGCAGAGAGGTAGATAATGGAGACAGTGTTCCAGAGAGGTAGATAGAATAATGGAGACAGTGTTGCAGAGAGGTAGATAATGGAGACGGTGTTGCAGAGAGGTAGAAAAATGGAGACAGTTTTGCAAAGAGATTGATAATGGAGACAGTGTTGCAGAGAGGTAGATAATGGAGACGGTGTTGCAGAGAGGTAGATAATGGAGACGGTGTTGCAGAGAGGTAGATAATGGAGACAGTGTTGCAAACAGGTATAATGGAGACAGTGTTCCAGAGAGGTAGATAATGGAGACAGTGTTGCAGAGAAGTAGATAATGGAGTAAGAAATAAAGATCTGATTGCACATTGACTACAAATTGCATGAACACGTTTTTGTACATATTAGAAAAGGGTTAAAAATTTCAAATTAAGCTGTTTTAAAAAATGATACCCAAAATATATCAATGTACAAAAGAGGAAACAAATATTCACAGTGTAGTTAGAGATTGCACAAGTTTAGTAAGTCTTTGTTTAAATATACATATATAGTTTAGATGAAAGCCCCCCCATCTAGGCTGACTGACACTGTCCGCATAATGAGCCAAAGACTATAAAACAAAACAAAACTTAATGCTTGACTCTGGATCTCTGTATCTGCTTCCCTCAGTTACCGGACGAAGATCTATGGTGACAGTTAGGGTAGTCACCCATCTGAGTATAGGGCGAGGCTAGTCCATGCACCCTCTCTCCAATATTGCTAGGAGTCTTAGCTGGGGTCTTAGGAGTTTCCCTGGTGACAGGTTTCTCCCTAACCCCTAATGACTCCCTTTATCAAGATACCTCTTTCATTGCTCTCTCTCCCCATCCCTCCCCAACTCGACCATCCCATTCTCTCATGTTCCTGTCTCCCATCCCTTGCTTTCTACCCCACCCCCACCCCAGTTTACCCAAGAGATCTCATCTATTTCCTCTCCCCTGGGCGATCCATGCATCCCTCTTAGGGTCCTTCTTGTTACCTAGCTTCTCTGGGCTATGGATTGTAGCCTGATTATCCTTTGCTTTACATATAATATCCACCCACCATGTTTGTCCTTCTGGGTCTGGGTTACCTCACTCAGGATGGTTTTTTTCCCTAATTTTATCCATTTGCCTGTGATTTTCATGATGTTGTTTTTACCACTGATTAATATTCCATTGTGTAAATGTACCATATTTTCTTTATCCGTTCTTCAGTTGAGGGGCATCTAGGTTGTTTCCAGGTTCTGACTATTCCAAATAATGCTGCTATGAACATAGTTGAGCAAATGTTCTTATGCTATGAGTGTGCATCTTTTGGATATATGCACAGGATTGGTGTTGCTGGGTCTTGCGGTAGATTGATTCCCAATTTTCTGAGAAACCACCAAACTGATATCATTTCCAAAGTGGCTGTACAAGTTTGCACTCCCACCAGCACTGGAGAATTGTTCCCTTTACTCCACATCCTCTCCAGCACAAGCTGCCATCAGTGGTTTGGGTCTTAGCTATTCTGACAGTTAAAGTGGTATCTCAGAGCTGTACTTAAGACCTACTCCACAAGGAGGAACTCATACCTGGTGCTGGAAACCCAGCAAAGTACGCAGGTCTATTGAAGTTATGGGTCTCGAGGTAGAAACTGCAGTCACCACACACTCTCAGCACTTGTCCTCACCCTCAGTTAGAGTAACCCTCACCTCACCAAAGAAGCTTCTCTCTGCAAGAGGTGGAGCCTAATACAGGAAACCATGAGGAGTCAAAATGCAAAATTTTGAAGTCCAGTCCCAGTGATATTATCTACAGAATATATCCCAAAGGAAGAGCACACCAACTGGTTATCCAATAATCTCAGTCACCCCTGAAAGCCCATGTACACGTAATGTTATACAAATTGAACAGCATATATATATATATATATATACTCATATACATATATGCATCTAACAATAATAAGAGAAAAAAGAGGCCAAGTGAGTAATGAAGGTTTTAAGGGAAGGTTTAGAGGGAGGAAAGAGAAGGAATAATGATGTAATTATAATCTCATAACAGGAAAAATATTTAAAAATAAAGAAAAATCTAAATAATGCCCAAAGTCTGTAAAAACTAAAATATCTAGAAAGACTCCCGAGGGTGAAGAGAAGAATTATGGTTTTAGTGACTGACTGTTTTAGCTGCCGTGTCTCTGCCTGCTAATACTGGAGTCTGTGTCAGGGAGTGGTCCCTCTAAACTGCAGGCCCCTCTCTTTCCTGCACTTTAGGCCCAGATCAGTCAAATGTCAGGTGTCCTCCCTTTAGTGACATCACTGCTTTGATTATCCTCAGCTATGGAAGAGACAGAGAAGCATTTCCACGGTGTTCAATGAAAAGGGCCTAGATACTAGGGACAGAGACACAGCACAGTTGTCAACAGATCTTCAGCCCTGAGTCAGCTATACTGAAAAGTGGATGACTATCCCTGAATTAGATAGATCTGAGCTTAGTTTCTGGATATAGTATTTTGCAGGTACATGGCCTAACCACTCTAGAGATGAATTTACTCAGGAAAAATCGTGGCCATCATCCATATGCTCAGTGAGTAAGGTGCTTGTGAAAATTGCCACTCAGCATATGTCTTGTGGTGAGCATTGAATGTATTGTCAGTGTGCCCAGTCTCTGTAATTACCTATTGTCATTATTATAAATGGGATTATACCAATATATTCATGGTTATAATTAATAACAATTATATTCAATGATATATTTAATATATGTGATTAGTAGTGAAGGGTAGCAAACTTTAATAGCCCCTTAGTAAATCAGCAGAAATTTGGGGGTTCAGCTAACTAAAACTACCCTTCGATTTGCTTCTAATGACTGACCACTACCCGGCTTCCCTCTTTCCTCCTTGTCCATAGCAACTAGAAACTGGCTGTCTTGAACTCAGATCAGTGCTGTTTTGAGAATTTTCTGTGTGGAGAATTGACCTTGCCTGTGAAGCTTTGCCTACTATTACTATTTGAGTGCATGTTTGATTGCAAGTATTATGATACACGTCAGCCTGTTTCCTTGTTCTGGGACCTGCTTTAAAATAGGAAATCCTTCGATTTGGACACCCTGTTTAGCTTGCTTCATTCTAATAGGTACATTTGGGATATTTCAAACTTGGTTATTATGTGTGCTCATTTTTTTACTAGCTTAGTTGTCTGGTTTTGTTGTTTTTGTTAATGATGGTGGTGGTAGTGGGTGGGTGGTTGGTTGGTTGGTTGGTTGGTTGGTTGGTTGGTTGGTTGGGTCAGCATATACTTGGCAAATTCAGAAAGCACTACAGTATTGCTAAGCCTATTTGATCAGAGGCCTGCAATCCAGAAGAGAAGAGAGAGGGAGCGTGGCACTCTCGGCTTTCCTTAGAATTCCTTATCTATCCTGCGAGCCAAGGACTCACACAATTGTGGGCCAATAGCAGAAGCTGTAAGTTCATGCTCACATTTAGAATCAAGTGTTTGCTGTAGGCTTTACTTTGCCTAAGGCAAGTAAGACATTCCAGGGACTTTAGTGCTTCAAGTAAGTACTCTAGGGTCTCCACAGAGGATTCTGAAGCTGGCAGGTTGGATTCCAGACACTGTGCATTTGAAGGCCTGTTCTTAGAGTAACAGGGCCAAAGTACTTGAGCAGTAATGAAGAAGAATTCTTTTGGTGTTAACTAACTTAAGTTCAGAGAAAATTGTGTTATTACCTAGGTCTTTTAATCAATTTGCCATATGTTTCTGCCATTTAATCATACGATTTAGAAGGTTTACCTAAGTATACACAGCAAAAGATGTGTTGCTCTGAAATTTCAGTGTTGTCGAGATAGTGAAGCAATGCAGTATGAAATTCCAAGACCCCGTCTCCAGACGAGCACACACTTCTCATAGCCTGTTTCCACACTCGTTTTCAGATGTGCTCACAGAGCACTAGCTTACCAGTCAACTAGTGGTTCTGGAGTTTTACAGAGTCTGTGCAGCGCTGTTGTTTGTAAAGGAGTGACCCCAGGAGCTCCCTCTTGCAGGGGCACGCGGCCACAGATGTCGGAAAGCCCAAGTTTAAAACTGATGGGAATATTCTAAGAAAACTGAAATAATGTCAGTGGTAAAATGTATTTTACCAAGTGCAGATGTAAGACATCAAGTTCTCAGACTGATGGCAGAATTAACAAAAAACACCATCTGGTTCAATAATTATCTGAAAATACCCATATTCTTGGATTTGCTTAATACCACTTAGTTTCCAGCTTTATTTTATCTGAGTTTGCACACCAACCAGACTAGGTTGTACAAAGCAGAGACTATTTCCATCTGATCATTTTTAAAACTGTGTGTTTGCATGAATAATGAATCTTTGAATTGTTACTAAACAAGCAAATTATTTGCGTATGTGTCACATCGGTTATCAAGTTTGCACATGTGACAGTTTCAACAGCCATCACGTAAAATGCATAGAGCTTGTAACCATATGTTTTTGCTTGACAAAAAGCTAAAACTCAAGATCAATTTTCAATATGGAATGCACAAATTAACACTTTAAAATGCACCACAATATGTACAGCTTGGCAAAATTTGCAGAAATAGCACGTTTCTAGATATTAACTGATATCTTTGGATCCGACCTTAAGGTATTCAATCATTTTGATTAAAAGACTGATTTCTCATAAAACCACAGTCTGTTGGAGGCGCAAAGCCAATGACATTTGAGCATTCATATATTTTCATAAACTTTGAACAATGTCAGTGAGACACCTCTTCAATCTTGGCCACACAGCAGCAGGGTATTCAATCTTTCTTTAGCTTGAGACAGAAAATTTGAATATCAGCATAGGGTTATAAATGGGGTGTGCTCCGTGTGGAGTTTTAAGGTGCAGCTCTGTGCAATGTATAGAGCATCTCACTTTGCCCTCCTTGCCACTGCTTTCCCATCTCTTTACCTCTTGCTGCTTTCCAGAGGTATTTGGAAGTATTTTGTTCTGTAAAAGCAGTTCCTTTGGAGAGTTTCCTGGATGTGAGATGGATGCTTTTAAAAATGGCTCCATTCAGATCAGAACGCTCAGTTACTCACGTACTGTGATGATACAGATGCCCTGATATTTCCTTAACAGCTTTGTCATTTCTTTAACATAATAATTAGCCATTATATTGCCAAGTACATCTATTCCTCTTCGGCCTCCTAAATGAGGTCTGTGCAGAAACTGGACCTATTTCCAATAGTTCATTTTCCAGTTGCAACGTTTAGTAGAGAGTTGATCATCCCGTGTGGTTGGTGAGATGTTTGAGGCTCTCAGTCTGATGTAATAACAGTGGTAAGTGTACTAGCATCTACTACAAATAGCATGTCTCTTTTCTGAGTGTTGTCTCACAAGCAGCTCCAGCAAAAAAACAGATGGGCTGTGAGGAAAGCAGGCAATTTTGTCTTGCCCAGACAGAAAATGCAACAGCATTCTCCTGGTAAATAAGCGGTGAAAAAGTATTTTAATATATTGTTATGCATGATGGGTGTCAAAAGCGTTTATTCAGACCCATTTGATCTTGTTAATGCTGACATTAAGCAGATCCTTATTGGAATGAAAAGGTTTGCCGTGCTCTTAGACAAGGACAAAGTAACAAAGGAGTGAAGAGCTGGTTTCCGTTGGCCTCTTCCCTCAGGACTGCACTTTATAACAGACATCTCTGAGCCTGGGGTCCTCAGCCCTATAGGCAAGGACATGGTGATTCAGAGTAAGACTGTAGCATAGAAACCAGGAAGGGACAGAGTGAAGCACATACTCTGGAGATGGAAGTTGCAGACGTCACATGTGGTCTGGTTGTTGGTGTAGGTAGTATTGTAAGCCTGGATGGCTGCTAGGTTTCCATCTCTAATGATGGATTCTTCACTTGTGTCTTGTGGTCTCAGACTGGGGTAGTGGTCACTTTGGCGGGGTTGTTAAGGAGACATAATAGCAGGTGTGGATACAGGTTGAACCCTGGGGACTAAAATCTTCAAGTCAGCCCAAAAGCATTAAGTAGCTACAGGAAGTGAGATAAGAGGAGGAGCATGTGGAGCTGCAGGGAGCAAGGTGAAGGGAGGTGAGGCTAAAGGCTGAGTTTCCCGTGGCTCCTCTTAGAGTGCTCTCAGACCGCACAGCACACACTGCCTGCTCTGGGACCCTTGTTGACAGCGCGGTGATGACAGGTGTCATCTGCCCCCAGTGTGCAGTCGTCGGCCCGTGTATGCATGTGCCTTAGTCTGTCTTCCTCTCGTGCACTAATCCTCACATTGGGTTCAGGCTAATGGCTGCATTCTGCCTCTGTTGCCTCTTTAAGGCCTTTTTTCAGGTACAAGCACATTTTCAAGTCATGGGTATAGATATTGGCGGTGAATTGGAAAGACACAGTTCAGTTCCCAACAGGCCCAAGACGTGTTTTAAACCTGCACTACAGTGTGCAGAAACTGGCGGGTACTAACCTGGAATCAGATTCATCTCTGTCCATACAGATCTACTGCCCATACAGAATGAAGATGAGAACCTCAGAGCACAGCTCTCTCTGCTACGAGAGGGTCTTCTCGGGCCGGCCGGCTGTGGCCTGCTGGCCACACTCCATACCCAATGAACAAGGCTGTTTCTCTGAGAGGAGCTGTGAAACAGGTCCTCTGCCCATCGAAACCAGTCCACCATCTTTTCCTGCTACACTGCCAGGCGTGTCACGGTTGCTCGTCAATGAGCGGTTATTTTTTTCCACTCTTTCTGTCTTCTCCTTGTTTGCTCTTATGTTTTCTATGTGCTCACATTCAGAAGGTGCTTCAAAGTAAAAGTTCTAATGTCTGCTGAATCTCAGATGCTATGAAACAAAGATGTCACCCAGTCTGGTGAATTTCTAAATAATCCCAAGTAGTAGAAGTCTAGGTTGGTCTTTAAAGGGCAACAGCTATCAATATTCATCCGTTTCCTTCTAAATTCCTTCTTTCTCCACAAAGTGTGTGGTAGGAACTGACAGCTCCTAGTCAGAGCACAGCAGATCTTCTTTCTGTACACATGTATGCCGTTTCTGTCACCTTGTGTGTTCGCCAGCATTCAGAGAATGTGCCCCCTGCCCCTCTTGGTCACATGCTATGTCATGGAGAACTCAGAACATTTCTATGGCTTGTTACACCTTTGTACAAACTGTAGAGGTAGAGCAAGGTTGGGCTGCGTATGTTTCTGTGCATTTGCTCCTTCCTCTCAGTGTCTTATCAGGCCACAGCGTCACGGGGGAACACATGCGTGAATACACTGAAAGCATGCTTTAAAACGTCACACAGTTATGCTAGTAACAGAAAACCGTGTCAGGCTCCAAGTGTGTAATAAGATATAAAAGTTAGATTGACTGTTTGCAATAAAATTTTCTCTTCAGAGGAGCAATGTGATACGATATGATATATTTGTGTCCTGAAGTCACCAGGAATGTTCCTGTATATGCAGATGGAAATGATGAGATAGTGAAAGCATTTGTAAAGATAGCTCTGTCAGATAAAAGTTAAATAGAATAAATGCTCTTGGAGTAAAGGTTAATTTTGGAGTCATATGGTAGGCTATAAAGGGATAGATAGCTCAGGGGTTACGTACACTTGCTGCTATTGAAGAGAGCCCAGTGTTAGTTCCAAGCACCCACATGGTAGCTTATAACTGTACCTTCAATTCCAGAGGATCTGTTACCCTCTGGCCTTCAAGAGCAACTGCACCTAGATGGTGCATATGAATTCAGAGAGGCATATATATATGTAAATAACCAACAAAACAAATAAATCTTAACAAAAGCACATAGTCTTTTGAGATGGATATTTATAGACAGGAAAAAATGTGATTATTCCAGGTTCATTAGACTACCTGAATTATAAATTTTCATGTTGTGAGTTAAAAAAATTTTACCCATGAAGTTCATGGGACTTCATAGCTTCCAGCAGCAATCATAACTGCACACTAGATCATGTTCTGTCAATTGGAAAAGATAACATACTATTATAAATATGGCATGTTGTTATTATACATGATTATCTAAGGAATTGAGATTATGTATCCACAAATCACATTGTGGGTTAAATTAAGACTTACTCAGCTTCTGTTGGGAATTACCTGCATCATTTGAATGGCTTTCAAAATGTGGCCTACCAGAAATATGAAATGTTAGCCTAGTAACTGTTATATACACCACATTATTATAATTTCTGTGACCTGATAAGATAGTGAAAGGAGAGTCATTTTAGTGACTTCCCTTCCTGCCGCCTCAGCACTCTCCAGGTCCCCACACACAGTAGCTTAGTGGTTCACATGACTGGAGTCTGTCCCGTGTCCAAACTACAGGGGCTCGTCTTCTCTTGAGCATTTACCATTGGCAATGGTGATGAGACCCTCAATAGTTCAGCGTCAGTTTGATACTCTAGAACCCTGGTTTCCTGACCTGGAAGGGGGCATCCCCAGGTTTACATAGGAGCAGTCCACATGTCCACAAGGCTCCATGTGCATGTGAGGACAGAAATAAACTATAGATCTCATCAGGACAAGACAGCTAGTAGGGGAAATTGAGATTCCTAGGCTGCTGAATGGTATAGGGGCCACCATTTTAAACACAACTTCAGATCATCACAAAGCAGTCATGAAAATGATAATGTCGAGAGGAAATATAATCAGTGAATTTCAATGTTTACTTTTCCATTTTTGTTTGTTTTTTGTTTGACTGATTTTAGTATATGCTGGTCCCAGAATAGCTCTGCACGGTTTTCCTTGCCCTTTCTCATGGGAGAGAAAATGGGTTCTCTTTTTAAAAGACCAGGAGACTCATAGTTGTTAGAGTATGGAGAAAATTGATCAAAATATTAATTAGACTTTTGTTTTGCTAGTTTGCATAGACAGATGGAGTTCTGATCTTTACCAGCGCCGTGACTCGTGGAACTGCATGTGTACTGAGATGCCATTATTAACACAACAGTAGTTTCGGCAGTTGGTAATTATTGGCATAATTAAACATTTATCAAGAAATGAGTATTTATCATTCATTAAACTTTCATTAAAACTCCATCTTAGCACAGGCTAGATTAGCCAGTGATTTTCACATGATAACGTCTTAACTTCTGGCACAAGTATAGATATTTCCTTAATAACTGAAGTAGTACACAAGGTAATGTTCCAAGAACTGTGAGCAATTACTGGATTCAGATTCATTTTGTAGTAAGCATTTGTTGAGGCTTGGACCCAGAGTTAGAAGGTATTTGGCAATACTCTTCGGGGCTTGCAGTATTTGGCACTTTTTAACAGTATCGCTAGGAAAACGTGTTACCCTTGGCAAAGGAAAGTTACTGTAAGCAAGCTCTGTGATGACATTTACATGGCTTAACTTCTCCCATAGATGGCGTGTTTCCGTGTTTTAGAGATGAAATTCCATAGTGAAAGCTAGAATTGAAGTAGTACCTTGTAGCGTCACCCTCTAAATGCCGCCGGGAATCTTGTGTTGCCACCCTGAGGTCTCACAGAGCATGTCCTGTGTGCAGAGACATCCAAAGGGTGCATTCGGATGGTTGACTCAGACATCGTCGCCATCCCCAGAACTGAAGAAGCGAGTGCTGTGGACATGGACCTGGAGAGATGCACCTGCGGGCTGCTCTCAGCTCCTTTACCTTTATTTCTCTTTTGTGTATGTAGCTGCTCTACCGCTCACCAGCGTGACTCTCCGGAATTCCTTGGTGCTGTGTAGACAGGGTTAGATATGTTAAAAACATCCATGTGTCCTCAACAGGACTCATCTACATGGTAAACAACAGTTTTCGCTTTGAAAGGATAACAGTGCATTATCCTTAGCTATAGTCACGCTGCCACGTAATAGCACAGCAGGGCTCCTTCCTTCCTTCCCAACCTTACCTTAGTACCCATGGCCAGCCACTTCATGTCCTGCCCTCCCCCACCACTCACAGCATCTTACAGCCACCACTCCCCTCAGCTGTTAGGTTTACAGTAAATCTACAGTAAGGCATGCACTTCATAATAAAGTAGCCCCACTTCTCGCCTTTTTCACGACAGGGCTCTGTTATTTGAGGGCTGAGTAGTATTCCATTGTGTATGTGCACCACTGTCTTTACTCAGTCCACCAGGTGACGAGCATCTGACTTGTTTCCATGTTCTGCCCACTGTAAATAAGGCGCAATACATATCAAGTGCAAAGGAGTCTTTAGTGTGCTGGTTCTATCACTTAGCTATATATACCCAGTAGTAGGATATGTGGATCATGGAGTGGACCTACTTTTAGGTCTTTGAAGAACACTACTATCCTCATCATGGTTGTACAAATTCACTTGGTCATCAGCAATGTGCAGCAGAGAAGCTCTCAATGTCTTCTTCATCTTTAAATTTTTCAAAAACTGCAATTTTAATATACTTTTTATTTATTTGTTGAGGATTTTATACATGTATACAGTGTATTTTGATCACATCCATTTTTACTTCCTTCCTCCAACTCCTTCCAGATTCCCACCCACAGTATCCCTTTCCCAACTTCATGGCTTCTTCTTTAAATATATAAATATACACACAAATATATATGTATACAAATACACACACATATATAAACATATACATGCACACATACACACATATATATACACATATGCACACACATATACATGCACACATACACATATGTATACACATACACACATATAGACATACATATATGTGTTTACACATATACACACGTGTGTGCTGTTGTGTGTTTGCTATTGAGTCCAATTGGTGTGTGTTATAGGGCCTTATGCTAGACCAGGAGCAACCATCCAGGGGCCACCTCCTTGAAGAAAGCAGTCTCCCTCCCTCCGCAGCCATCAGCTACCAATTGTTCCTCATCTAGGGGTGGGAAAGTGGAAGTTCTATGGCCTGTTACTCTGTAGTTAATTCTCTGGGTAGATGTAGAGCCCCAACCTGTACTTAGGCCAGCTTGCTAATATTAACCTTTGTCTGCATCGTTGTGGGAAAGCTTGGCTTGTGTTGAGAGTTCTGGGTTTCCACATCACACTAGACATGGGGGAAATACCATTACCTAAGACTGCTTGAAAGCCTCTTCACATACATGCTAGTGCTTCAAATCTTATTCGATATTCAGCAACTTTGTTTTTGTTTTCTCTTGGGCAAAAAATTTACTGTATCAGTGCTTTTATGTCACAAGAATGAATTGAATTTGTACCCGTTAGTGCAAACAACAGTAGACAGAGTGGTAACCTAGTGGAAAACAAATAGACACCCCGTCCCTTTTGGGGATTCAGAGAGGTTCAGAAAGATGGAGCTGACGGTGGAGAGGTGGCAGATAAAAAGAGGCCAAAGCAGGGAAGAATCCCGCGGTCATTTATTACTGTGCCATCTTCATAGTGTTTGCTGAACCAAGGTGCAGAATAATGATTCAGACAAATGGCGTTAATCATAGCCTCGGCCCCTCGGCAAAGCGCAGTGCCTCACTCCGCAGCAGGAGACCTAATCAGATTCTCCAAAACTTGTTCCAGAAAGAGAGAATTTTCTGTCTTTAGTTTTTCTGTGGATGTCTTCCCGTGGGATATGTCACCTTTAAAAGAAGCAGAGTGGTAAGAAATTGTTCCCTCTTCCTGTCTCCTTTCTACAACCTCAGAAAGAATCGTGTTCAACTTCATGATGAATATTTACAGTGAAACACTATTATCTTTATATCTTCTTGATATTCATTCAGTATGGGCAAGAGCTGTAATGACCAGTGAAAGCATAGCTTCCAATCCTGATAGGAGCTCAGTTTACTTACTCAAAAATGGTTTTCAGTGGCCCTTTGCTTCATGGAACAAGCTGTGTTTCGTGTGGGAGTCACTGTTCTGTCGGGGAAGAGGGAGTAAGAGAGGGGATTAATTCAAAGCTGACCAACTCTTAAGGCTATCCCTTGCGTGCTTATGAGGGTCTGCCCAGGGAGTTTACATAATGTCCTAGTTAGGCTTAGATATGTGTCAGAAGCCAGTCAAACTGTTCCATCTGTTGTGGTGAGTTTTCTGGGATTTTTAAAACAATTAGCCTCGTTGGTCGGCCATATTGGTTATTGTCAAGGATATAAGTTCATTAGTGAAACCACAGTTGTGTATCCTTTCAGGCCCTTTGATTGTGTATATATTTCTGCATCACTCCATCACACACACTTTGACTTTTGGATAGAAGGGAAAACAATTTAGAGATGTGTTTATACATCATCTCGGGGGGAAATTAAGCTGACATGTGGGAGGTTAATATACACACTTCAATTCTGTGTTGATTTGCTGTTTTCTTCTTCATAACTCCAGGTAAACAGGCAGAGCTGCCGTCTGATGTGCAGGTTAAGTGTGGTTGCAGGCTATTATACATCATTAGAGTAAGTAACAACAGTCATGAAGAAAGATGGGAGCCCCGCACTTGTGGCTGCATGGACACCCATCTGTCATCTGCTACAGCACCACAAAAATTAGTCGCAGCAGCCTTTGTGGAATTTATAGCTCAGTGTGAGGAAATTAGGCTGTGAGTCACACCGCTTTGCATGATTAGCACTAATGTGTTTTGCAACCCCCCCCCTTTCCAATGACAAATTTGTCCTAAAACTTTTTCTTTGATACCATTTTTGTTGCCAACTTACCAAACACTGCATTTGTTGCTGAGCATACAGCCACTTGTTGCAGTTATGCGACGGGTAGGTACCTGTTGTGTTCTAGATGTGACATCTGGCATTCCCCTGCCACTGTGTCCTTTTGCCTCTGCCCTTTCTAAGGGAACAAAGCAAGCAATGGTAGAGCAGCAATGACAGCCGCGCTGTGTAGCAGCCTGGATCTCAGGCCCCAGCCCTGAATCAACTGAATAATCAATTCATTATTAATCATACAATAAACATACAAAGATGTATATTTTTAGCTGACAGCTGGCAGGCATAGTTTTTTTTTTTTATTTTTGGAAATCACCATGCACAGGAAGGAACAGTGACTGAAAAGAACTGGGCCTAGAGCCACTGCACATTACGGCTGGACAGCCTGTCCTGGGAATTGTGTGCGTGTGATCCGCACATCCCCCTCACCTCTGGAATACATTCCCAGGGCCAGTTCTTGGCTTCTGAGGCTTTTGTTAGCTGAGGTGCCTTGTAATAGGGCGAGGAATCACAGTAGAGTAGGATCTATAGGTATTAGTGTCAAGAAGAACAATGTCGTACTTGTCCTTTCTTCTGGGTTATTGCATGGGTCATACAAAGATGGGGATGAGTTCACAGAAAACAGAGAAACCAGAGGTGGTGAGAACAGGGGGTAGGTGGGGGAAGTGACCGAGCTGCAGAAATACATGATCCAGCTGATGCAAAAAATAACGGGCAGCTCTTTCCTCCCGAGCAGCAGCATGCATAGAGGTGCCTGGCAAACCATTCCAGCTTCTCAGGCCGGGGACGGCGAGCTGGAGCAGAGGGTGGTGAGCATCCAAACAACCCTCGCTAAGTTTTAGCAATAACTTCCCAACCTTTGCAGATGGATTACAGCAGAAATGAGAAAACTGGTATAATTCTGCGGTTTACATAGACGAAACAATGTTGATAGGGAAAATATGATTTAGAGGTGGAGGGTAGTGTCACCTAGCAGCTCCTACGTGTGTGTGTGGAGCCCTCATTGTTTCACAGACGAGAATTTACACCATTCGTTGTTAAAATGACATGCCTGAATGAGTCAGACCTGCCTCATTCACACCCAAGATGAGGAACATGATTTATTGTCTGTCCTTTGAATTTCTGTGAGCATTCTGTCTAAACTTTAAAAGGGGATTGCATTTGCGATTAAATCTTAACAAATGTTATTTTAACTAGACTGCAATATATGTTATTGACAACAAGCAACTTTTCTTCTCAAAATAACATTGGTGCTTAGGCATGCAATTTACAAAAATGACAAGGAAGGGTGGTACTTTTTCCAAGGTGAATGCAAGTTGACTGATTAGCTGGTATTTTAACTTAGATTCTTGCAAATTACAGACATAAGAAACCCTGCAATTTATATGTACTTTGGAAGTGAAAGCTTTAATCCCGTGACTCGGGAAAGTAAAGCGGTAATAATTTAAGTACCATATTTTATTTATCCCTCAGGGTTGTCAGCTGATACGAGAAGTATTTCCACTATTTTGGGGTTGCTGCCTTTGGCTACCTAATTGCTTCTTAGGAAGTAAGAGGGAAATTGCTTATATAACTACATGGAGAGTCTTTGGCAGCGTCGAGCCAAGGCATCAATCAGTCCATCTGGGTAAAATCACAAGCTGACTCCGATATTGCTAAATATTTATACTGTCAAATACACACAGACATCCAGATGAAAAGAGGCATTCATTACGAATTCTCCAGCTTGTCAGTTTAAAGATGTAGATTAGAGCAAAACCTCCCACCATGGTACTGCGTGCTCAAGAAAAGTCTATATTTAGCCATTCCGAGCAATAAATATCATCATATTGCCTCATTTAGGTAAATAGAGAATAAATATTGTCAAGATGATCTAGAGATAATGTAAACAGACCCCTGTTCAGAGTCTGTTACAGGGAATTCCAGGACAGTGATGTGCTGGTGACGCTTGGGGTTTGACCCTCTTTCCTAATCGCGTACCCTCCCCTTTTTTGGTAGTGAAGATGTGTTACTGACAGATTATGGGGGAAGATGAAGGGAAGAAGTGAACACAAAGGTGATCTTAAGTTGTGTGAATCCAAGCACTAATTAGCACTTGTGCCGCAGCATTGTCTTGATAGTCCCCAAGCTGCGGCTGCCAAAAATAGGGAGACAAGCACGGCGCTGCAGCCACCTCCGGCACAGGCTTGGGCAGTGTGGCGCGGTCCACCCAAGTGGGCTGTACCCTGGACTCGGTGTGCATACATTGTTCTGTGACAAAAGTTCTTACAGAGGATTGGCCACCAAGGATGAGTGCCACACCTTGACATAGCTCAAGTCTGTGCTGAAAACTACAGGCTCCACGCAGCACAGACAATCCCATTCAGTGTGTGTTCTGTCTGCGCAGAGAACATGGCCCTTTCCCAGGGGCACGCACACTCCTCTCTTCACTGGTAATTGATAATTTTAGAAGTTATACTCGAAGGGAATTTTAACTGATGTCAAAGTTTTAGTTAATTACACTAGATGATTTTTTGAGATTAATAATTAACATCCCTCTTTATAACTAAATATCCATAATTAATCAGCAAATCATAACGTGAAGACTAATTAACTTCAAACTCAAATTCTAACAGAAAATCCATATTACTCTCCAGCATCATTAATTACCAAAGTAATCAAACTTATCTCTCACGGGTTGCAGCAGAGCTCTGTGGGCTCCTCAGCTCAGCCTGTGTGCTAAAACCTTTCCAGAGGACTTGAGGGGTGATGCTGAGATTACAGATTGCTCAGAACTGGCCCCATGCTGTCTTATCCATAAGGCTAGGGAAGCTAGGTGGGAACACAGCAGAGCAGAAAGTTCCCAGATTTGTGTGTTTCCACGGGAGATCTCTGGGATTTGGTTTCATCTTTAAAACAGAACCAAGCTCTTTTGTCCTTTTTCCCCCTACTCTTTTCAAAATGCTACTTGGCTGACTTAAAACAGGTTAGCTAGCAAGAGAGAGAGAGCAGGCTCACAAGAATGTGTTTTAAAACAGTAAAAATATATCCATCATTCATGCTAAAAACAAGGAAAAGTATGCGATGTGAAGAAGAGAAGTGTTACATACAAGACCAAAAACACTAGCATGCAAGCCGCAGCACTCCACACGCTCCCCAGTGTGGGAGAGCAGTTTGATGCCACTGCTTTGCAACACTGGAGAGGTAGCTTTGTAGGGGTTTTCTTTAGAAGATAGCAGTCAACAGTATAGTTAGATCCACCCTTCCATCACTGTACCACCTCGTTTCCAAGTGCACACGTGGAATACTGTTCTTTTGTGTGGCAGCTGTAAAAATCCTCAGCAATTTCTACTGTCAAGAAAACTCTGGATAAATAGGGGCTGTTAACTTAGGCAGATAGCGGAGGTTATTTGGTGGCAATCAGGAACTCATGGCACTTCAACTAATGGGTTATGATCAGAAACTGTTCCTAATAGCCAGCTAGACGGATCTGAATATGAAGATTTCTATAATTTTGTTGTCAGCTTGTGATGTACTCTAGTGCTAATTATTTGGAACAATTATGTTTTCCTAATAACAAAAGAAGCAGCAGTGAATTAAGCAGGCTCACCTTCAGATCTGCAGATAACAGTTTAAATGCACTTGCCATTAAGAAATAGCATTTCTTTTTGCTTTGCGGAGCCCTAATTATTTCAGATGCTTGTCTTTTAAAGCCCCTGCCTTACTTCTTCTGAACCTATTCCGTGTCAGTGTACACTGCCGACTTCAGTATTTTTTGGTCTTCGGTTTATGCCTGTACCTCCATAGACTGCTTACTTCATTTGGTTATTCACAAACCACAATTAGTGCAGTAATTAACATGTAGGTCCTTCAGAGGAAGACTGCTAGGATTCGGGGACATCTCTCATCATCCTGACTGATGTGTGGATGATAAAGAGACTGCGGTTGATATGGTGACAGGATGTGTCCTCTCTCATGGTAACTGTGCTGCAGGGAAATTCAGACAGGACCTTGGTCCACAGGGCCTCACGTTTGGAAAAAGTAATTATCCACACTGTTTCTATAATTCAACTAGGTGTTATCCTGCATTTGCAGCTGTCAAATCATTTGTTTTAAATGATTTTTTAATATCTTATGAATACTTGAAAGTTTTGAGTTTTGCACATTATCTCCTACTTTTTTAACACAAAGGCCATGCATTCATTCATTCATTCCTGCCTTCCCTTTCTTGTCTCTTTTTTCTCCAATACTTAGCATCAGATGCTAACTTCAGTCAGTGCAGGCCATATTTTCTAGATTGTAGTCAGAAAAGACTCAACTTTATACATTTTCCTAGAGGCTTTTTTTTGATCCAATGTTGTTTCAAGCCATGGTGAATGAGTGGTGCACAATGAGGCAGGACTGAACGTGAAAGAAGATTTAATGATGGCTCTCCTGTGGCTCCGGGCGCTCCTCTCCGCCAGCATTTGGCTTCTCTGCTCCTATAAGCAGAGCACCTTTTGTCGTCATTGGTGTCTGCCTCTGGACTCCGGGGGTCTGGTCTCCCCAGAAGGCGTGTGAAAGGATGTGGTAACTTCAGGAGTGTCTGCCCTTCCTTGGTGCAGTGACTCCTGCAGGGCTTCAGCCCTCCTTCAGAAGGGCGGGACAGAGACTTCAGTGTGTGCAGCGGTGTGGCAGAGGCAGCTCAGCTCCTGTGTAACTAGGAAGCAGGATGAATGACAAGAGCCAAGGTTGGTCACCCCATTCAAAGGCGCATCCCAAATTAACGTCTCCAGCTAGGGACCATGCCTTCAAAACATGAGACTGTGGGGAGCAACTCAGTCTCAAACTGTACCACTAACGCTGTTTTTAGATCATTCCCTAAAGTGCTGCTAGACTCGGGCTTCTTCCCAGGCTGGAGTTCAGAGTGAAATAGGAGGAGGACATAAGCTTTGGACGTCAGTGTTGGTAGAGAGAGTTGTAGACGGGCTGCGACTGCAGGTTATTCCATGCTTCTTATGTAACATATTGATCTGTGTTCACATGGAGGCACAGTTCTGTCTTTGTACCATATCACCAAGTAGCTCTGTACATTTAGCTGCGTAGTAACGTGTCAGTTTGTTCTGAGTGGATAGTGTACTTTGTCTCTACTTCTTGTTGATAAGAGTTGACTACAGTTGGTTTTGAACCAGAGAATAATCAAGCCTTTCAGCATTATGAACTCTTTAATATTTTGTAGCTGACTGTGTGTATTTACTAGACCATCTTTGCCAATCAGAACGTAGAGTTGCTGTGCTATCGGCATCATTTATATTGGCCTATATTGGTGCTGCTGTAACTGAGTCTATAAATCTGTTGTTTCTAATATGTAGTTGTGGTTTTTATCTTTTCTTTCTGAATCTTCTTTAATTTTTGAGATTGTTGCAGCATTCCATTTCTCCCTTTCTTTCCTTCAACCATCCCATATCCCCCTCTCCACTCTCCTTCAAATTCATGACCCGTTGTTCATTCATTGTTGCTGCATGTCTGTATGTGTACAGTGCTACATAGAGTTCTTTCTGCATAGCCGGGGCCTCAGGCTTTTCCCATCCAGTTTGCCATGTTCATTGGCTTGTTCAGCTCACATTGGGGATTTTAAAAGTTTTATTATGTAAATATATATGGAGGGGGATTTTATGCACATGACTGTGATACCCACTGAGGCCAGAAAGGATATTAGATCCTCTGGAACTAGAGTTACGGAAAGTTGTGAGGTACCTGACATGGGAACTGGGAATCAATAAGTCATGTTATCTGCAAGAGCAACAAGCATGCCTAACCACTGAGCCATCTCTGTAATTTATATATAGCCTTCTTAATACCATGGAGTCTGACCATGGAGCATGGTGAGGAGGAGGAAGCTCTGAAAATGCTGGGTATGCACGTGGAGGAACGGTGCCCTATTCCGTTGTAATTACTTTGAAAAAGTGTTTCTAGAGAAAATGAAAACTGGCAGCATGTTCTGTGTGGTGAGCTCTGTAGCCAGACAGGCACATGCCGTGAGCTGCTTCATGGTATCTCTCCTAAGGCTGGGGATGTTTGGCAAGGCATCCATGGCCCTCATTGTGGACATACAGACTGCAACCCTTCAAGCCTGAAGAAGTTACACATCATAGCCCAGATCTGCCTGAACTTAGAATCTGCCTAAAGATGTGATTAGGGAAAATGATTAGGGAAAGGGCTAAACCATTAACAGTTAGGAGGCTTGCTGTGTTCATAAGGGAATAGAAAGGGAGACAGCCGTGACCACAGAAAAACCTGAAGTTCCCTTCCCACCTCCCCCACAACAAATCTCCCCCAAATTGCCTTCATGGTGGCATTTTAGCCGTGACTTAGAGGACTTGTAAGGAACTTGAGTCTCTCACGTTTGGCTGGTGTTGAAACACACCAAGAGAGCAAACAAGCAGCAAGTAACTGAGCGGGAAGCAGTGTTGAGCTACTGTGTTCCTGAAGGACAGAGAGTTAAGAACAACGTTAACTAACCCCAGCTACAGCCGTCTGGTAGACAGGCCAGTTTACTGTCTTCCTATAAAGCAGAATGAATCTTAGCAGGGTCTTTGCTTAATGAGGTAGAGCAGTTATGGACAGAATGTCTAAATGGCAGTAAGAAGCCTCTGGCTTCACCCATAAGCACAACACCGTACTTGGCTGACAAAGACCACCTGGCTTCAGACAGCTACATCTCTTACTCGCAGGCATCAATTCACACATATTTATCGTGTCAGAACATTTCAGAATGTTTGAATTTCTGTATTACCAATTAAAACTGAAACTTAAAAGTAAATGATACTTTAGCTTAATGACTTGGGGACTTCTTAAACGTCAGAGGATTATTTGAACAACAAGGCCTACGTTGCCTCTGTAAAATAGAAAGGAAACTAAACAGATGGGATTTGTCGAATGCTAAAACCAAGTCATTAAATTATTTTGATATCTTGTGATTTTAAAAAATGAAGTCATGCCGGGTGGTGGTGGCGCACACCTTTAATCCTAGCACTCAGGAAGCAGAGACAGGCGGATCTCTGTGAGTTCAAGACCAACCTGGTCTACAAGAGCTACTTCCAGGACAGGCTCCAAAGCTACAGAGAAACCTGGTCTTGAAAAAAGAAAAAAAAAACCGACATGATGTGTCTTGGAGTCCTGAGAAGAACTGTGGATTCTCAGGACTCCAAGACACATGTGGTGGTTTCGACTAGTGTGCACGCATGCGGCCATCTCTGCCATCTCTACAACCAAGTAAAAATTGTCCCATCAGAAAGTCCCATTGTTTCATCCTGACTTATCCCTACTCCCTAGCACTCTGCTTTGTGTCCTCCAGAATGGCACGTAAACGGAACTGACAGTGTGCTGCCTTTTTATTCAACATGCTTTTGAGATTCGTTCCTGTGGTTGAGCCTCTATCATCACTGCGTAGTATTCCATTGCATGGATGTATTGGTGTGTTTGTCTGTTCTGCTGGTGGTAGGCATTTTGGTTTTTCTACTTGGGAATGATTATAAACTACAGATGTTTAGTGCAGGTCTCTAGTGTTTTTATTTCATTAGGAGGGTTATTGTGAAAGATGTGGCAAATAGCCAAATTGTTGCCAGAAGTGATTGCGCCTCTTTGCATTCTCATCAGTAAAATGTGAAAGTAGCAGTGCCCCACGCCCTCTCCAGCACTTAGTGTTATTGTCTTTCTTCAATTCCAGCCAAATCCCAGTCCTTGCGTTGTGTAGCTCATAGTGACTTTGCTCTGCATTTCTAGAGACTGTAGATGTTAGTTTCTTTCCTAGTTGCGTGTATGCATGCAGTGCTCTAATGTTTGGAGAAGTGCCTCCTCTGAGTAAGTTAAAACATGCTCCCTGTGCTGTGGAGCTGCACAGGCCCTGAGGCCTTTCCTGTACGAGCTTGTGGTTTATTTGAGGATGAGGATGATTTTTTTACAACCTGATTGCCATCCCAGGTCCCTTTGTGCAGCCTGTGGAGCTCCTTGCTTTCTCCCTCCTCTTCTTTCTCCCCCTTTTCTTCCACTGATACCTAGTAACAAGTCCAGTAGCTGGATCAGCAGGCGCGGGTTCCTAAAATTTAGGCCTTTACCAAGCAGCAACATTTGATGATCAGGAACAGGAGTCTTTCTCCTTCTCTTTGAGGAACGCTTAGTATCTTTTTTTTTTTTGAGAATTTTATGCATGGATACAATATGTTCAAGTTCATTCTCCCCCTGCAGCTTCTCCTGTCTTGCCCTGACCACCTCTTTTTCCTCCTAATTTAATATGCGCTTGAACTCTTTGTGCTTTTTCGCCATGGTCTCTAAACACGCTAGGCCCACTTACCCTCACTGCCTATATTTGTATTCATGTAGTGCTGTCTGTGCGGGTATATGTAGGTATATATAGGTCTATGTGGGTAGCTTTCAAGGATCAAACCCCTAAAAGACATTTCAGTTACGGTGTGTGTGTGTGTGTGTGTGTGTGTGTGTGTGTGTGTGTGTGTGTGTGTGCGCGTGTGTGTGCGCGCACGTGTGTGCACATGCTTAGGAAATGGGGGATAGGATATGAGCATGCCACAGCACATGTGTAGAGATCAGAAGACAACTTAAGGGAGTCCGTTCTCCCCTATCCCTGTGTTGGTTACAAGGACTGAACTGGTGGCTGGCAGTGTTTTTTACCGCCTGAGCCCTTTCACCAGCCTGCTTTTTTTTTTATTGCTAAACACCATCATATTGAATAGTTATATGTTATTTTGACCTGTAGCTTTTGGCATCTACTAAGTAATTATGTTAAAAAAAAATACTGAGGATGAGGTCAACTCTGAGGCCAAAGAGAACACAACACTAAAACCATCTAGCAAAGAAAGAGGTCTTGGCCTTCTCGGAAGTGTTAAGAGCAGGTGATCTCCTCCCTCTCCATTGAGGCAGAGAAAGTCATATTCCATTGGGGGCAAAACTTGTTTATATGAAGCCTTGTGGGTTCATTGTTTTCATTAGTAAAGAGACAAGGCCCGCAGAGCCTGCTCATTGACAGCTCTGTTTCTAAACAAGATGTGCTGAAGGCGCTATATTGCTCCTGGATTCCACTGTTTGGGGCATTCCTCACTCAAGCTGGAGCTGACCTGGTGTTTTCTTCTGCCCTCGCCTTTCTGCCATTCTCCCAGTGTTAGGACAACATTGGGTGATGCTCCTGATCAGGAAATGGACCCAAACTTAAATAACCCTGGCCACTCCCAACTTTGGATGGCCCTTCACTAAATCTCATAATCTGCCATAGATAACGCGATTCTCATGATAGGGTCATGATGCTGGATAAGTGGTTTATTAAAACAAAATTATTGTTGTTCCGTGTAACTTAAGAATCTCTTCCTGTTAGAGACCACCGTAGACCTGGGATTTCAGGCAGAGACTAGCAGTTGCCTAGTTACTCACCAGACTTCTGCTGGGCACTCCCCACCAGCTGTGGCTACACTCATCACTAAGTTTTCAAATTCCATTTCAGCAAAGAATTTCTTCAAGGATATCTCTATAAAAATAAGTAAGTCAATGATATGTTTGGATGAGAAATGAAATATATTCCAACTCAAAAGTAGAAGCGTGTGTGTGTGTGTATGAGAGAAAGAGAGACATTGACCCCATTCCATATTCGTGTTTTGAGTACTAGCTAGGGGAAGTAAGTACAACATGTGTGTGTGTGTATGTATATGTGTAAGTGGCCTTTTCTGTCGCACCAACCAGTTCCCAAATAACCACATAGACTTATTATTAATTATAAATGCTCAGCCTATAGCTCAAGCTTGTTACTAATGCTTACATTTTAAATTAACGCTTTCTTTTTATATATGCTCTGCCATGTGGCAGTACATTTTTTAACATGGCAAGTTCATCTTGTTTCTCTCCATATCTTCTCCCAACTCCTCCTCAGACTCCACCCTTTTCTTCCCAGCATTCTCTCTGCCATGAAAAATCCAGCCTAGCCATCAGCCAATCTGTTTATTATTAACAATGAGAGCAACACATCTTCACAGTGTGTGGAAGGATTATTCCACAGCATTTCTCTCTTTTTGTCTAAATAAGAACGAAGGTTTTAGCTCTAATATAGTAAAACTATGTATAATAAAAACAGTTATCAGGTAAGAATAACAGTTACAGTATCAAGTCCATTTGCATTTGGCAAAAATTAGAGAAAATATTTCATTATCTATCTTTGTGAGTCCAGAGTTTTATACCTAATTTACTTTTTATCATATCTAAGGCAAACTTTAATTATTTAGTCTTTAACTCCACCAAAAATCCCAGAAGAGAATACTGTTACAGGACATCTTGCTGCCTGGACAGTCACCCAAAGTTTTTCTATAACTTTGGGCATCCAACTTTGAGCTACAGATCCAATATATCTGACAGACATTTTTGAGAATCGGGAATTTTTTTAAATTTATTTATTTATTAAAGATTTCTGTCTCTTCCCAGCCACCGCCTCCCATTTCCCCCCCCTCCCCCAATCAAGTTCCCCTCCCTTGTCAGCCCAAAGAGCAATCAGGGTTCCCTGTCCTGTGGGAAGTCCAAGGACCACCCACCTCCATCCAGGTCTAGTAAGGTGAGCATCCAAACTGCCTAGGCTCCTACAAAGCCAGTACGTGCAGTAGGATCATTTTAAAGGACTGTTCTACCTTTTCTTGACAAAGTTGGGAAGTAACTTTTTTTTTGCATTCTGCTAATCCAGTTTGGACACAATGCAGTTTTTCTGTTTTGTTTTGTTCAAATGGCTAGCTTTTACCATAAATAACAAACTCCATACAGAGGTTCTTCAGTGTCCATCATATTTTGAAGTAAATTGATACTGTCAAGAGCAGACATGTCCCACTGTCATAAAAAAAACCTTAGGTTATTAAATATATTAAGTGCCATATTCTGTATGTTTGAAGAACATATGTATCTATCTAAATATATCTGTTTAACTTTGAGAACATACCTAATATGACTGAGTACAAGTTTAATTATAGGTGACTAAGTACTAACCTGTATTTTCAATCAAACATTACATTTTTAAATGAATTGCATAGCAATACCCCAAGCAAGAGTAGAAATATACATATAGTATAGCAAAAATAACTTTAAATTTGTATCAATATACCAAAACCCATACAATGTAAAATATTTTGAGATATTGTTGTTGTTTAGCCTAAAGTAGATAATCTACCCTTTTTTCCTATTATTCCTATGTAGATACATTCACCTTAACAGAAACTTTTTAAAATCTATCTCTCTCCAACTCAAAATAAGTTATTTTTTATTTTGATTGAAATGCATGTTAATAACTGAACCATTCAACTTAACATTGTATACATAAACTATAAGCACTGACCTTATCTCTTTAAACATCCTTTTTGGCTTGGGTTAGGGCATCCACCAAAACAGTTGACAAGGTGTTGGTTTTCTACACAGACTCTTCTTAAGAGAATGGAAATGAGGCTAAAGTTCCTGAAAACGCAACACAAATATGCCAGGCCCATCTGTGGCAGCCTCTCACTCTCTTGTTCTCCACCAGGCAGTTTGTGGAACTGTTTGGTAGGTGCCACGGTCCGCAGCATCCATCTCCACTCCCTCGGCTGCACCCTTCACTCTCTGTTCTAGTATTTCTTACTCACCCTGTTCTCTTAAAATGGAAACCTTAATGCCAAGAACCTTGAGTGACTTCCACAGGTTTCTCTGAAACTGAGATTTTCAGACCGGGGACTTGGTTTTGAATCCCAAATGGAAGATGAACAACATTAGGATGAAGGCATATACTCTGATGAGAAGTATCCAGCCCTGAATCTACAGACCTACTGCATTTTCCCCTTGCTCTCTGTTTCTTCATCCTCTCAGCATTTCCCAATCTTTAAATATGTAAAGAGTTTCAGTGTGACAAAACAACCAACCTTGACTTAGCTGTTGTTACTGCTTCTGGACTTCCATTCAGATGATCAGAAGGAAGTCATTAGTGAACTCTCACACTCAGCTAAATGTGGTCACTATAAATCCGTTTGAGCTCTTATATTACAATCAACCCATTAATTTCGAGATCCAGACAGTGTAAAGGCTGCTGTGTTGAGGAAGTAGAGGTAAATTCAGTATGCAAGAGTCTGTGCTCTCAATTCTGCTTTCCTAGCCGAACAGGACTGTTTACACTGCAGGGTCCCTCTGGCTGCCCGTCCAGTGGCTTTGTCAACATTAGCCAGTAGTGCAGAGTTGTGCAGCTGGAAAGGCCTGGCCACACCCAGAAAACACCGAGAACTGGGTGCAGGAAGCCGAGTAGCTGCAGGACCCAAAGCATCTCAGGCACTGTTGTCGTGTTTGGAAGTTCCAGGGGAGATTTCAGGTTTTCTGACAATCTACTTGCCGTCAAATAGTTACAAATAGTTAGCCCGTGAAGTCATGCAGCCAGCGGTGATCATCAGCACCAAGTCACCCTTCCTCCTTTGAACACAGTCTCAGAACCTGTCACAGGTGGAATACAGCATCTCTCTTGGCTTATCCCCTCAGAATGAATGCCCAAAGGATATCAGTGTAGATTTAGTCCAGTACTTTTGATATTTTTAGGCCCCCTCTTCTCCCCCTTTTCCCTCCCTTCTCTGGAACCGCAGGGCATTCTGTGGGAATTAGGCATTTGTCTCCCAAGTATACCATAGTATCTTAATGATACTTTCCAAAACTTGGTCCCTATTCCTAGCTCGGCACTCTGTAAATTAAGTTAGATAACTGTTAGATCTCCAGGATAATGCAGACATGCAAACCCAGTAATCAAATGGACACATAGAAAAACTGAGATATATAGTGTCACTCTCTGTTTTGCCCTTTGGCAATTCTGCTTTGAGTTTCTTTCAGCCAGAAAATGAGGAAGTAATTCAGCACTGTCGTTCTGATTGCCTTGCTACTCCAGGAAAGAACAGAGCATTTTTGTTCAGCAAAATGTTTGACATTCTTTACTAGTGAACAGAAATGAAGGTAAACAGGGGAGTTCCCACAATTTGGAGAACATCATTCCAGGCTCCCAACCCATCGTTTGCTTCTGTTAATGAAGCCAATAATCAGATTGCCTGTCTTCTGATTTTATGTAAAATGGGCCATATGTGAATATTCACAGCTCACTCACCATGTGTCATAAAGGGCAGTGACCAGCGCAGCACTGGTGCCGTACTGTCCTCGCGGTGGCTGCTTCCCCCACTCCCTGGGTTCTCAAGAGCACCCTCCTGAGTTGTGGTCTTTGTAATAGTATAGGAGCCTCCCAGAAGTAGTCTACTGTCTGTCTTCCTGGGTTTTTGTTGTTGTTGTTGTTTTTACATTTCAAGTTGGTTGTCACTGTCTCTTTGCCTCCCGTGACGCATGTCTTGACTTCCCAGTCTCCTTGCTTGGCCCCAAGTCTTCAGTTGTTCATGTCTTTGAAGTCTCTTCCTCAATCCTGTTCTTTGCTTGCCACCCCCACCTCACTGTGTGGGTGACCACAGCTCCTAGCTAACTTGTGGCACCATGTGTGTTCTGGTAATAGCCAATGGTGCAGTTTCTCACAAAGCCCAGCCTTGTCCCAGCCTTGTCCCAGCCCCAGAGCTGACTAGACAGCCCCCCCACCCCGGCTCTCCCACAGAAAGCAAGCATTGCTGCAGGTGGACAGTAATGCAAGCCTTTCTCATCAACTCTGGTAAGTCCTCCATGATTTTTCAAAAACCCTACTGAGATAGTTTTCATGAATTTTTATATGTTTATTTCATATGATATTACAAGCCATGAGAATATACTATTTGTAGGTACTTAGAAAATGGCATTTTTTGTACAGTCATTACTCCTGAAAGTGTAAATATTAAATTGGATGTTTCTTTGCATTTGGACATAAACCCAAGGCTGCCATGGGTGTGCGGCCGGGAGTGGAACCATTGACATTCTGTTATACCTAGCCACATGGGCATCACTGTGTGGTGCCGTCCCTGCAGATGTACAAATTCTGGGTGGCACTGTTCTAGCTTTCAGAAGAGAGCTAAAAGGAACATAAGTCCTTGTGCTCCAGGAGGCAGGGTGTCACACAGCCTACAGTGGCCTTGAATCTGTTAGATAGTACAGGAGGGCCTCTAACTCCACCCCACTCGGACAGTGGACAGAGAGAATGGATGGGTGGGGACTGAAGCTACCACAGGGATGCCTAGGACTCTGACATGATACCAGCAGCTTCTTCCTCCTCCCAGCAGCTTCAGGCCTTCGGCATATTAGCACATTGTCTTTCTTCTTCCTCCCCCACTGTTCTCAACCTCCGCCACCCTCGAAAAAGGTTGGTCAAAGTTTGGCTCCGTCATCCTTATAAGCTGAGTGTCTCAAGCAGCACTCAACCTTCTTCTTGGGCTCTGTCCTCCACTACGTAGTAGCCTACCTTTCTCCACCCTTCCATGGCTAAGGTCATAGCTCTTCCACTGTGGCCTCTGATCTACCAATATTTAAATGCAGTGTGCCATAGATTGTGCCAAGTGCTTGCACAACAATCTGGGTTCCTTCTTTTGGGGAGCTTATATTCTGAGGAGGTGTGATGAGAGCTCGCAGGGAGAGTGGCTTGCCTACAGGACTTCAAGAAACAAGGAAGCTAAAGCGTCCTTAATCTCTTAATTCTCTTTCACCTTTGCAGCTGCAAGAGCTCGGGAGTTTAATCTCAGCCCTCAGTGCATCGCTAGAAGGGACCCTGCCGCTAGAAGGGACCCTGCCGCGTCCTCACAGTTCCCTTCTCTTAGCACAGCTGTAGTTGTGCCTCCCTAGTGACTACTGATTCCTAAATTCAAGCCCCGCCCTCAGTATTGCATAACCTAATAGTTCCCACCTCTTCCCTCCCGATTCCTGCCTTCCAACCTTTCAGCCAAGCCAGACTGCTTACAGGGTTGTCATCTGCTCAGAATAGTATAGGATTTTCTCCACTACTTATTCTTACTCATCCTTTAAGCTGCGGGGTTTCTGTGGTGCTTCCTGGTTCCTGCCCTAGAAGGTGTAGGTTATTCTTTCTAGTAGATTATTAATTTATTACACACCAGAGTTTTTGTAGCTCAGATTTGGCTTGCCGATATAGTAGACTGTCAGTATTGGTGTTTGTTGAATAGTTAAGATTATTCTCCAAGAAAATTTAAGTTAGTGATATAAAGGAAACTAAAACCGTAGCAGATGTAGAGAACAGTATTACTGGGTGACTTGGAATTTAATAACCTTCTTTGTTTCGATGCTGGCTTTGAACTCCACCGAAGGTCTGACCTTGTTTAGTATTCTTTCTGTCTTGGTGAAATCTAAATAAAAAATAATCTTCTATTATCATTCTCGATGACTCTGATCTTTCAGTATCCATCTCTGCTGTCTAGAAACGGCATTCTCTCCTTGTGTCTCGGTAGATAATTGTGCAGTTTTGTTAAAAGAGAGTGCTTGCTTGGCCTTTGAAAGAAATCTTTGTTTGGATTCATTTTAAATGCCTGACTTTGCATGTCTACTAATGGGTACAGTGTGCCCACATACTGCTCAAGCAGCTTACAGAGACTCCAGCCAGATCCCAGAAGTGCTGTTTCTGTGTGATGATAGCCCATTCTTAGGCCTTTCTAATTCATAACTGGTGATCCCAATAGAATCCACTCAGAGCAGGCAGCTGTGGATGTACAACAAGCTCATGAGAGCCCAAGTCACAAGGCAAATGATGTGCTATAACCACTTGCCCCATGACTCAGCCTTGTCTGTCACTGGTCGGAGAGTTTCACTGAGGCAGGTGGCATGGTCCAGCTCCAGGATCCTAGGAGAACTACGGGAATTTAGCGAGATCCCATCCTTCATTCCTTCCCAGCAGTGATCTTCCACCCTTCCACCAGGATAGTTAGGAACTCAAGAGGCAGGGTTCCACATAGCACCCCTGGTCTCCCTCAGAGCCCTTTCATGCTCTAGACTCAACTTCAAGCACACAGTCACCCTGTATTCTTGGAAACAAGATGCCCGGCCTCTAGTGTGCACAGAAACCACCTACCAGGTACTGTCCTTGCACCTTTGTAATAAACAGGAAGCATTCATCACATCCAGGAATCATTCTAGGCTCCTGGAAACATGGAATTTGCTCTGTGACGAGCCAGGTGTGATCACATAAGAAAGGACAGTTCTCAATTATCAGTGTAGTTTCTGACGTGTCAAGTGGACATGTGGGTGTAACCAAGCACCTACATCCTACATCCCTCAATAGTTTACTGGTCCCAAGTTGTAGCACTGTTACTTAATCAGCATCCTGATGGTGACTTTATGGCTTCTGTATGCCAAAGCTCCTAATCTACACACCAGGCAGCATAGAAGGTTTTTTAAAAGACCAAGATTTCAGCATCCACTGGTTGAAAAGGAAACATGATCCATGTTGACCATGGCAGCACCTACCTGTCCTGACCCTACCTCTGCCGGTGTATGCAGGAGGCCGGAACAACAGCAGGAGCTTCACCCAAGTCAAGCCATAGGGCTGACCTGGCCCTCAGCCATGTGGTTGATGCCGGAAGGGACTGATGCCCTCTGTCCATCCTCCTCACTGTTTCCAACATGGGCATCTTTCCATGGTGCCCCACCCCTTGATGCCCAGCCTCTTCTTCTGCTGCTTCAACAGTCCTGCAGGCTGGAATGTCTTCCCTAAGGTGGGATCAAACTTTTCAGGACTCTTCCCCCAAGACACTTCAGTTCCCTTACCCAGCCAGACCAAGAAAGCAGCCATGTGCCAAGACCATATGACTCATTGTAAGATGCAGGGAAGAAGCCCGCATTGTCTTAAGTGTATACAAGCAGCTGCTGTCATTTGGGTAGGAGCAGATGTTCGACCTCCAAGAGCTTTGCAGATAATTAAAATCCTAACAGTTAGTGTTCTACCCCAGCTGTAGGTTCTGTTTACTGTAAATTTGATTTTAATGGTGCCTCTGTGCTGTTGCCGGGAAGCAGTTTGCTTTTTACCTTCATACAAAAGTGTCTGCAATGAAGACAAATGTATATTTCCTCTCATTTCCTCGGGAAAGATAGCACGGTACTAGAATGTGGAGGAGACAGGGCTCGACTAGGAGAGTGAGTGGGATCTGCTCATAGAGCTTGCAGGAAACAAAGGGAGACCGGCTGGCTCTGCTTTGTTAACTCTCTAAAGTCTGCCTGAGAGGCATGCCCTCCAGCCACACTGCCTAAGCTTTGTATTTACATAATTTTAAGGTATGTATAATGTGTACAACTTTTTGAAAAATAGGTCCTGTCTCCCGATGTTGTGTTATCTCTACTGAGCATTTATAAACTGTCAGAGGACATTTTGGAAAAGGTCGTTGAGCTTCTTAATTACCTGATTTCATAAAGCAGAAGGAATGCCTGTACTAGTTAAGAGAAGCCAAACCCAGGCAGGCTTACACGAGCAGATGGTGCTGTCCACCTGGAAGGACCTGGAAGCCTTCAGAAAGGTCCCCGCTGCAGGACTAGCGTTCTCCAGCCCTTCCTAGGGCCTCTAGCTTCCTTGTGGGAAGAGGAGAAAGCTGAGAGCCCTCCTGTTCTCAGCTTCTGGCATGAACGTTGCCCCAGGTAATGGTGTGCAAGAGCAAGCGAACCTAAGTCCCCTGGGGAGTGTGTTCCCAGGGAGACTGCCCAGGAAGGAGATGCGGAACACCCAACCAGCCTTCTGGCCCCATGCACCCAAAGTCATGTCTAGAATGTGAGCGGCACCCCGTACAAGTGCAAACGTAGACATCCCTCTTTTCCTCTCCTGGCTGCTCCCCCGCTCCCCCACTACTTCTCCCGTGGTTTATCCGAATGGACTAGAGACATTTGAGCAGGCTGCTGGTGAATCTCCTGGCTGTTTTTAGGAAGTGCTCTTCATGAGTAAATAACAAGATAGAGCCCTTCACAGTCTAACTGTAAAGTGCCATTCCATCACTCTGCGACACCTGATGACACTGTTTCTGTCACATGAGTGGGCTTTCCCAAGTTATATAGTTGGCATCCCATGATGTATTGCTGCAGCTCACAGGAGTCTGCTCAGCAGAGAAACAGTTAACCACTGCCTCCCTCACCCCCACCCACAGCCTAGCAGGATAACCTTAAAGGACGCCTTCTCACCTCACTGAGTGAGATTTGTGTGCCCAGCTCCTATTACTCCCAGATCTTCATGCATGAAAATGATAATATATACCTAAGGGTCTGCTATAATACAGAATTTCTTTAAAGTAAAACATTGTCTTTTATCCTTCGTCACTCTCCAGTGCCCATGGAAATGCCTGGGCCACAGAGACTATTCGTGGTAAAGTTAGACACCTGAACAAGTATATATTTCCAACTTGAGATAAAATTTATTCTTCATTTTTTTCTGAATATCTTAGAATTCTTTTCAGAGGTCTTCCATAGTCATCTCTGTCACTACCAGTGCGAAACACAACACTGGTGGTCCTTAAGAAAAAGGAGTTAAACTGTGTGGTGTCTAAGTGGCTGCCCTGCTTCTTTATGTGGACCCAAACTTTCATGGTGCATCTGCAGAGTTTGTGTGTCTGACCTAATGTCTGAAGAGCTTCCCAGTGGCTTGATTTCCGCTAATTTTTTATAGGATAATAATTTCTTTTGACTCTTGGGAAGCAGAGACCTTCATCAAATGGGGAGGGAGGGGACTTGTGCTGGTTTCCACTGCAGTTCTTAGGGTATCCCTGCGCAGGGCTATGTCTGGTGTAACTGAGTATTTTGACAAGATGCCCTGGGGTCATTGCTGTGACGCACGTACTGCATGCCTAGGTGAGCTGCATCACGGAGACTTACCTTAGGCTCAGAACAACCAAGCGTGTGCTCTGAGACAGCCTCACTCTTATGATGCTTATATTCAACAAGTACATAAAAGGCTAAAAGTAATTCTTAATTTTGTGCTTCAAATATCCTGCCTGTTTCTGTTTTCTATGCAAATTATAATAACACTTGTCAGAATGCATTTTCTAATGCTTGAGGTAATGGGCATTAGATACTGAACAACCTGTAATCTCAAAAAAAAAAATAAAGTTATGCCTTATTTACTAGTATACAAGTCCAAGAGGCTTACCCCACCCCCATCCTCATCATTCTTCCAGACACTTGTTCTTTTTTAATCCCAGACAAGTCCTACACTACACTGGACCGGGGTTTCGGACAAGAGTGGCGTGTGGGGTGTGTGTGTGGGGGGGGGGGTGGGAAGCCCCTCCCCGTGTGGACTGGACCAGGTTGCTCGGAAAGCTCTCACTCTAAAGCAGGTTGGAAGCGGGCGGGCGCCCTGCACGATGCCAGGGATTGTTGCTGTCTTTAAGATGAATAAATTACGGAGCAATTATCGACATTGACTGGCTAAACTATTGCTGACTGCTATTGTGAGAATAATGTATTCCCTGCTCTAAACTTCTAAAAGGTTATATTTCACTGAATTTTAATTTGTCATTTCTCCTGCTTTCACTTGAGAAAGTTATAAGCTTTTGTGACATTAAAATATGGCTCTAATTTATTAGCATAATCTGTTAATATTGTTTCATTTTAATAGACATTAAGTATGATTTTTTTAACATTCCTTTTAAAATTACATCTTAAAATGGAAGTCAGGAAAAATTATACATGGCTTAAGAATCACAGTGTCATGTGTGCCCCAAATTTTTATATGAAAAGTATTATTTTTTGGATCGCTTTATATCGAAGGCGCTTTAATTATGACACTGGAGCAGCCCGGCATTTTCAGGGTTTAGTGACTTAACCAAAACACAGACTCCACACCACAGAACCCGCAGTCTACCCGAGCAGCACATAAACATTTAGTGTGAAGTAAACGCTGGCTCGTAGCTGCGGAGCGGTTTACATAGGATATTAACACCACTCTCACAGGCGCTAGGCAGCTCACCCCACGACATGTCTTTTTAATGCCATCTTTATCTGCTACACGATGCATGAAATCTACTTTCAGTTTTAGAACCGCCAACACCCTTTGACCCCTCTAGTGCAGACACAATGTGACCTTTCTATTGTCATCAGCCTTCATTCTCCTGAAAATTCTATGAATTTTTATTACAAGTTTTTTTTTAAGCCAAGCTGAGGCTTCCACAAATTACTTGCCACAGATGAGCTGAAGTTGTTGAAGTGGTGTTAGATAAGTTTTACAGCCAGCATGTGTGCTGAGAGGAGCCCAAGCCTGTGTCCTACAATGTCATAGACCAGTAACTGCTGAGCCTACTATTGGATAAATACATCATTTTATGGAACATTGATTGTTCTATAAACCCAATGGAGTATTATGCTCTATGATCAAACCATTTAGATTGTGTGTAGAGCACAGAAAATGCCATATTCAGGATGGTACTAAAAGTGCCATTTGTGTATTTTATGGATGTCATTACAGGGGAAACTTCTCTCTGTAGGCCCTGTTTACTGCAAAATTTTTTAGTCTGTAATGACATTTTTCATTCACAACGTATGCCTTCAAGAGAGGGGGCCCTTGTTTTATTTGTTTCATTTGAGTTTACTGCACAAATTCTGTACATTTTAATTAAATGTAAGCTTAACAAAAGCATAAGGTATTTATTCTGTGGGGGAAATGATGACAGTAAGCTTGGAATATCACACACAAAGAAAGGGTCAGGTGCATAGCAGCTCCCCTGATGCCCAGAGCGGCCGGAGGGGGCAGCCCCAGCGTGGACTGGGAGGTACCACTTTCCACCTTGCATTGTCTGCATCTCTGGAGCCTTGTCTTCCAGAGGGCGCACCGTTTTGTTGCTGTGCTCTAGGGAAACAAGGCTCAGCCCAAAACACTTCCTGGAAAACAGGTTCTAAGCCCCCCCCCCCCAAAAAAAAAGCCTTAATCTCTCTTAGCAGCTGAGCTGGTACTTCTTCCACACATTTAGACGTGGGCGGCATCTCTACTCATGGACGCAAATAAGCAGTAAAGCGGCCTCATAACCACGAACAGGGCCACCTCTTAGCTCCACTCCAACCTCTGCGTGACTGTCTCCCGTGAGAACAGGTCCGAGGACTAGGTGTAGGGGCTCTGATACTGTCGTCCCTCTGAAAGTCAGCAGTGTCTTTTAAAACCAATGCTGGCTGGCCATGCCCAGGCTGTTACAGATCTTCGGTCTTGCTGGAGCTCCAGCAGTAACTAGGCCATCTAGGATAAAGCCTGAACAGTGCCCTGTCCACCAGGGCCACTCCTGAGGCCGTCACGCTGGCCAGTTTCACCGTCCATATTCACTAGGAAGAGCATGTGTGCCCAGTGCATTCCTGGTCATAGCCTAGTTGGAACCTGAAGTTACGGTAGAGATTCCCATTCGTGTAAACGACACTTGAACTGCATCGCTCCACATTAATTCATTATGGTTGAAATGGAAGAGTCTTCGATGGGTGAATCTTTTTCAATCTGATTGAGGCTGTTACATTTTATAGGTGCTATTTTTCAAAGCGGTACTGACAGCACTCGAAGTTATTAAATTGCTGAATCAAAAGACGGACTTGCGCTCACATTTATGAACTATGATGGACTAGCCGGGGGCCATTCTGCCTGAGGTTAAGATGTTGGTGGCTGAAGCTTCATCACAGACCCAACTGACAGCAGTATTTACCCACGCAGTTTACTCTAATGGTCTGGAAGGAGCGTAACCCATTTCTGGATTCAAATAAGCTGAGCAAGTTGTTCAGAATTGGTGATTATCAGTGCTGCGAGGGATGTAGAGGATTGTTCTGTGCCCAAGACATTCCCTTCAGTTGCCAGTGAGGAGGCTTTGCTGAGGTGCAGTGTGACCTTGCTCACATCCTGAGAACAGGGTGTTGCTTATTCCCCCAGCTTGGTTTCTCCTGGTTGTCTCAGCAATGGCAGTATTCCCTCTTTGGTAATCACTGGGGCAAGGCAAGTTGAGTGCAACATTCTCTTTGTCACTCCCTGCTTTCCCTCTGAATTACACTGTGTGTGACCTTGAAATTAAAACAAGCAAAAACAAATCAAAATCACAATTTAGGAAGGCAAGCAAAATACCACATCCTGAGCCGAAAAGTTAGAGCCCGGTTAGGAAATTGCATGCATACCAAAAGAGAACCTGACAGACCCAGATGAGGACGGGATGACCCAGTGGATGACAGACAGGCCGATCAGGAGCCGGGCCAACCCAGACCCAGGCACAGATGCGTGGCACTCCTCAGTCTGCCAGGGCAGGTGGAGCCGTGCAGGCCTGATTGAGCCGGTTCTCCCAGGGTGCTTAGGCTTTTCCACCTCACACTTACTATCCAGATCCCTGTGTCCCGGCAAATGAGAGCTTTGCTTTTCTGAAAAGTAAGAAGACCAGGTGGCAATAGGACCTCACAGCTACAAGCAGGTTGCTGAGCAGTGCCCTTCAGGGTCCTGTAGGAGGTATTCCAGATCCCCAGGTGAAAACCCAGGGCACTAGCTGGGCCTGCGGGCCTGCAGCTACTCTCCAAAATGTATGCCAGTGGAGGCAGGTCAGGTCACGGCCTGCCCTAGTGCTCCAGCTGGTGCTCCATCCCCACAGGGGAGTGAGTGAGAGAAGAAGGGTGGGCACACTGCAGGTGTGCTGTCCTTTGACAAGGCTCGCGGGCATGGACAATCAAGGGGAATACCGAGGTCCGTCTCCTGACGTTCCCTACTGCACCAGGCTGACCAGCATCCCTAGCGTGCATCCCATAGTCACCAATGAGCATGAAGGAGCTCCTGGGAGTGGAGCTGGTCAGGTTGGTGCTTGTCTTTTCCTGAGCTAAGATTTCGTGACTTCATAACTCTTCTTAGGTCCACAGCATAGAGAGTTTCCTAACAAAGGCAAAATAGCATTAGGAACCAGCGAATAATTCCAGGTCCAGGACAATTGTCCTGTAGTCTGAGAATCGGCCTGGTGTGTCCTCTTAGCAGTCAGAACCCAAAGGCCCTGTCTGGAGCCTGCGCCCAGACCAAGGTGGTTAGCAAAACTGCTGTCTTTACTGGACGCCAGCAATAAATAGTGAACTATAATTCTTAGTAACCCCTTACCCTCTTGGTAAGGATATAACACATCCTTTTTTTTGTTTAAAAAAAAAAACAACAGAACATGTCAATGAGAGTGTAAGATGTGTCTGAACTGCAGATGCTCTTGAACACAGATGTGAGTAGAGAGGTGGGGACAATAAAACACTTTTAAATTGATAGAAAAGCTAGGATCTGAAGAAAACAAGAACTCTAATTAGAATCATTCTCTACTTGATGCAAATGAGGCATACAGTTTCCATCCTTTCTCACCTTGTTGAGTTACAGACTCCTCGATGTGGTTATGAAGTAGGCCCCCCACATCCATCCTGGCTGCAGGCCCCTACATCCACCCACTCTCTCTGGCCTCTCTTTCCTCCCATCTGTGCTCAAAGGTTTCTCTTCTAAGACAGGCCAGTCCTGTCAGGGCTCATCCACCCCAACTTCCTGGGCAAGCAGCACACCCATGGGCTTGTGGCTGGCTGGGTGCATGGCAGGGCAGAAGCAGCCCCTCCTGTCTGCCTGCTAATAGCCCCAGGCCAGGTGAATGCCAGGCTTCCCCGGGAGCCTCTCCCCATGGTTCCTTCCTGTTCTCTCCTCATCCCCAAAGCAGAGCAGCCCTCTCAAGGGTCAGTCAAGGTGCTCTCACTGAAAGGAACTTTGGGTTGGCATGAGAAAGCCTGCACTGTTGTCCCTGTGTCACAGTAGCTTTCTCTGCACAAGTGCCCTAGGTGGGGTGTGTGAGGATGTCACAGCCTCTGCTCTCATCCCCTGGACCACTCTGTCCTCGCCGTGCTCTGCAGGCCAGGTCATGGCTCTTTAGCAGCCCCTTCCCCTCAGTACCGTTCTGCAGCCTGAGTGTGTGGTTTTTGCGTCTCTTCAGCTTTGCTTTCCTCTTGCACAGTGTCGGAGCCACTGTGGGTGTGTCAGCAAGCACAGCTTTGATGTCTGTATGTCTCCCTTTCCAATGGGGCGCCTGAACTGTACGGCTGGAACGGGCTGTTCCCTGGGCCCCAAAGCCTGCCCTTCAGGCCTGCTTGCAGAGATCTTCCAGACTCCAAGTGCCCAGGCCTTTTGTTTGTATTTCTGTGCCGTGGACTGACACACTGCCAGCCCATACTGCTCCACAGAGCCATCCTGAGCTGCCTCTAACTTTGCTTTAGTAAATATTTGTTGCTGTGCACTCTTACAGGTGCATTAGTGACACTTTTAAAATTTAATGTGTAAAACTTTTATTATCCTTATCAATTAAACAAATACTTGATAGTAACAAGTACTTGATAGTTTGACGTTAAGAACAAGTTTTCCGCCGGGCGGTGGTGGCGCACGCCTTTAATCCCAGCACTCGGGAGGCAGAGGCAGTCGGATCTCAGTGAGTTCGAGACCAGCCTGGTCTACAGAGCTAGTTCCAGGACAGGCTCCAAAGCCACAGAGAAACCCTGTCTCGAAAAAACCAAAAAAAAAAAAAAAAAAAAGAAGAAGTTTTCCTTTGGATTAACAGAGCCTACTGCTGGTTCCCGGCTGGCTCCTCTCATGGTCTTTGCTGTTGGAGGTGAAACGAAGCATATGTAGCAATTTTCTCGCCGCTGTGACAGTGTCTGAAGCCACTGAAAAGAGATGCAGTCCACAGTGGCAGGGTTTGCAGCCCCCAGGCACCACAACCACAGTTAGAAGCCAAGCAGTGTATTCGGTGCTCAGTTCCCTTTCTCCTCTTATTTAGCCCAGGCCTCCAGCCCATGGATGGCGCCCTCTACCACTAAGCTGGGTCTTCCACCTCAGCTAATAATCCTTCGCGGACATACTCAGAGGCAAGCCTCATTCACATAGTCAGAGGTGTGTCTAGAGACCCAGGTCTAGCTAATTCCAGACGCTGTTGGGTTGATAGTATTAACCACCATCCTGAAGAGGCTGTCTGCATTCCACCCCGGACCCTGCACACTGCTGCAGAGAATTGGGGTTTATACACGTGTCACATGAGTATGGAACGAGTGTGTCTCACAACACCCCTTACAGGGCCCATGATGAGCAGCCGCCTGCTGCTTCTAGTGGGGAGCCCCTGGCCTCTGCAGGGAGGGCCGCACTTGCTTCGCTGAGGCTTCAGGGCAGCTGCTGAAGAGCTGTCTAACTGGAACCCTGAAGTCCTCTTTCCACATTCTAACTGGTCCCTGTCTCCTACAGGCATTGTGTCCAAGTCCTACGAGTGCCGCCTGAAAGGACAAGGAGCCACCTTTGTGGAGACGGACAGCCCCTTCACTGCAGCCACCCTGGTGGAGGAATCACCTGTCAAGGAGAAGTCCCTGAGAGGCGGCAAGAGGCAGGCGTCCCCGCCAGAACAGGTCCAGCAGGTCATCATCATCCAGGGCTATGATGGGGAGTTCGCCCTGGACGCCTCTGTGGAGGAGACAGCTGCGGCCACACTGCAGACCCTGGCCATGGCGGGCCAGGTGGCCAGGGTGGTCCACATCACAGAACACGGGCAGGTCATTGCCACAAGTCAGAATGGGTCTCACGTGGGCAGTGTGGTACCTGGGCCTATCCTCCCGGAGCAGCTGGCTGATGGAGCCACCCAGGTGGTTGTCATGGGGGGTTCTGTGGAGAGTCCCAGTGTGGATGAGGACCTCAGTCCAGGTGGAGCTGTGATACAGCAGGTCACCAAGCAGGAGATGCTGAGTGTCTCTGAGGCTGCGGTCCCTGCAGCAGACACCTCCTCAGCCTTGGATGCACTGCTGTGTGCTGTCACTGAGCTGGGAGAGGTGGAGCACAGAGCAGGGCATGAGGAAAAGGGCAGGCCTTGCCACAAGGACGTGCTGATCCAGCTGCCCGGCCAGGAACCAGCCCATGCTCATGCCGACACAGAGGCTGCAGAGACTCCGCTGTTCCAGGATGGTCAAGAGAGCCCAGCAGCCATGGAAGTACTGACGCAGGTTGTCCGGCCCTCGGCCATCATCACGTCTCAGGAACGAGCCCAGGTGGCCTTCAAGAAAATGGTTCAGGGAGTCCTCCAGTTTGCCGTGTGTGACACAGGTGCCGCCAGCCAGCTGATGAAGGATGGCGTGACCCAGGTCATCGTGAACGAGGAGGGCGCTGTCCACATGGTGGCTGCAGAAGGCTCCCAGTTCATCATGCAGGATGCTGAGACCCATGGCTTACGGGTGCCAGCTGAGCACGTGGACCTGGTAGAGTCAGAAAGGGAGATCTCGCAGATCATTGTGACGGAAGAACTGGTCCAAGCCATGGTCCGAGAATCCAGCAGCAGCTTCCCTGAGGGAGCCACCCACTACATTGTAACAGAGTTGCCTCCTGGCGTGCAGGAGGACACAGGGGTTTACTCGCACACGCTGATAGAGACAGCCAGCGCTCCAGAGATCCTGCAGGCAGGGGCTGCCCTCGGTGCTGAGGCTGTGGGCACAAGCAGCACGGAACAGTTGACCAGCATGGTCATCTATACCCAGGATGGCTCCCCAGCAGCCACAGTGATCCAGAGCCAAAGAGAAAACAGTGAGCTCCAAGAAGCATGAGGCAGGCCTCCATGCTAGGTCAGGGCAGTGTGCAAAGACCTGCTCTGGCCGGCGTAGAGGCCACCCAGCTTTGCCTGTGACGCTTGCTTCCTTGCTTTGGAGGTGTGCTGAGCAGGCCTTCAGCAGGGGAACACAGAACCACGCCTACACCTAGGTTGCCCAGCAACCTAAGAAGAGTCGGTAGGCAGGATGAACCCTGTGCCATAGAGCTGGTCCCAGGCCCTCTGCTCATGGCCCTGCCCCTCCAGTTTCCCCTGGTTTTACTTCCATACTTGTTCCCTTTTAAGTCATCAGAAGACAGAAGATGGTGTCCCCTGATGGGAACAGGAAATGTCTCTCGCCTCAGACCATCCGCACCGACTGCCGCTGCCCATGCAGCTCTGTCTCCCTCCACCTCCGGTTAAAAATCGGAGCTACAAAGACTGCATCTTGAAGCAGTGAACACATTGTTCTTTTATTGTTATTAAGTTTAAGATACTGGTGTTCCCAGACCAAAGGAAGCCTGTTAGTTCATTTTCTGTATAAATTCCTCCCTGCAAACATGTTAGGTGTTTCCTTTGCCGTGGTCATTCTGCACAAGAGAAATCTTTCATTTGTGGTTTGAAAAAAGTCTTGAAATTTTTATTGAGTTAAAATCCACCTTGGTTAAGATAATTGATTCCCATCCTGAATTCTCCATATCATAACGTCTGTACATGAAATGTCTACTGTGGAAAATATTGCTCATTGCTTTTTATAACAAATATTTGTTTGTATCAGTACCGTTTTTTTCCAGAATTTATTTGTGACTTTCTGAGAGTGGGAAGGCCGATGACAAACATTACGGTTGACCCCACCCTCTGCCCCCCTCCCTGCCTGCTTCATGGTAGATTCACTGTAAGTGCTGGATGCAGGGTTGTGTTCCGCTAATTTCTTGATTCCAATGCTTTTTTATTTTTTTTTTCAAAATTGTAAAATAACCCCTTTCCTCAGAGGCAAAATTGTTTTTGTTGTTTTCTTTGAAATAAAATTATAGCATTAAACTAAAGGTGATGATGTTCTCTGAGTCAAGGCCACGCCTGCAGTGGCCAAGCTGGCCAGCCCGCCAAGGCGATTCCTTCATCTCTGTTGTAAGCGTTTCGTATATAGCAGACTGCTCCTCAGCCAGTGCCATGACACAGTCTACCAGGGGCAGGGGCAGGAAGCCAGGCTCTCTGTCAGTACAAGAGTCATTTAAACCCCTCCTAAGGCCACAAGAGAGCGTACCCCCAGGGCCTGGCCTCCCGCCTCCGGTTTCTTCGCCTTGAGCTGTGTCCATCCCTGAGCCAGCTGCCCACACGCAGCCGCCCTCCAGGCAAAGTAATAAGGAAAGGTAAAACTTAAGCTTTGACTCTGGCTGTAATTAGCCAAGTGTGACTACTCCTGTTTCCTAAAAATGGCAGGGCTCCTCAACTCCTCTTAAACAATGTCTTTGCCAAACAGTGACAGGATCAACTCCTGTTTGTTAGCAGGATAGAGGTGACCTTTACAAAGTGATGGCCTCTCCAGGCTCCTCATACATGTTACAAAAGGGGGCGGGGGTGTTTTCCAGTGGAGATCTTTCTTCTTGATCGCCTCCCCCCTTGGCACGCGGCCCTGCAGTCCTGAGGCTCAATGCTAATTCCTGCCTTTGCCGAGCCCTGTATGGCTAACCTTTCCGCTGCCGTCCAGGGCGTTGACACTGACATGCTGTAGTTTACCGTGTGTGATTTATTTAGGATAAATATGTCTCAGGTGGCATTTAATCCTTCATAAAACCAGTGTAGCCTGCAGTGTCAAACCAGCAATCACGTTGTACGCGCGATGAAAAGAGCAGGTCTTTGCATAAAAAAAAAATGTACAGAAGGTATTCTGCGGCTGAGAAGGATTGCAAAGGCTTCTCCAAGCTAGTGTATCCTGTAATTACCTATAGAGCCAGGTTAATGTTACCTCTCTTTTCTCTCTCATTGCACAACTGTTGGAATGTAAGGGAGTTGCAGGAGCACACACACAAATGTGTGCCTCGGGATAATGAGGTACGGCGAGGTGTGCAAGCAGAGGACACTTCTGGCAGCATGGATTGTCCGTACGACAACACAGCGAGCTCACAGCTTTCCTTGGGGCTTAGTCAAGGAAAATGGGGCCATTTTAAAGAAGAGAAGGCCCAGCCAGTGACATTTTTACGTAGAGATTGTAAACCCCTGAAGACTGATTATATTAATCTACTGCCAATTGAGAGATCCAGCCTCCAGGATCTCTGCAAGTAAGACTGATTTCCAAGTCAGACTACAGATATGGTTTAGACGTCAGCTTCCATGCTGAAAGTTGTTTAATGTTGGTAGTTTGGAGGGTCACAAAGTAAGGTGGCCATTTCTAGACATACTACTTCCTGTCATCCAGGGTCATTTAGTGTGGTGGTGTCACTTGATCCACACGCTCATCTCTGAGAGATGTAGTAGTGGCCACTGCTAAACACCCTAGCAACAAAGTAAACCAGACAGCTTTCTGCAGAGAGTGAGGCTTTCGTGTATTGGTTTCCCGTGAAGGACAAGTACATGCGCTAAGACTGGGCCCAATAGCTTTGGGAATCCCTGTCACCTCCCAGCTGAAAGTATGTGAAAGCCAGAGCCAGACAGCAGTCACAGATGCCTCAGATACTTCCAGTAAGAGAAAAGAGATCTCAGGATTGAACTGAGCTCCAGAGCTAGTGAGAGCTGGGTTGGTCATGACGGGGAAACCCTTCTAAAAAGAAAGATCTAACATGGGGACTCAGGCCAAGCTGACCTAACAGGGTTAACGCTTGGGGCCCAGCTGGATTCCCAGGCCCACCAGATCCTATTTGTGGGGAGCCTGGCCACACCACTTTAGCAGATACCTTCAGTGGGGATCCTGACCAGTCAACAGCTTCTCGCTGAGGGCTATTTTTAAAACGTGGCCCTCAAATGACCATAGGTACATAAGACAAGGTTTCCTCAAGCAAAGAAACTGTCAAAAGTCCTAGAAGGTGGAGGGTGAGGCCTTAGTCCACGTTAGGGTTCTCCACCTAGAGCACAGCCAAGACTCGAGCCCCAGTAGCCCCTCTTCCTACTAGGAGAATCCCACCACAAAAACATCCCTGTGTCCCAGCTGTGTTACACCTGTTTCCTGGAGGGGAGGGGAGGGGAGGGAGGGAGGGAGGGAAAGAGGGAAAGGCAGAAGGCAGGCAGGCTTAAGCAGAGGATTGAGGAGTCAACCTAGACTCAGCCCCAGGTGGGTCCTAGGAAGAGGAAAGGCCATTGGGTTAGCACCAGAGAACAGTGCCCGTCACTCCCCTGGTTGTATCTTAGCCCATTAATGTAAGAGGGCCCAAGCTAACCTGAGCAGCCTGCTCCTGGGCCATTACCTTGCAGAACACAATCTGTTTTCTACTCCTCCAGGGTGATATCATTTTACAGGGAGAAGAAGTTAGCCGGGGTGGCAGTTATATGTTTCGGAAGCACCTTCTAATCAGGAATGGGTGATTCATGATTAGCTGCAGCGGGCGATCCATCTGACATGGAAGGGGGAAAAATTAGCAGCTGCCACAGCTTGATGAGTTAATTTCCTGATGGGCCTGACACTGAAGAGCCATTTGGAGACGTGGCTGTGGCTGATGAGAAAGCCTGGCACCGCGTTCGTAGCTGGAGATAAAGGACAGAGGAGCTGCCCCGGTAGGCCTGTCAATCTCCTGGGGAGTAGCTGTGCTGGGGCTGGGCTGAGGCCACACTGCCCACTGATGGGGAGGCCAAGCCTCTACTGGCTGTGCAAACTCCTGGAATACGTGAGGTAGTGGCCATCAACACTTCCCGCCCTACTTCTGTTGAGGATAGGCCACTTCCAGCCCAACAGGAAGGAGCAGGCTTTGTCCTAATATCTTTGAAGTGGGAATTAAAGAAGTGTATAATAAGCTCGCCTCTGTTACCAAGCTTGGCTTCTGGGCTTCCCTGGGAGAGGATAGTTGGTGAAAGATTGGCACATGGGATTTAGGGGTCAGAACGAGTGCCTGCTGCTCACCACTGGAATCCTCGGGGATAGGCTAGGAAACCCCTGTTTCTCCTGGATCCTTGGTTTGTAAAATCAATGAAGTGGGAGGTCCTAGAGCTCTCCTACCTGAGAAGGGAGCTAGAGGCAATGGCCTACTTCTTTCCAGAGCGATCCCTTGCCCAGGTCAGGTTTCTGGTTGATCTTCCTGCGTTTGGGACCAAGCTGTGCGAGATGAGAAACTTACCAGGGATGGCTAAGGAGGGCCAGAGTCTGAAGCACAGGAATGTGCCCACAAAGACCGTTCCCAGAGTTAAATAAGCCGATCCTCCATGTCGCAGCAAAGAACCATTTCTTCCTCTGTGGCCTACACTTGCAATAGCTTTTAATAAATTCATTCTTAAATGACCTAACTTCAACATGACTTTCACCATCATGAAAAGATGAGGACAAACGAGAGCATCCCGGCCCTCCTCGGGTCAGAACCACATCCTCAGTTTTCTTCTACTTCTCGCATTACTCCAAATAACCTGCTAAGGAAGAATTAAAACCAACACAAAGAAAAGCGTTTACTTTAATTTCCAGACTGGATTCCAGGTTAGTGAAGGACCTGTTAGAAAGCTTCTCTAGGTAGCACATGTCTGGCGAGTGGCTGACTTCTTCCATGTGGCTTCTGAAGACGGGAGATGTCTTGATGTCAGTTGCACATACCACACATTGGAACATGGTTTTCCAAACCCCCAGCCAGGAGCTGATTCCTAGTGACAGAGGAGGAGTCACAGTTCATAGACTACAGTTTCTCAGCCATGGGATCTACCCACATTACAGCGTTGTCATCAAGCAGTGCCCTCCCCAGGGTTGCTCCTGTAGGGACTGGCCTTCCCAGCTCAAAAGTAAGGTCCTGCCGGACCCTGGCCCCTCCCTCCCTGTACTTCCTTCCCAGGGCCCAAAGTGCTCTTGGCAAACTGTTTCCAAGGGCGATGTCTAAGTCACAGCCTCTGCACTGGTGCCCTGGTGTCGTCCTTGGTGCCTCACCAGAGTGCACACTGGATGTTCTCAACCGGCTAGAGGGAGTAAATAAGGCAGGATGGGAAGTCTCTGTTTGCCCTTCGTTTGATTTTGTTAGTCGCTGCCCTTCCTTTCTGTCTCTGCAGTCTCAATTTCCTCAGCACAGTCAATGAAATGCATCCTGATCCTGCAGTCTTGGTCAAACCTGTTTGATCACTTTCTCTTCATATTCCAGAACAGTTCTTAATGAAGAGCCCTGGGCTTAAGCCCATGACAAAGGTCACATCAGGTTCACCAGCTGGTTATATATAGTCAGGTGACTTTTCTGGGGTTTTTTTTTTTTTGTGTGTGTGTATGTGTGTGTGTGCAACCTTCATTCATAATCATCAGAATCTTAAAGCATCCAAGTTTATTCCCACTGCACCAGGCTGTTCTTGTTAAAAATTTTACTTGCTTATGTCCTGATTTTTTTTCTACCCGAAGGTGTTGGGCCAGTGCTATTTATTCCACTCACTATTCATTCTTGACATGTTATGAAAAGAAATGGTGTTTGAGGTCATCGGGAGTGATTGTGACATTTTCTCTTCTGGAGAAAGATCTTTGACACTTGGCAAGAAGTCAGGAGACAAAGCAAGCAAACAAGGACATGCCAGGGTGGCCCTGGACTACAAACCCTGCTTTGAGAACAGTATTGTCCCAGAAGAAAGCTAGACTAGGGAAGAGCTCCAAGGGGAGGGAGGAGCACCCTGTCAACTAACTGTACACCTTCCACATCCCAATATACTTGAAGACTGGGCCCATGAATAGTGTCTGGAGCCATGCAATCTTGGAACAAGTCTTGGGAGGCAGAGCAGAGGGGCATGCCCCACAATTGAATCTACCACAAACTCTCTCTCTGAGAAGCCAGGGAGGCTGCACCCTCAGCAGGATCTCCAGTTCCTTCTTAAAAGCAAGCAGGAAGCCCAAGGAGCTCATGGCCACATTGTACAATACACACACACAGTGGGGCAGGATAAGAGGCTTCTAACTGTAAGGGACCCAAGTGGCCCCACAGGACTGTGCTAAATGGCAGCTTGAGTTTGGAGAGAAAGCGCTGTCTATCTCCGTGTCTGGAAAATGTTTACCTGCCTGGTGACCTACACAGCTGTTAGGGTTTGGAAGAGGATAATGCCTGCTGAACAGGGGTCTGAAACTCTTCCAGAAGACTTCTGCAGACCTAGACGGCAGATGTGTGGATGTGATCCTGAGTTGAGGACCAAACCTCACTGTGAGTCTTGGAGCTGCTAGATCACGTCAGGCGAAGGCGTGATTCCATGTGTCCCAGCATTCAGTCAGTCTTTGAGAATGGGGTTTAGGAATAGACAACTTCTCTGTCCAGGAAGCTATTCCTGAATGGTTCACAAGCTTTAGTACCAGACACATAGTGCAGGTTGTGCCTGGCTCCAATGCTGCAGTGAAATGAGCGCCTGAAGAGAAGGCTCCACAGGTACCAGCACTGGCTTCTTTTCCATGGGCCAGTGTTCAACTACCATCACCCACGTGACCGCCCACAACCATCACCCACGTGACCGCCCACAACCATCACCCACGTGACCGCCCACAACCATCACCCACGTGACCGCCCACAACCATCAGCCACGTGACCGCCCACAACCATCAGCCACGTGACCACCCACAACCATCAGCCACGTGACCGCCCACAACCATCAGCCACGTGACCGCCCACAACCATCACCCACGTGACCGCCCACAACCATCACCCACGTGACCGCCCACAACCATCACCCACGTGACCGCCCACAACCATCACCCACGTGACCGTCCACAACCATCACCCACGTGACCGCCCACAACCATCAGCCACGTGACCGTCCACAACCATCTGTAATCCCAGTACAGACGATCCGACACTCTCATTTGGCCTCTGTGGTGACCAGGTTATGCACTTGGTATACAGACATATGTGTAGACAAAACACCCATATACAAGAAAAGAAATATAATATTGGCATGTATAGAAAGTAGGCTATGAAGGTGTGGTCCATATAAAAATATCAAGTGTTAGTACCATATGATACCTGGTTTATCCATGAATAATATTTATAGTCATGATATTCATACTATTAATAAGTATTTAATACAGACCATCCCATAATTAAGAAGTGGGGTAGGAAGGGAAATGGTGTGAATACGGACTCCTTCATTTTGGGAAGCGAACAGTCGGTGTCATACCAGCTTCAGTGTCAGCAATGCCATTACCATTTCCTACCCAGATGAGAAAATGTCATTCCCCACCCAACCTAGCCACAGGGGGAGGCGAAGGAAGCAGCAGCAACCCCTAGGAAGGCTGCTTGGGGGTGGGTATCGGGGTTGGAGGGCGTGGGAAGTAGGTGGAGCAGCTGCCACTGATTGGAGGAACAGAAAAGCAGTTGAGCCAATCCAAGGGACCCTGCAGGTAGAGCAGGAAGAAAAGCTCTCTGGAGAAGGGGACCGGAAGAGGAAGACTGGCTCTGCCCTCTCCGCTAAGGCCTGCTTCACCCTGGTGTTTGAATAGTGCTGGCCTTCTGAGCGTTAGGAAAACATAAATGTACTAATGTAGTGGGAAGTAAACAGTCCTCTGTTGTAAACACGGTGACACGTTCTAACTGGACTGACGCCCATGTGCCTCGCCATGCTTGGCTGACCGGCTGGCTCGGAGCCAGGCTCCTCTTCCCCTCTGCTTCCAAGCCTGATAGCATAAGGAAATTGCCAAATCAGTGGCCACAGTGAGCTGTCCAAACAAAGAGATGTTTCAATCCATATCCCATGGACTGAAAGTGAATCATTTCACTGGTTTCTGATAAACTTGTTGAAAATGTGTGCACGCATTCACACACACACACACACACACACACACACACACACACACACACAAAATTTTGCTCTTGAAAAGTAATTGAGTCTGTAACTTCAAGTGAACTGCTGGTAATTCCTACCAATTAGCTAGTAATAATCATCTTGGCCACGTTCAGTTATCTGAGCAAGAGACAATGTTTCATACTATTGCATACTAAGTAAGTTTCGCGAGAGATTTAAATAGTCAGGAGCACTCAGAAGTTACCAGCTCCTTGCATCTCAGATGGCTTTACTGACATACTCTGCCATCTTGTCTCACACAGCTCCCTGGCGTGGAGAGTCTCCCCGCCACAGGAGGGCGGTAGCTCCGCTCCCTGAGCAGAAAGGCAGCCTGAAAGGTGTTCCACCTTAGCGGGTTTCCCGGACGCTGGTGCCTGTGATGCTGCTGTTTTAGTCGGGGCGATTGTGACCTTTCCCCCCAAAGAGCACCAGTGCCAATGGTGAATTAACGTTGGGTGAAGCATCTCAGAGTTCCCTGCAGCAGCTACTGGCCAACCTGCTCATGTCAGGACTCTATCTTGAAGTTCAGCTGCTTCCCCCATGGGTTTCTGATGGTCTGCAGCCTGCTCCCAGGGTTTCTGATGGTCTGCAGCCTGCTCCCAGGCCTCCTCAGCAGCAGTCCAATGGAAAGACTTAAATATATAAATATAATAATATAAATATATAAATATACAAGAGGAAAACATGCTAGCACCCAGCATGAGGGTGAACTGCATTGAACTTCATATATAAAGATAGCTGCTGGGGTTGATGTGGAAGAGGCCAAGTGAACTCAGTTTACTTTCTTTTCTTGCCCGTTCTATCCCAAGCAGTCATCTGCTTGGCTGGGTCAAGTGTGCCCCTGCGTGTCCCCCAGAGCTGACATTGCCTGTGAGGATAGAAGACACTTGCGGGGTAGGTAAGTTGATAGAGTCATTCGCCTTGGGTTTAAAGCCAGACACACCAATCAGCTTCTTAGCAGTAACAATGGCGCATCCTTGACACTTTTTTCAGTTGGTTCTGAGCTCGGAAGAAAAAGAACTTTCCTCTACAACTCCCCCAAAATAGAGACTTCAGCTATAGGCATTAACTCTTGATTTCCACCCCACAAGAACACAGCAGATCACCGTTAAAGCCAGCCTGTTAGATTTCCATCCCAAACACCCAGACTCCGTGCTGTAGAGAATTAGGAGGGGATGGGAGTGGTGGCCACTGAATGGGACCAGGCCTTGCCCTTGAGAAGCCCTACACACCTGCCTGAAGCCCCACCCACTGTTTCCGTTCAGAGGAAAGAGGACTTTCTACAGAGTCACCATCTCTCATCTGAGCCATCAGAACCAGTCCTGTGGTCCCAACCTCTCACCCACTCCTCTCGGCTGGCAGACCACTGCAAGAGACACCTTCCCAACATGGATTAAACCACACCTGGTCCCGCACCATCTCCACACTGGCTCTCCATTGCAAGCATAAAGAAGCATCAGTAGAGAGGTGGGTACGGGGCTCTGAAACATCAGGGAGGAAGAAGGGAGCATCTAGGAAAACTTGAGACTAAAAACTCTGCAACAGGTATGGATACACTCCCCATGCACAAACCCCTTTGACGTTATTGACCCAACTGAGCCAGGGGACTGAACTCTGCCTCCTTGTCAAAGTGTCAACACACGCATGAACCAGCCTGCATTTGAAAATCACTGCCTTAAACCACTGGTCTCAGACATTCTATGTTTGCTAGTACTGACAATACAGATTCCTGGATCTCGCCGCAGGTTGAGGGTGTGGGGGGCGATAAACTCATGAGCACAGAAATTTGCAGCTTAACGGATGTCAAAGATGTTCTGCAGGGGGGATTTTGTTTGGATAATCTTCACCTTGGAAATCCCTCAGATCAATAGATCTTTATTTACTGACTGTGTCCCTTAACCTGTCTTTAGTGCATTCACCCTCACACTGTTATGAGTTAATATAGGAAAGCCCTTATCAGGATGCCCAACCCAGAGTAAGTGTTCAAAGAATTTGAGACATTGCCACCACCATCACCATGGCCGTCACCTTCACCATTTTTATTATCACCTCTGCCACCATCATCATCGTCATCACCACGCTCACTACCACCATCACCGTCATTATCCCTGCTGTCACCAATATCATCAGAACTATCAATGTAATGGCCATCATCGCCGTCACCCCCTGACTGCTGGAACAGAACCATTGATCCCTACATCCTTCTTTCCCCCATAGATTCCCTGTCTCAGCCGATGACAGCATCTTAGTGTCTACAGACAAGGCGTCCCAAACTACGTTTCCTTCCCCCTCATAATCATGCCTCAAGTCCTACAAATTCCCATTCCCAAACTTCCATGACCACCACTCAGTCCACTCACAAATACCTAAACCATGGAATTTTAATTAACTTACATCACGTGGTCCCAGCTCAAGGTCAAGCAGGGGCTGCGGTCGTCTGAAGACCTGACAGGGCAGGGGATCCACTCCCAGTGAGACAGGCATGGCTCCACTGAGGGGCCGCTCTTGGCTGCGGGGTGACCTCATAACACGGGGCATTTTTCCCAGGGGAAGGGATCTGAGAAGCTGAAGCATCAGCACCATTTAGGAGCTAGCCTCCAGCGTTCCGTACCATTGTGTCTGCCTTGTTCTATTGAATGGAATTGCTTTGAAAAGTTCAGTCAAGGGACATGGAAATTTGACCTCATCTTTCAGCAGGAATGTTAAAGGATCTGCGCATATATGTTAACCACTGTCCCCTCCTATGGTCGTCCATCTAGCGGTGCTGGCACATGCTAACACACATGAAGTCCACTGAACCCTCCTCTTCCGGGTTACTCAAGCTTCCTATTTATGTCCTGGAAGTTTCTAGGAGAGCAACACAAAGTATCCTTCCAAGTCTTACTCCTTCAAGCCTTTTATAAACATCAACATAAAGTATCCCCCTCCTTTGTCGCTGATAGGAAGTAACTTTTTGAAAGGTTAATGCCAATTTTTATTGGCCTTCTTCTTTTCATATGATATAGTTTGAACCTAGTCTTTCTCCTCTCCCAAGTTCTTTTAGATCCCCCCCCCCCAGGAAATAACTTCTTGATGCTTAGCTCTGTGTGCTTCTACTGCCAACAGAGAACAACTGGAGATCAGGCTCCTGACTTCCCAGAGCACCCCAAGCTGAGTGAATGAGCAGCATCCACATCTGCCTCAGGCCGAAGGACCCAGTCAAACCCTGAACAAAAAGGGAGAACCCTCCTGGACGGCCAAGTGACACCATGTCCGCCTGAAAGAGGGTAGGAAATTCAGCAAACTTCAGGCTTTTGTTCATTAGCGCTCCAGAGAAACGGTGTGGGGCGGGGGGACGTCTTGCCATTTCTCTTCAGAACTGTGGTAATGGAACACGGTTTACCACAAAACAGATGAGATCACTGACAGTGGGTCCCATGGAACGAACTTGGTGTCATTCCCATGTATAACAAATGGACATATGTGGGTGTGTGCGTGGGTATGAGTTCACGTATTTGTGTCCTGTGTACAGTTATGTTCTCTTAGTCTTGTTTGTCCTAAACTGACCACAAAGATAATTCTCTAGAAAAGTACTCATGGCTCAGTTAGGAAATCGAATTCTAGTGAACGGAGATGACCAGAAAGGAAAGTCCAGGCGGATAAAGTCGCAGCTGTTGTTTTAAAATGAGGTGAGAAGGAGGAAAGAACCTTCCAGAACAGTGATGGCCGGAAAGAGGCCTGGAGGCTGCTCTGCCTGCCTGACTCACAATGTCCGCCTGTGCGTTTACTTTAGACAATGGCGTCCTTTTTATTGGCATGTTCTACAAAGTCTCTTTTCAGATAAAGGGAAAAAAAAAGTCTCTTTAATTTTGAGAACTTTCCTATAGTCATTTTGCCTGTACTAACGACTCTAACCTTCCATAAATGACTTCTCCCCCATCGGCCTTCATCTGATACCCGTGCTCTCCCTTTCTCTCTCCTGGATTTCCCATTTTTCAAGCCACAAGGCGTACTTCATTCTGCTGAATTCCTGCTCCTTCTTCCTGCCTCAGATTGCCTATTACCTGCTGCAAAGGTCATTTCGAGTGTAATTCAGCTTAAATTACTTTATTTTCTAATCGGGGAATTTCTTCTTTCCGTGGTCCCTCCTCGGTCGTTCGTTGTCTACCCATTCACCCATTGTAGTCCGTTTTCACGGATGCAGCTGCTCACGATGGCGCTTGGTAGAACTGAGTCAGAGGGACTCTGGGGATCCAGTGTTTTAAAAGCTGAGAGGCGTGCGCTCACAGCCTGACCTGAAGGAAAGGGGACAAAGGGGACAGTGCGGTCCTCTATGAAAACACCGACAAGAGCCAGCCCTGGAGTCTTTGGGTTGGGTTCACTTCAGGAGGATGATTGATTTCAATAACTATTTATAACAAACAAACAAAAACCTTTTAATCTCACCTTGAGTCTGGAAAAAAAGAAAACTAAGCTGAACATAAAGGTGTAAGTGTGTGTGTGAGTGTATGGATTACATGTATGAACTCGTGTGGACAAGTGTAAGCACATGTGTATGCATCATCTGCTGAGTGTGAATTCAAATGCATAAACCTGCACGTGTGAGTAAAACATAAGTGAGACCTCACATGTTAACACGCATACATGTGTGAACCCATGTGCACATGTGTGCCCGTGTGTCTATGAATCTACACGTGTATGAGTATTTGTGTCTGCGTGCATGAGACAGTATCTACGCACACGAGAGTGAGGAGTTTCTGAGTATCCATGTGTGTGAGCGGATGCCTGAGCGTACTACGTGTGTGTGACAATGTCCGCATGTACGTATGTGAGCGGATGCCTGAGTGTACTACGTGTGTGTGACAATGTCCGTGTGTACGTATGTGAGCGGATGCCTGAGTGTACTACGTGTGTGTGACAATGTCCGTGTGTACGTATGTGAGCGGATGCCTGAGTGTACTATGTGTGTGTGACAATGTCCGTGTGTATGTATGTGAGCGGATGCCTGAGTGTACTATGTGTGTGTGACAATGTCTGTGTGTACGTATGTGAGCGGATGCCTGAGTGTACTACGTGTGTGTGACAGTCTCCGTGTGTACGTATGTGAGCGGATGCCTGAGTGTACTACGTGTGTGTGACAATGTCCGTGTGTACGTATGTGAGCGGATGCCTGAGTGTACTACGTGTGTGTGACAATGTCCGTGTGTACGTATGTGAGCGGATGCCTGAGTGTACTACGTGTGTGTGACAATGTCCGTGTGTATGTATGTGAGCGGATGCCTGAGTGTACTACGTGTGTGTGACAATGTCCGTGTGTACGTATGTGAGCGGATGCCTGAGTGTACTATGTGTGTGTGACAATGTCCGTGTGTACGTATGTGAGCGGATGCCTGAGTGTACTATGTGTGTGTGACAATGTCCGTGTGTACGTATGTGAGCGGATGCCTGAGTGTACTACGTGTGTGTGACAATGTCCGTGTGTATGTATGTGAGCGGATGCCTGAGTGTACTACGTGTGTGTGACAATGTCCGTGTGTATGTATGTGAGCGGATGCCTGAGTGTACTACGTGTGTGTGACAATGTCCGTGTGTATGTATGTGAGCGGATGCCTGAGTGTACTATGTGTGTGTGACAATGTTCGTGTGTACGTATGTGAGCGGATGCCTGAGTGTACTACGTGTGTGTGACAATGTCCGTGTGTACGTATGTGAGCGGATGCCTGAGTGTACTACGTGTGTATGTGACAATGTCCGTGTGTATGTGAGCGGATGCCTGAGTGTACTACATGTGTGTAACAATGTCCGCATGTACGTATGTGAGCGGATGCCTGAGTGTACTACGTGTGTGTGACAATGTCCGTGTGTATGTATGTGAGCGGATGCCTGAGTGTACTACGTGTGTGTGACAATGTCCGTGTGTACGTATGTGAGCGGATGCCTGAGTGTACTACGTGTGTGTGACAATGTCCGTGTGTATGTATGTGAGCGGATGCCTGAGTGTACTACGTGTGTGTGACAATGTCCGTGTGTATGTGAGCGGATGCCTGAGTGTACTACATGTGTGTGTGACAATGTCCGTGTGTATGTGAGCGGATGCCTGAGTGTACTACATGTGTGTAACAATGTCCGTGTGTACGTATGTGAGCGGATGCCTGAGTGTACTATGTGTGTGTGACAATGTCCGTGTGTACGTATGTGAGCGGATGCCTGAGTGTACTACGTGTGTGTGACAATGTCCGTGTGTACGTATGTGAGCGGATGCCTGAGTGTACTACGTGTGTGTGACAATGTCCGTGTGTACGTATGTGAGCGGATGCCTGAGTGTACTACGTGTGTGTGACAATGTCCGTGTGTACGTATGTGAGCGGATGCCTGAGTGTACTACGTGTGTATGTGACAATGTCCGCATGTACGTATGTGAGCGGATGCCTGAGTGTACTACGTGTGTGTGACAATGTCCGTGTGTACGTATGTGAGCGGATGCCTGAGTGTACTATGTGTGTGTGACAGTCTCCGTGTGTACGTATGTGAGCAGATACCTGAGCGTTGTATGCCTGAGTGAGATTTAAGCAGTCCTTGTTTTGGAAATCCTGCCTCAACAGGAAGCATTCCTCCTTGGGTCCTTCCAGAAGGTTCTGTGTGGTATCCCAGGCCTGTGGCGGTGACTCCTTGGCCATATGCTGCAAGGACAGGAAGTGCAGCCGGTGGCTCTGTCTGCAGCGGGGTCTTCGCCGCTGTGCAGCTGATGGTTGCACATCAGGAGGGTGCTCAGATCGGAGCATAGCACCCAGCCTGAAAGCCTCTCTCCTCAGACAGCACCCCCAAGCCTCATGAGTCGGGTCCCTCACAGCCTGGTGGAGGCCTTTGACCTGTACTGAAGTCCTCGGTGACCACGGTTCTGAAGGGGTCTCTGTGCCAGCATGCCCACTTACTTCCTCCTCCCAGGCTCTGCTCCATGTCCCTGCTGAGAGGCCTGTGTGTCCATGCCCTGGTTCCTGTGGCATCCGGTGCCAGAGGAATCTGAAGAGTTAAATCTGGATTGAACTTGCAGGCACTCCAGGGGCAAGGGTTCTGCCTCCTGTCTCCCATCTTTTCGGGCCTCAGACGGAGGATTTTGACTAAAGCCATCCTTTTCAGCATAGCCTTTGTTAGAGCAGGTAAAAATAATGAAATTAATATGACAAAGGGCCACGCACACAGCCCGCCCAGGGAAGGCTGCTTCGGTGACCTTAAGTGAGATAATAAGCCGGGGTGTGAACGGGGGACTTTGTCTTTTCATGTTGGCGGCAGCCAGCAGCGGCTCAGAGCGCGGGCAGCCTTTAATGACACGACAGTGTGCACGCCGTCTAATTAATCCCATATTTTCACACAGCATAATTACGGAGCCGGGGCTGAGTTATTTGGCTACTGGAGGTGGAGTCGCGCCGGCCCTGTCCTCTGCTTGGCTCTGCAGGATTTATTGCGCTTCCCAGCAAGATGCCGAAGCCCGTGTGCAGGCCGATCTGTCACCGGCCCGTTATCAGGCGTGTGCCACCCTCCACGCTGGGCTACAAGGGCTGCAGCAAATTGCTATTTTTACAGGATATGATAAAGGCAATGTTGCCTTATGTTCAAATCCTTAACTGTCAAGTGCAAGGAATGCGCAGGCCCTCACAGGTGATGTGCTGGGTGGGGTCCTGGCTGTACCAGCACACCTGGCCCCGCCACGATGTCACTAAGACACACCTTCCTGGTACAGAGTCCTCCTGTGTGGAGAACTCACCTGTTCGCCCCAACTCACACCTATCTGTCTTGGTATTGGCATGTTTTTACAGCAATGCACCTCTCATACAGCTTGTCATTTGGAAACTTCTGGAGTTCCTGTTTTGCCCAGGAACTCTGGAGGATTGGAGGTTTAAGCATTTACTCCCTGGACGAGCCAAGCAAAGCTACTGTTTCATGGTACCCGTGGGGAGTAGCTTCCCCAGCGGGGACTGAGATGAGGGGAGGCCTGAGGTTTTCACAGACACAGAGAAGACTGAGCACAAGGCCAGCGTAGGCCAAGAAGTCACTGGAATGTCAGGGGCACATGCCGCTGAGAGCTGAGGGACTTATGCCTAGCTTTAACCCCAGCAATGGCTCCCACACTCTCCAGACCACGCGTTCACACAGAGAAGCCACAGCGCCAGTTCGCTCTCGGCACAGAAGAGGACAGGACCGAAGCATGTCTGCAAACTGTCAGGTGCGGACGGGTGGGGCAGCAAACCCTGGAGTGCCCTGGTTTCAATTTTGTGTGGTGCCAGGCAATGGTGGCACATGCCTTTAATCACTCAGGAGGCAGAAGCAGGTGGGTCTCTGAGTTCAAGGCCCACCTGGTCTACAGAGCAAGCTCCAGTTCTACAGGTCTACAGCCAGAGCTACACAGAGAAACTCTGTCTTGAACAACAATTAAAAAAAAAGTGTGGCAGCCCAAATTCAAGGGTCAAGCTAGATTAAATGTTCAGCACCCTGAGCGTTCGGCCTCCCTGAGTTCAGCAGGGCCACATCCCGGGCCCAGCGGCTGTGTCTTCCGTGTGTGGCAGCTGTCAGGAGGGAACAAAAGGACCAAAGGGAGCCCCGAGCCTGCAGCTCTGCATCCATTCTGTCCCCAGTGTGCCAGGCCGTTCAGCTTCAACACCTCATCTCTTGCCTAGCATCAGCTAGAATCTTCTCAACAGCTCTATAGAAATTCAAATTTAAAAATAATTACACACATTTCAGCAAATTTCTGTATGATCCTTAAAAGTCTCCTTCTTTTAGGTAGTTGGCATCATGAGGTGTGCATGGCTAACTTCTGTAAGACAAGGATTTTTGTATCTCAACGTGGCTCTTACTTAACCGTGGTGTAACTGGGGGATTTGAAGACAAATGGGTACATGTTGAATTTAGCATTCATATTTTGCCGTATTATTACAGACTGTGACACTAGCAAATTTAAATAATAGTAGCAATATTTGAGTACCATCCGGAGTCCGTGGAAGAGTAGGGTGTGCTGCTGTTCCCCCAGGCTGAGTGTCCCCTTGTGGCAGGTGGGTAGGGAGGAACAATCTGGAAACTACAAGAAAGTCCCAAGACTCTGGACATGAACCGCAGGTCTTCCCTCAGGTTATACAAACAGACGCTACTGCTCAGAGAGGAGGCATGTCCAGCGGCGGCACTGCCTTGCAGCTCCCATGGGTGGCGAGTCCGGGGGCGGCACTGCCTTGCTGCTCCCATGGGTGACGCAGTTTTCAGGAGCCGTCACACTTGCTGGGGCGGGCTGCTTGGTAACACAGCTGTGCAATGAACCCAGGTTCCTGTAAGTAATCCCAACAAAATCCCACTGGCTCCCAAAGCTAGACTTGGCGAGCATTCTTCTTCAGCCTGCCTTTGTCATCTCTATCTGTGGGGACTAGAAAACAAACCCAGCAGGAAGCAGGAGCCGTCCTATGGACGCAAAAGCTCAGCTGACAAGCGGCTGGAAGAGGTGTGGCTGAGGTTGGGGACACTAGTTGAGCCCAGGGGGACCACTCTCATTAGGCTGGAGGGAAAGGAGCTGCACCCAGTGGAGAAGTTGTCCTTGACATCAGCAGGGCTGTAGCAACATTTCTTCAGCATTCCCAGACCCCCACAGGTCTTGGTGGAAGCAGTCTGGGATAGTCCTGGGCACACGCTTTGCGCGACTGAACAGCTCCTGGACACGCTGACGTTGTATCCTCAGGAAGATGCAGAAGAGGCACGGGTGTGTCTGTTGCAATGCCATTTTGATCCTATCTGCTGTCGAAGTCTCCACTCTGGCTCTCCCCTTAGATCTGTGTGAAGCCTGCCTACCCTGGGACGCCAGCACAGCCTCCAGCTCCTTCTCTCTGGGCTTAGCTGTCAGTATACTGCCTACGAAGCACCATTCGCTCACTCTGTGCCTGAGCATCGTTCACCGTCCACTGCCAAAGCCATCTGAACGATAATGGCCACTCTTTAGTCCTTTGAAATGTGGAGGGAAGACAGCTCTTGTAGGTCAGGGGGCAGGAAATAACAGATCATCTCTAAGAAAATGCCTGAAAAGCAAGTACCCATAGACCTCTTTTCCAGTCTTGCAGGCTCATCCTGAGGCACCATGGGTTGCTTGCCCCACTGTCTTTTCAAGTGTTTGGCTGAAGTCTCTGCAAATATAGGAACATGCTCACACTGCTGGGTTCCAGTACTGAGATCCACACAAGTGCCTATTGCCGACAGTCACAGCCCAAGGGTTGCTCAGAACAATTACAACACTGTACACTAACATTGCTTACTGCAGAGTGGGCATATAACGTCGTGTTTGTGAGATAGTCTGTATCTCATAATATCTCACGATATTAATACTGATGGATCCATAACATGGGATATATTATAGGCAACGGCTAGATCATGAAAGATGCAGAACACTGACCCACAGCCAGTCGTTGCCTGCCCCCAAATGAGCCTGTATCTACTGTAGGTGTCTGAGAAGCCACAAGACCCCCAGAAAACCAGACACTGACTGTCCTGACGACCCAGGAAGCTAAGCGACTTCTATGATCACCTCATTTGACCAGGACTTGTTCATTGGCTAACAGTGTCTCTGATTTCTGTTCCTAACCAGAGAAAGATGAATGTGACCCCTTGTCCTAGTCAGGGTTTCTGTTGCTGTGAACAACATCACCACCAACAGTGCCCTGCAAAGAAAAGGATCTGTGTCTTCTTAAGGATAGTCCCTCACTGAGGGATGCCAGGGCAGGAACCCAGATTCAGGGCCTGAAGCAAAAGCCATGAAGAAACACTGTTTACTGGCTTGCTCCCCATGGCTTGTTCAGCCTGATCTTTTACAGCACCCAGGACCGCCAGCCTGGGACCGCCAGCCCGGGATCGCTAGCCCAGTAGTGGTAGAATATTACTAACTGTAGTGATATTTCATTTGTATTTTAATAAATAAAGCTTGCCTGAAGTTCGCAGAATAAAACAGCCCCACTTGTCAGCCTTACAGACCAGGCAGTGGTGACACACACCTTTAATCCCAGCAGCCACACTAGTTTGCCATAGAAATCAGGCAGTGGTGGTGCATGCTTTTTCATCCCAGAACTAGAGAGGAATTTAAGACAGGAGGAGACAGCTCCCTCTCAGACACAGTTTCATTCCGAGATTCCTAGAGGCAGCATCAGACTGAGGTAGATGAAAGAGCCAGTAACTGGCTGTTTTGCTTTTCTTCAGGTTGAACCCCAGTATCTGTCTCTGGGTTTCTATTTGCTACAGGCAAAGATGTTTGACATTTCTTTATGCTGCAGACTATACTTTAACTGTGTAAAGGTGTGTTACATTTGTTTATACTGCGTTTGTTTACTGATGGAAGCACTCGTGTTTAATTATGTAAAACTGTGTTGCACCTGTTTGACCTTGGCTGCCTAAGGCCCGTGCCTGGGCTAATAAAAAGGTCAACGGCCAATAGCTAGGCAGGAGAGGGCTAGCCAGGCCTGCTGAGCAGAGAGAATAAGGAGGAGGAAAGAGAGAACAAGAGAAGAAGAGAGCAGAGAATAAGGAAGAAGCCCAGGGCCAGAAGCCAGGTAGCTGACATCCTGCAGATATAAGAAGCAGGGAAAGTAAACACAGAAAGAAGAAAGAAAAGAAAAAAGTCCCAAGGCAAAAGGTAGGCAAAGAATAACAGGTTAATTTAAGTTAAAAGAGCTAGCCAGAAATGAGCCTGAGCTAGCCCGAGCATTCATAACTAATAAGAAGTCTCCATGTTAAAATTTGGGAGCTGGTTAGTGGCTCCAAAAGAAAAAGCCTGGTTCATTGTCCCAAACAGCGACATCGGCTGGAGACTAAATTTTCTAATACATGAGATTACTGTGCTATTTCACCGGCAAAGCACGCCAGCATTGCCATCACCCTGAAAATCCGGGCAGCAGTGACTCTCCCCTGCTTTCCTCTAGGAATCTTACCGTCTTCATTAACACGTTCAGGACTGTGGTCATTTTGAATTGATTTTCATAGATAACAAATGTCTCTCAGAGTCCGATTTAATTACCCCTATGTGGATTTCCTTGTGTGTGAATATGCCGCACTATTTCCTGAACGACAGTTGCTTTCAACAGGCTGTCTTGTATACGTGTAAAGAAACAAATGGATTATTATTAATACAAATGCTTATGTGTGGTCTGTCGATGGTATCTAAAGTGTGTATCTGCCTCACTCCAGTCCCACAATGTCCCACTCCGTAGCAACTTTGTTGTTAAAACGCTTTGGCTTTTGTGGTGTGTCCTGAGGCCACGACAGATGTTCACCTTTGACATCAGTGACGTATCAACGAAACTATTTCACCAAGTCTGGCTTGGCACCCGAGTGGGCTCGCTGGCATCACTGACAGGTGCTACGGTGATGGCTCAGGGGTGTACGTGCACACCGTTCTCCCAGAGACCCCAGCGCCCTCGTGAGATAGCTCACAGGTGCTGCGGTGATGGCTCAGGGGTGTACGTGCACACCGTTCTCCCAGAGACCCCAGCGCCCTCGTGAGATAGCTCACAGGTGCCGATAGCACCAGCTCTAAGGACCCAAATCCTTCACCAGTCCTCCATGGGCACCCACATAGGGAGATACGCACACGTACACATAAATACATAAGACAAGATGGGTGAGAGTTCTCACGGGGGCATGGGTGATCCAGAGGCAACCGCATTGCCGAAACGCCCAGCCCAGCCTAGCCTGGGTGATGGTCAGTAAGCTGCTGCAGGTGGCTCCGTGGAGAGTCTCCTCTCCTCAGAAACTGTGGGTGCTTTAAGACCTGGGCGAGGAGTGACCTGTCACTCTTGGAACTCCTTGTCCAGCTTTCTAAGTTTTCTTAGCTACTATCTATGAGCCCACAGGAGGGAATGTTCCAGAACAGAGGACATGGCTGACATTAGCCTGACAGGACATTGAGTATGTACCTCAGTTAAGTGGGAGGAGAGCTCTCCCAGAGTAACTGTTCCCCATTTGAGTCATAAGCATGGGGAAAAAAAAATTCTCCATTTACTTAGATTTTCCTGAATTTCTTTCAAAAGTGCTAGAGATTTCAGGGTACGAGTCTCATATTATGTTTTGATATTATTGTGAATGTAATTGTTTTGTTTTCGGTTTTATATCACTTCTACTGTATACAGAATCTCATATGTATGCATTTTATGCCTTAACACCCTTGCTAAGCAGTTCAATAAATCTGAAAGGAATTTTGTGGCTTCCTCAGGACCCTTCTCAATGTGAAATCATGCCTTCTGAAAGTTGAAACAAGTTTACTTTTTCCTTTCCATCCACCCAGATGTCTTTTGTTTCTCCTCATCTCGTTGCTGGGCAGAGCCTATAGGACAGTAGTGTAGTAGCGGTGACCGCAGCATCCTGTCCTTTCTCTTCAACATTAGGAAGAAATCATTTAGTCTTTCACTATTGTATCAGATACTAGCTGTGAGTTTTTGATAGATGCCGCCTTTTTCTTAGTAGAACGAGAGTATTGAATGCTGCCGATACTGCATCTCCATCTCTTTAGACCCCTACGTGAGAACCAGTGAGGTGACTTGGTGGGTGGAGGCACTGACCACCAAGCTTGACAGCCACAGCTCAATCCCTGGACCCACAGAGTAAGTAGAGAACCCACACCACAGAGAGTTGTTTTCTGACCTCCACATATGCACCAAAACATATGTTACAATATACATGCATACACCAATAAGTGTAATAAAAATTTATAAGCCATTATGTGTTTTGCTGAATTCTAATCATATGCTGTATTTTACACCTTTTAAGACATTAATAACTAACCTTGCTTATATGGGATAAATCCAGCTTGGCCATGGTGCCGAATCCATTTTCTTTGTTGTTGGTACTAGCATGGTATTTGAGGACTTTTCTCACCTCTGTTCATAAGGCATGCTGGCCTGTGTAGTAATTGGAGCGGCGGGGCTGCGTCCCCAACACCCCAGCCGCCTGCTCGTCTAGCTTATGCCCGAAATAACAGCACACAAACTGTATTCATTTAAACACTGCCTGGCCCTTTAGCTCTAGCCCTTACAGGCTAATTCTCACGTCCTGATCAACCCATCTCTAATAATCTGTGAGCACCGGTCTTACCAGGAAAGACTCAGCATGTCTGACCTGGCGGCTCTTTTCATTGAGTGCGTCTGCCCGGGAGAGGGGCATGGTGTCTCTGCTGAGGCATCTGCTCTGGAGAGGAGAGCTGTCGAGTCTGAGCTCACTTCCTCTTCCTCCCGGCATTCTGTTCTGTTTACTCCACCTACTTATGTCCTAACCAATAAAATGGGCCAAGGCAGTTCCTTTATTAGCCAATGACCTTCCTCCATCAGGCCTGTAGATTTATCATGCTGTACCAGGTCAACACGGACATCATAGACTAAGCCAAGGGATATTTCCCACCTTGGCATTTTGAGGGTGGTTTTGCGAAGGACTGTTATTCTTTACATACTCGATGAAACCGAAGTAGCCTGGGACTTTGTTGGTAGAATATTTTCACATAATTTTTTTTTAACTTTGCATGGCTTATTTAGATCCGTCTCTAGCTCTGGAGTTGGTCTTAGAGCTTGTGTCTCCTAAGGACTTGCACATTTCATCTTCTTCCTGTGTCATCTTTAGCTATGGTTCATTATCTCACTTACCGGCCTCTTCTGTGGGGCCATTGTGTTATACATTCCTGTTTGCATAACTGATCCTAACAATATGCAGGGTTTTCCTTCTTGATCGCTCGGGCTAAAAGCATCTTGATTGTGTTGGTCTTCTCAAAGAGCAGCAGATTGGCAGTCTCGTTTCCTCTGATGTTTTACTGTTTTATCTGATTTCTGCTCCGACTTTTCCTTCACTTCCCTTGTTTTGAGTTTTACTTTCTTCTTTTTCCCTGCCCCTGGCAGTAAAAGTCCAGGCACCCACAGCAATGTGTTGATGTTGGCTACCAGGCTTTGCCTCATTTTGCCGTAGACCCTAAGTTTCAGTATATTGTGTTCAGTTTTCGTTAGTTCCAAAAGATTTTGAGATAGGGTCTCGTTATGTAGAACAGCTTGTCTCCAGTTCACAGGGATGCACCTGTCTCCACCTCTCTGATGCTGGGATTAAAGGTGTGACTTCCACATCTAGCCTCCAAATTACTTTTGCTTGTGATTTCTGATCTAATCTACTTGTTATCCAGAAATACGTCCTTTAATTTCCACATATTTGGGTTTGTCCAAAATTTTCCTATGTTATCAATTTTTTGGGATTGTCCAAATGTTTCCTTATATTATCAATTTTAAGTTCCACCTTATTGTATTTAGAACATCTTGGTCTGGTTTCAATGTTTTAAACTTCCCAAGTCTTACTTGATGCCCAGTATGGGATCTTTCCTGAGGAATGTCCGTCTGCCATGGCAATGTACGAGGTATCCGGTAGGTTTGTCCGACTTTTAGAAATGTTGAAGTCTTTTCCTTTGGTTAGCTCTGGCTTAGTTTTCTCTTTCCTGTTTTCTTTTATTGTTATTATTTTCATTTTCATGTACTGGACATCAAACCCAAGGCCCCATGCGTGCTGCGTGACCTGCTTCCCAGCGCCTCAGTTAGCTCTGACTGCTCTTCCCAGACTGTTTTTGTCTTTAATGTCATCCGGTTTTGTTTTTGGCTTTACAAAGCTCTGTCACTAAATACATTTTGATGTCATTATTGTTTTCCATAGAGAGCTTCTATCTTGTAAGCACAACAATATAGTTTGGCAATTATTATAACATTATAACATATAATCTCATGCTTTTTAAAGAAACATAAGGCAGCTCTTTCATGGCATTTGTTACATTGGCCTTCTTATTCACAATGTCTGGTTCTTTCATTCCCTCCTCTGGCTGTGAGTAATCATTTGGTGTTGGGTCCTTACTACAGCCCAACTGTGTCTCCTTCTTCCCTGCTACTGTCAAATGTTACAGCTCTATACGTGAAGGGCCTAGGAAGGGTCGTGTTTACATATCTTTAAATACTTATTTCAAAAGATGATGATAAAGTGTGTAATTATACAGAGTTTTATAGTTACTTACAAAATTACCATTACCAGTTTGTGTAACTATATTGTCTGGCATTGATGGGGTGGATCTTCTTCTCTGATGGGTTCTTTTCCACCGACATGAAGAACAAGGATGAGGATAAATAAATAAAGCACAGAAGATTTTGTTTTCATGGGTGTGAAAGGCGAGGGCACACAGGATGCTAACCAAGAGCAGGCCACCCAGGAAACGCTGGGTCCAGAAGTTTGTGTAGGCTCAAGTGGGCTCTCACTAGCTGAATAGATGGAAATGAGGTAAAGGCAAGGGCCAATCAGGAAAGGGCCTGCCAAGTCTGGAAGAGGGAGAAAAAAGGCCGAAAGGTTCACAGGTGGGTGACTGTGATAGTTTGAATGTAATTTGCTCCCATAATCTCATAGGGAGTTGCACTATTAGGAGGTGTGGCTTTGCTGGAGTGGGTATGGCCTTGTTGGAGGAAGTGTGTCACTGTAGGGGTGGGCTTTGAGGTTTCCTATGCTCAGGATATGGTCCAATGTCCCAATTGACTTCCTGTTGCCTACAAGATGTGGGGCCCTCATCACATCTGCCTGCGCACTGCCATGTTCCTCGTCATGATGGTAATGGACTGAACCTCTGAAACTGAAAGTGAGCCACCCCAATTTAATGTTGTCCTTATAAGAGTTGTGTGGTCATGGTGTCTCTTCACAGCAATACAAACCCTAACCAAGACGGTGACCCAGTGCCCTGGCTATTGTGGTTGTGGAGGGAGGGGCAGGAATCTTTTGTGCATAGTGGTCTTTGAGCCTTGCCTGCCACTGTTGCGCTCCCTCCCTGCCAGCAAGGTGGGGGAGGCTCTCCTGGCCCTACCCTCTTTCCTTTCTGGAGTAGTGACCCTGATGGATTTGAGGGAAGGGACAGCAGCCACTCCACTGCTTTGTGCTGGGGGGTGGGTGGTAATTATTAAAGGGCAGTTAGAGTTCCTCCGCGGAATGTGTGGGTTAAGTTAGATTAATAATATTTTGCACTTTTCTAAGGTTGTTTATTTTCCCACTCTTTTCTTCATATTGCTTAGTCTCTCTCTAAATAAAACTATTAGTGTCTGAATAGGGTGTGCGTGCATGCATGTACATGTGTGTGCATGCGTTCTGTGAGCTGCTGAGGATTCTCCTGGCTCTGCCTTCCCTTTCACAGTAAGGACTGGGGTTGCAGGTACATGTGATTGCTGTGGGAAGTCCTTCTTTATTATGTGTTGCTTTTATTGGTAAATGAATAAAGAAGCTGCTTTTGGCCAATGACTTAGCAGAACAGAGCTAGTGGTGGGGGTGGGAACTAAACCGAACGCTGGGAGAAAGCAGGTGGAGTCAGAGAGAGGCCATGTAGCCACCAGAGGGGAAAGACGCATGCTGCCAGGTGGAACCTTGCCAGTAGGCCACAAGCCTCATGGTAAAAATATAAAATAATAGAAATGGGTTAATTTAAGATGTAAGAGTGAGCTAGAGATATGCTTAAGCTATTGGCCAAATAGTATTGCAAATAATACAGTTTCTGTGTGATTATTTTGGGAGTCTGGGTGTCAGGGAAATGAACAACAGCCTCCTACAACACGTGACTTTAAATGGTTTCTGGAGATCTGAATCCGGGTCCCCACCTCAGATGGCAAACCCTTAGCCCAGTGAGCCATCTCCCAGCCCTAGGCTGCTTAGCTTCTGTCTCTCTCCCTCCAAGTTGGTTCTTCTGCTCTTTCCCTGGCTGGCTCAAATCTACAGTTAATACATTTTAGTGAAGGTTTCTTATATCTATGGCTCTCGTGGACTGCAGGGTTTCCCATGTCTAAGGCATGGTTTCTGCATCTTTAGTCTCGGCTGAGTCGCCGGCATGGTGCACCCGTTCATTCTTTAGGGATAACTTTCTTTGACCTGCGAGTGTGTTCACCATGCCGCTTTAGACCCCTGCATGCTAGGCTCAGTATCCAGGTCCTCTCACGGTTGCATTCCTGGCCTTAAACTAGAACCGTATCTGTGTGCTCTAGTTTTCACGTCTTGTGACTTCCTGCTAAGTCCTTGCATTTTAGATAATTGCTCTTGTAACTGTGGGTACTGAGAACCACCCTGGAACACACTGTCACTGTCTGGTTTCTGTTTACATGTCATTATGTAAGTGTGCCGATTTAGTGAAGTCTCTTCCTCAGGAGGTCCGTACTTCTGATGTTCTTGTTCATTTCTCCTAAAGTTTTAAATTTTCAATCTGGCTTTCTAGGGTCATTCCCTGTCAGCATGGATTAGCAGTGAGCCATGGGGCTGCGAGAGATTGTATCTAAGCCCCTGAAACAGTACATTTTCTTTTTTGTACTTTTGGATCTGCCTGTGACTTGGAGATGTGCTAGCTTACAAGGTTAGCCCTGCTGAGGAGACCCTATAAATGCCCTGCAGAGCGGGAAGTGCTTGACTCCGTGAACACCATTTGGCTGTGGTTTTAACCCCTTCATCTCTCTCCATGGACTTGACATAGACTAACTGGGTGCAGTCTAATGGCTTGACACATGCAATACTGTCCTGGTCTCTTTCTCATTAAGCTTCCAGGTGTTCTGCCTCTGTGGATAGCACGCTCTCTTGTTGGCCTTTGATGACCATGATCTGATTGCTGTGGTGTTTTGGATACTGCTTTCTGGCATGAGTCTCTCCACTTGAGCCTTAGGCAGGGTAAGGTATTACTAGTCTTTGAGGCTTTCCCTGACCTCCGCTGGGAAAACCACCTTGCTTCAAGGCCATGTGCTGAGCAGGAGGTGAGAGCGATACATGTTTCTTGGTGTCTCTCCTAAAGAGCCAGAAATACAGGATCAGGAGAGGCTGGGAACTGGTACCACAATAGGCCATGCCCAGCACAGAGCCAGCAATGATGGGATTGGCCAACATTCATGGTGAATGTTCTTCCAGCTCAGAAGTATGCACAACATGGGTGTGCTCACTCAACTGCCTGGCCTCCAGACTTCAGCACAGAGCCATGGAGATAAAGGCTGCCCTCTCCCGAGGACCCCACTCATATCCCATGAAGAGCAGTTGCTGGGAGTGAGGGAATTGGGGGAGCATCTGCCTCTCACTGCCACTCAGGAAGTGTGGAGCTGAAGGCAGTAGGGTTTACCAATGCCAATCTAGTGCTTTGTAGTGCGGAATAGATCCCTCCCCAGGTGTGGGGGCGGGAACTGAGCCTGGCTGTCTCACCCCTGAGACAGCTCTTGGCAAGGAAGGTGGCGAGGGGTGGGTGGGGTGGGGACAGCCTGTAACTAGAAGGCCGTGCCCACTCATCGCTCTCTCCAAGTCCTGAAGAATTGTTGAACAAAGTGGTTCTCAGTTTGTGAGAACCCTTTGATCTTCTTCCAGAGGTCACATGGCTGCCTCTGTGAGGTCCAACCAACTTAATAGATGCCTTTTTAGGGAGGAAGTTTCCCCCAGTTGCTCAGATCACAGGCTGGAAGTCCCGCTCTGATCTTAAAAGGCTCTTCTCCCCAGTGGAACGCCTGCTCGTTTCTCACAAAGGCTTCCACTGGCTTGCCCGTCTTACTGAGCTCTGGCATATACCTGCATGGTGTTTTATAAACAGACGCTTGCTGGAGAAGTGTACTGCAAAACATTCTTACACTCCGAGGGATACCATATAGTAGCGTGCTTCAATAAATGGAAGTTAGAAATGCATTTATGGGGGCAGGAGATTACGGTTGCCTGAGTGTGTGTGTGTGTGTATACGTAGAGGCTGACATCAAGTATCTCTCGTTATAGGTCTTCTCTTTTTAGACAGGGCCTCTCATTGAGGCAGGAGCTTGCTACTTTAGCTCCACAGGTTGGCCGGCGAGTCCCCATCCCCAGCAGTAAGCTGCAAGTGCATGTTGCTGCTACTGGTTTTTGCTTAGGCACTGGAAAGCTGAATGCAGGTCCTCAGGCTGTGCAGCAGCACTCCCATCTCCCCAGGCTGACATTCACCAATATTTTAATATTTCCATGTGAGTGTGTTGTAGTAGGAGCGGCGGGCTGCGTCCCCGGCACCCCGCTAGCTTTACCCGAAATAATTACACGGAAACTGTATTCTTTTAAACACCGCTTGGCCCATTATATCTAGCCTTTTCTCGGCTAACTCTCGCACCTGGACTAGCCCATTTCTTATAATCTGTGTAGCCCATGAGCTGGCTTACCAGGAATGATCTGTGTCTGCCTGGAGTGGGAGAATCATGGCGACTCCTTGACTCAGCTTCTTTCTCCCAGCATTCTGTTCTGTTTACTCCTCCCATGTTTTAACCTATCAGGGTCAAGCAGTTTCTTTATTGCTTAACCAATGAAATCAACAGATTGATATATGACACTCTCACATCATGAGTATCTTGTGTGCAGTACCCATAGGGACCAGAAGAGGGCCTGTGCTGGAGTTAGAGATGGTTGTGATCTGTGGTGTGGGTGCTGGGAACCAAACCCGGGTCCTCTAAAGACGGGCGAGTGTCTTTAACTGCTGCGGAGCCATTTCTCCAGTCCCCAGCTCTAAACTTTAACACACTCGGTTTACAGATGCTTTCTTTGAGGGCTAGTGCTTTGCAGACAATGACCACTCTCTTGTTGAAGAAAAGCCTACTGTCTCAATGGCCAGGAAAATATTCTCTGCGTTATTCTAAAACTATAATTATTGTCCCCCCCCCCACACACAGTGATATTAGTATCCATGTCTCTGTTCGTATTGCATCAGTTCCTTATTTTTTCACACTGATATCTGATTTATCATTGTATTGAAAAGCATCTCATTGTATTGTCTTATAAGCCAAACAATAGGCACTCAAGCCTCAAGCCTATGCTACTCCACCCAGCCCTGTGCCACCTTGTCTTATACTATAGCTCCATTTAAAAGATCTGTGTGTGTGTGTGTGTGTGTGTGTGTGTGTGTGTGTGTGTGTGTGACAGTTTCACTATGTTCACTATGTAGCTCAGAATGGCTACCTACTTATGATCCTTCTGCCTCAATTGCTAACACTAAAATACCAGGCATGAGTCACCTTACTGGTGCCCTAAAAAGCCTAGTATCAGGATTCTTATGGTTTTTCCAGCTGTGGGCAGTGACCCTATACCAAGTTCAATACTGAATGTGGGGTTCATGGGAAATTTAGCATCAATATAGCATATCTGAATGTACAAAAACTAAAAATTAATTCCAAACCAAATCCATGATGGATCTGCGGTCTTTCAGGAAGTGCTCGGCTGTGCTGCGTGCATTGCACAGCTTCACGTCTCCGTGGTTCTGAACACACACCTACACTTTGTACCGCTTACGTCCTCATGCCAGCTGTGTGGAATAGTACTTGAAGATGTGTTACGTTTGTTTATGCTGTGGAACATTTGTTTAATGATGCGAAGATGTGCTGCATTCTTCTATGTTGCATTTGTTTAACTCTGTGAAGCTGTGTTACTTTGCCTGCCTAAAATACCTGATTGGTCTAATAAAAAGTTAAGTGGCCAATAGCAATGCAGGAAAATTGATAGGCGGGGCTGCCAGGCAAGAGAATAAACAGGAGGAGGAAGAAGAGGGAGAAGCAAGAAAAGGAGAAGAGGAGGACACCAGGGGCCAGTCACCCAGTCACTCAGCCAGCAACAGAGTAAAAAGTAGAGAAAGACACAGAATAGAGAAAGACACAGAATAGAGAAAGACACACAGAATAGAGAAAGACACACAGAATAGAGAAAGACACACAGAATAGAGAAAGACACACAGAATAGAGAAAGACACAGAATAGAGAAAGACACAGAATAGAGAAAGACACACAGAATAGAGACAAAAGGTAGATGAGATCACTTAAGAAAAGCTGGCTAAGGATGGAGTTGGGTGGTTCTTGGACTTCCCACAGGGCAGGGAACCCTGATTGCTCTTCGGGCTGATGAGGGAGGGGGACTTGATTGGGGGAGGGGGAGGGAAATGGGAGGCGGTGGTGGGGAGGAGGCAGAAATCTTTAATAAATAAATTAATTAATTAAAAAAAAGAAAAGCTGACTAGAAACAAGCCAAGCTAAGGCCTGACATTCATCAGTAAGAATAAGTCTCAATGTGATTTAATTGGGAGCTGGTGGTGGAACCCCAAGAAAGCCAAGAGGAAAAAAACACACAACTACACCAGCCAATGGCAGCAAACACTGCCTGAAAAACCTCAGCCTTAGATTTGAGACTTATTATGTGCTATGAACTGCAGTGTTTTTGTTATACATACCAAGTTTTCTGCTCTTATTGAGACATACTAGTTTGTTTATATAAAATACTTTAACATTTTGATCGTCATTCCTAAGATATAATTATGAAACTGTCTATCTTTGAATTAGATTATGTTAGAATATTTGAGTCTAAAAATTGGTATTTGAGTTACTACCGTGAATGTCATGTTTAAAAATTGAATGAATATTAACCTGGTTTTAGGACAGAATTCCCAACAATATTCAAATGACTATAAGCATATTTCTACCATTTTGTATTATATATTGATGCAAAGCAGCCACCTTGGCATTGTTGACTGTAAAATCAATATATCAATCAACTCTGGAAACGATTGAGGACACTGTATGCTACACTATCACATATCCAACCAAGAACTAGTTCTTCATATAAAACCAAGCGAGCGTACATATCTTAATTGTAAGGAACTTTGCTTTTGCTCTTATAAAACATAACAGCACACTATGCCAAAAAGAAAATCTTTTATGACTTTTATTGGTAAATGATTGATTGTACCTACTTTTATGTAGCAGGCTTTCTCTTGGGCCACCAACCAACTCCCAAATCATGACATGGAGACTTATTATTAGTTATGCATGCTCGCTTTTAGTTTATGCTTGACCCACTGGCTCTTATAACTTGATTTAAGCTGTTTCTCTTCATCTACATTTTGCTTCAAGGCTTTTTTACTTTCTTTTATTCTGTTCGGTCCTACTCCATGTCTTCACTGGATGGTTCCCCTGCCATTTGCCCCATTGGTTTCTTCTATTTGGCTTCTTCGTCCCAAATCTTGTACACGCAGCTGTTTGAAATCCCTCTTATTTGTTTTTTTTAGAGGTTCAACCTTAAGCTACAAAGGCTTCCAGCCTTGCATTTCTTTAACCAGCACACACTGGTGAGTGCCTAGTTCTACATCAACTTGACACAAGTTATTGTCGTCTGAGGGGGGGGGGCTCAACTGAGAGCACGCCTCCCCAAGATCCAGCTATAGGTGGGGGCTGGGGAGCGTTTTCTTAATTAGCAGTTGATGGGGTAGGGGGTGGGGGGTGGGGGGTGGGCCCAGCTCATTGTGGCGTTGCCATCCCTGGGCTGGTGGTCCTGGGTTCAACAAGAAAGCAGGCTGAACGAGCCATGTGAAACAAGCCAGTCAGCAGCTCCCCTCCATGGTCTCTGCATCAGCTCCTGCCTCCAGGTTCCTGCCTTGTCTGAGTTCGTGTTCTGACTTTCTTTGATAATGAACTGCAATATGGAAGTGTAAGCCAAATAAACTCTTTCTTCCCCAGGTTGCTTTGGCTGTGGTGTTTCATCGCAGCAGTCGAAACTATAATTAAGGTGACCAAGTAGCCACTGTGCTCCAGGCACAGCGTGGGGCTGAATGAGGAATAGAAAGTTCCCACCCCCTACCCTCGAGAGCCTGAGCCCACGGCACCTGGGAGCATCCAAGTGTGTTGGGCGATGCATGAATCCTATCCCAGGTCGCTGCTCTGAAGAGCCAAAGGGAGAAACAATGGGTGCTTGAAGGAGCAAGGCCTAAATAGTAAGACCAAGGGAGGAAGAGGGCCACAGGAAGACAGGCTCCACAGCCTCACATTTTCTCCCAAGCCTGCCCAAAACATTTTCAGTCTGTTCAGCCATGAAGTAAACCCAGATCAGAGGTATCAAATTTTTGCATTAAACTCTACCAAGCCACATTTATTTTTATGTCTGATGTGTCTGACATCAAATAAACAGTTATTTTAGACATCGGGAGCATCACAACCCGTGACATAGGAACCTTTAAAGAAATGAATGATTTATTTAAAAGGTTGAATGTGTCACATGAGCATTTAGATCAGCAAGCAAAACATGAGACATGCTGGCAGCGGGGGCAGCCTGCAGCCTGCAGCCAGGGGAGCAAAATGGTTGCTGGGGAAGCAGGGATTTCCCTCCATAGTAATTAGCACGTGACCGAAGCTGCATTGCCAGAGTATGCTCCTATTATCTTAATGTTATTTGTTGTGTGACTTTTATTTGGTTGTTGGTTTTCTTTGTTGGGGTGGGGAGCAGGGCTCTAATGTGTAGCTCAGGATGGTTTCAAGTTTGCCAGCTTCCTGCCTTGGCTTCCCAAGTGATGAGACCGCGTGGCATGAGTGACCATGCTCAGAAGTTCCTCTCTTTCTACGTGCTCTAAGAACGGAACCCAGAGTCTCACACGTGGGAGGTGAGTCTCTATCCTGGAGCTGCATGCAAAGCTGACAGATTCTCTTGGCTTTCGTTTGGGGCTGGACTAGATCTTAGGAATCGATTAGGTGCTGTGCTAAGCTGCCCAGAGCTGGGGTAGCAGACATATTTGCAGGGTTTTTTTTTTTTGTTGTTGTTGTTCCTCTGTTACTTTGCCTGCTCCTGTGAAAATCTGTTGGGGAACAGAGAAGGAGTATGCCGTGGGATTTGGAGGTGCTTGGGTTCTTCCTATGTAGCCTGTTTCTCTGCAGGGAGTTTCTGTACTCCACTGCTCTACACTGGTTCAGGCAGAGCCCATGAACCAAGAGACAGGGTAGTCTGTAAGGGGCTTAGGGAGGCTCAGCAGGCTGAAGACCCATCAGCAGCTGTGGAACTGCCTCTCAGGGTCTTGTCTTGTTCATATGTAAATAAGAGGTTGATTCTAGACCATTCTAAAGGTCTTGCCTGTTCCTAACACTCAATTACATGGCCTCTCTAATGTCCTTAATTGTAGGGTCTATGTCCTGTGTGTGTTTATTCTTGTGTCAAGCAAAATGCACCGTGCACTCACAGAAGATGTGGGGTTGCAGGGAGCTGAGACCAGAGTCCGGGGGTGGGGGTGGGGGTGGAGATGGGGTGGAGACTGTGATTCTCCTGAAAGGGAGGGTTTAGACCCAATAAGGAGATCCAATCCTGTCACTGTCCAAGCACTGCAGAGGGAGAGGCTGGGGAGGGAGGTCATTAGGACCAGCATCTGGAGGACTCTTTCTGTAAGTGGCGTAGCTCCGACACTGAGCAGAGGGGCCACACAGAGGACCCCAGGCAACCCCCCCGGGGGGTAAGTGAGAAGCAGAGCAGAAGGGCAGGATTCTGCAGACCTCTCTTAGGCTGCTGCCCCAGAATATCCTGAGTCCCAGCAGTTCACAGAGCCCAGGAGCCCTCACCCAGTAGCACCTAGACAGGCCTGCAGAAGAGGTGAACTCAGAGAAGGGCATGAGAGTATAGGGAGGGCAGTGTCTCTACCCCCACGCCAACAGGCTTCTTACAAAAGCCTTTAAACCATTTTCAGCAAAAGCGAACCCATGATGACAATTGCCAAAACTACCCAGTTGGACCCACTGTCTCCCAGGGGTGGATGCACTGGGCTGTATTTTCCAACACTGAACCCCAAGCCTTCCGGCCCACACCTCGCTTGCACTCATTCCCAGAATGGTACCCATCCCCTACGGCATTAGGGGGTCTCGGACCTTACAGTAAAACCCTCTTTCCTGCCCAGCTTTATCCTGGAAGCTTTCTGGGACCCAAGGTAGCTTTCTCTGAGGGTCCCATCTAATGCTTGAACACTAGGACCCTGGGGATGCTGTCCCAACCTAGCCACGTGCCGCATCTGTGTCAGCCAGGGGTCTTCAGAACAGAATAGATAGAATAAATGCATACTACAGAGAGGTTTATTGTATTAGCTTACAGGACGTGCACTGGGGAGTCCAGCAATGGTGTCTGCATCCTGGAGACACCAATACCTGGTGTCCCCATCTGATGCTGAAGGCCTAGGGCACACTTAGAGAGCTGCTGGTCTTTAACTCACACTCTAAAGATGAAGAAGTTGGGTTCTAATGTCAGTGAAGGAGGGCAGAACAATGGAACAATGGTTAGACACTCCGCTGCCCAAAGTGAAGAGGCGGGGGTGAGACACTGCTTCTCCTTGGACCTCTGTGTATCTGAACTGCCACAGGAAGTACCGCCCATTTAAGGGCCAGTCTTCTCAGTTAACGCTTCCAGGAAATATCCTCCCAGACCCAGCCAGGGGCTTGCCTTTTAGGTAACTCCCAGATCTATCCAAGCTGACAATCAGGTTGGTCATCACCGCTCTGACACGCAGAGCTGCGTAGCATTGGCGTCCCATAGCTTCGAGCCTATGAGTTTGAGCTTGCAGCGTGAGCCATTCATCCATTTCTGCGTTTGGTCACCGTTTTCACAGCACTCTCCCAGGGGCCTTCACTGTGTCTCAACTCCCTCTCCAGGGGTTCTTTGAGCCACAGGGTGAGCTGTCCAGTTGGAACGCAGAGAAGTCAGAGCAGCGCTGCTGGGGCTATGAGCGCCTTAAGCAGAGAAAGTCAAGTGATCCAGGCAGGGCAGGCCCTGGGAGGAATCCTCTGCTGAGTCAGCGCCATCTGTTTCTGTTGTCGTCATGGCCTCTGCTTCCTTCTGATCATTGTACCAGGCCACAAATGGCTGCCGTGATTCCAGGTATAACATTCTCACTTAAAGATGGGGTAGGGGTTCCCGATAGAACATCAGGGCAGGGAATCCTGATCGCTCTTTGGGCTGACGAGGGAGGGGGACTTTGTTGGGGGAGGGGGAGGGAAATGGGAGGCCGTGGTTGGGAAGAGACAGAAATCTTTAATAAATAAATAAACGGATAAAAAAAAGATAGGGTAGGGGGTTGCAGGGTGAGGAAATCTTTTTCGGAAGACTTCTGGGCCCCTCTGGGAATCCCTAGGCCAGCCAGTGACAAAGATGACCTTGTTTCAGATGGCCCAACTACCATTTACTCCTTGGAACTGGGAGAAGGTGGTTTGCCTTCCCTTTTACCAGTTTGGTGCCCCATACTTGAAAATATCTCCTATCTATTGGTGGTTGATGAGAGCCACCCAGCCCAGAAGGGAGCTGCTGTGGGCACACCAGCCCCCACCCCTTTCCATTTGTTTAATGATGCAAAAATGTGCTGCATCCTTTTAGGCTGCATTCGTTTAACTCTGTGAAGCTGTGCTACTGTGCCTGTCTAAAACACCTGATAGGCTAAGAAAGAGCTGAATGGCCAACAGCTAGGCAGGAGAAAGAAGAGCTGGGGCTGGCAGGCAGAGAGAATAAATGGGAGGAGAAATCTGGGAGGAAAGATCAAGGAGCAAGAAAAGGAGGAGGACACCAAGAGGCCAACCACCCAGCTGCACAGCAAGCCACGGAGTAAGAAGTAAAGGAAGGTAGATAGAATAGAGAAAGATAGAAGCCCAGAGGCAAAAGGTAGGTGGGATAACTCAAGAAAAGCCAGTAAGGAATAAGTCAACCTAAGGCCGGCATTCATAATTAAGAATAAGCCTCCATACCATCCCTGACTTCAAACTCTATTATAGAGCTACAGTATTGAAAACAGCCTGGTATTGGCATAAAAACAGAGAAGTCGACCAATGGAATCGAATAGAAGACCCTGACTTTAACCCACAAACATATGAGCACCTGATTTTCGATAAAGGAGCTAAAAGTATACAATGGAAAAAAGACAGCATTTTCAACAAATTGTGCTGGCAAAACTGGATGTCAATCTGTAAAAGAATGAAAATAGATCCATATCTATCACCATGCACAAAAATCAAGTCCAAATGGATTAAAGACCTCAATATCAGTCCGAACACACTGAACCTGATAGAAGAGGAAGTGGGAAGTACTCTACAGCACATGGGCACAGGAGACCACTTCCTACGTATAACCCCAGCAGCACAGACACTAAGGGCATCATTGAATAAATGGGACCTCCTGAGGCTGAGAAGCTTCTGTAAAGCAAAGGACACTGTCACTAAGACAAAAAGGCAACCCACTTACTGGGAGAAGATTTTCACCAACCCCGCAACTGACAAAGGTCTGATCTCCAAAATATATAAAGAAATCAAGAAACTAGACCGTAAAAGGCTAATCAATCCAATTATAAAATGGGGCACTGAGCTGAACAGAGAATTCTCAACAGAAGAACTTCAAATGGCCAAAAGACACTTAAGGTCATGCTCAACTTCCCTAGCGATCAGGGAAATGCAAATCAAGACAACTTTAAGATAGCATCTTACACCTGTCAGAATGGCTAAAATAAAAAACACCAATGATAGCCTTTGCTGGAGAGGTTGTGGAGAAAGGGGTACACTCATCCATTGCTGGTGGGAATGCAAACTTGTGCAACCTCTCTGGAAAGCAGTGTTTCGGTTTCTCAGGAAATTCGGAATCAACCTACCCCTGGATCCAGCAATACCACTCTTGGGAATATACCCAAGAGAGGCCCTATCATACAACAAAAGTATATGCTCAACTATGTTCATGGCAGCATTGTTTGTAATAGCCAGAACCTGGAAACAACTTAGATGCCCTTCAACGGAAGAATGGATGAAGAAAGTATGGAATATATACATATTAGAGTATTACTCAGCAGTAAAAAACAAGGACTTCTTGAATTTTGCATACAAATGGATGGAAATAGAAAACACTATCCTGAGTGAGGTAAGCCAGACCCAAAAAGAGGAACATGGGATGTACTCACTCATATTTGGTTTCTAGCCATAAATAAAGGACATTGAGCTTATAACGCATGTTCCTAGAGAAGCTAAATAAGAAGGTGAACCCAAAGACAAACACATAGGCATCCTCATGAATATTAACCTTCATCAGGCGATGAAAGGAGACAGAGACAGAGGAGCACGGGACAGAAATCTCAAGGTCCAAATCAGGAGCAGAAGGAGATGGAGCACGAGCAAGTAACTCAGGACCGCGAGGGGTGCACCCACACACTGAGACAATGGGGATGTTCTATCGGGAACTCACCAAGGCCAGCTGGCCTGGGTCTGAAAAAGCATGGGATAAATCCGGACTAGCTGAACATAGAGGACAATGAGGAATACTGAGAACTCAAGAACAATCGCAGTGGGTTTTTGATCCTACTGCACGTACTGGCTTTGGGGGAGCCTAGGCAGTTTGGATGCTCACCTTAGGAGACCTGGATAGAGGTGGGCGGTCCTTGGGCTTCCCACAGGTCAGGGAACCCTCATTGCTCTTCGAGCAGATGAGGGAGGGTGACTTGATCGGGGGAGGGGGAGGGAAATGGGAGGCGGTTGCGGGGAGGAGGCAGAAATCCTTAATAAATAAATAAATTTAAAATAAATAAATAAATAAAAATAACTCAGAAAAAAAAAAGAATAAGCCTCCATGTAATTTAATTGGGAACTGGATGGCAGGCCTCCCAAAAGAACAAAGAGTTAAAGAGTACAACCAACAACACTCGTATCCTCAGAGGTGACATGACCCATACCCAGGCCACTAACGGTGGTGGGTAGCAGTGTGAGTTACAGAAGCCGACCCTGCTGGCAGCAGGGGTGTTTGGGGCATAGTTTTCTCCTTATCTACCCCTCTAGATAGAGAAGGAGAGCATATACTCTCCATTCCAAAGGCCCCTGGTCACAGGGTAGAGAGAGCCCCAGACCGCACAGGAGCCCTGCAGCCTCAAGAAACACATTTATCTCCCATCAGCACAGAAGTGAGCACATTGCAAGTTCTCTTCCGCTCTGTCTGGTCTCTTCTGGTGAGCTAGCCCTTGCAAGCGGCAGCTTAGGTTTTTGTTTTATCTCATTTTTCTGTTGTTGCTGAGGTTGTTGTTGTTTTGTTATTTTTGGCTTTTCTTTTTCTTTTTTAAATTTTGTTTGTTGTTTAAAACCCAGTCTCGGGTGTCCCTTGCTGGCCCTGTACTCACTGTGTAGCCTAGGTGACTTTCAGCTTGAGCCTCCTTCATCCACGTGGCCCTTAAATGCTGGGATTACAGGCACCTGGCTTATGGAGCGTTGTCGTTCAAACTCAGTCTCGTGTTCACTAGAAAAACCATCAATCAACAGAGCTACGTCCCAGGTGTCTTAGTTTGGGTTTCTGTTGCTGTGATAAAACAACCACGACCAAGATCAAGGTAGGAAGGAAAAGGTCTATTTCATCTTAAACCTCAAGGTCATACCTGGAGGCAGAAACTGAAGCAGAGACCGTAGAGGAACACTGCTTGCTGCTTTGCTTCTCACAGCTTGCCCAGCCAACTTTCTTATAGAACCTACACCCATCTTCCCGGTGGTGACCCCACCCACAGTGAGCCAAGGCTCTCCCACATTAATCCCCAGTCAAGGAAACGCACCACAGGTTTGCCCTCAGACCCACCTGTTGGGGGCATTGTCTCAATTGCGCTTTCCTCTTCCGAAATGACTCTAGCTTTTGAAAAATCGACATAAAAAAATGCGATCACATCAGCCCATGTGGCTGGTTCTTAATAAACACCCTCAGAACAGGGAAAGAGAAGAGCTCTGGGCTCGGGCATAGGGAGTTTACTGCTGTGCCATCCCAAGCCAATAAATAGAGGCCTGGAACCTGGCCTGGCCGCTGGTCTCTCTCTAGAGTGTAAGAGATGCATTCTGATCCCTACCAGATACTCCGTATATTTCTGTTATTATTTACAAACCTCACCATGGGGCTCTCACAGTTTCTGCACATTGTGGCTGAACCCCAAGACTCCAGCCAGCATCTCTACTCTGATGAGAGCCTGGTACTCAGCGCCTCCTCTCTGGCTCCCAATTCTGCCTCTCTGGGCCACCCGCCTACTTAGTTATGGCCCAGAAGTGTAAAATATTTATTTTATTTGGTTACCTAATGATATTAAAAACACAGTGTGTATTATTTATCCCCGGCCCTGGGAGACATGGCCGGCCCCGATAGTGCGTACTCTGCAGTAATAAGAGTGAGCATGGCTCTCCGGGCTGCACTTACTTTGTTTACTGCAGAATTTAGCACAGGTGGAGGGGCAGAGAGACTTTACCTTCCTCCTGGGAAGATTTTTCATCAGATTGTAAAAACGTAAATTTAAGTATGCAGCCAGGCCCTGGGGAGCTGGTGTTTTCCACCCAGTCTGCAATGCCTCCACTGAGCCCAGGGAGCGGCTTGGCATCCAACGTGACATCAGCAACTTTACAGCTGGCCCCTCTGGATGGACCTGCCCGATGTCACCAGAGTCCAGGCTGCATGCCATGCCTGCCGCCTGCCAGTTTGGACTGATAGAGCCCAGGAACCACCATCGCATGGTGTCCTATTAATTCCTCCCCTGTCGTTGGTTTGAACAGAACACGGACCACCAGAGGCAGAAACCACCAGGCTAAAACTCTTGGCTTCATCTCTCCCTGCACTGAAGACTTTGAGCTGATGGGGTCATCAGTGTGTGTGTGTGTGTGTGCGCGCGCGTGTGTGTGCAGGAGAACAGGCGGGAAGCCAGGGCTTGACCTTAGATCATGTGCCAGAGACTCACCAAGGCGAGCCTGACAGAAATGTTGCTGATTTATCCTCCACAGCTGCAAAGGGGCCTTCACTGTTGTTCTTCTCCCCACGGGGTCCTGATCTAGCAAACATCTTTCTGTCCTGACTTGGATATGTGGAATCAGGCCCCGATTCTCAGCATTCCACAAACTTCCATTTTAACTGTGATTCTGGAGAGAACCAAAGCACGCGGCTTTCTGGTGCTCAGGGAGGGCTGTGTCTTCCACATTTTAAAATGGAGCGCGTGTTGTAAGGACACTTCAATAAAACCAGGGAGCTTCTTTACCGAGGGCGTTCAGCCTGCTCTGAGTGAGAGGTGTGGCTGCAGATTCCTAGACCCAGGGAGGAGTCTGCCTTGTCTGCTCTGTGCAGTTGCTTTCTGACATCTTGCTCTGGGGTGGCGTGGGTCGTAGCCTGCTGTTTCCTCTCCTAGGCTGTCCCATGCAAGCGTGAAACTCCACCTACAGTCTTTCCTGCAGGACCAGGGATCCGGCCATGAGGAGCAGAGACGTCAAGGAGAGGAGGGGAGAGTGTCAGCATGGTGGCATGGGAGTCTCAACAAAGAGATGTCTTAGAGGCTTGGATGCTCAAGGTACCGCAGTGTGGCAATGGCCCCTTCCCCGTATGCTGAGCCAGGCTCAAGTGGCATGTAAGGGGTACCCTCAGTCCTTTGCACCCACTTTCTCAGGCCTGGAGCAACTTCTGTGGGCGCGATGGCTGTTGTTTGAAAACTAAGGCAGGATGGGGAGAGTTCTGTACCGCGCCTGCTATCCAAGCATGAGGGCCTCAGTTCAGTCCCAGCAGCCACGTAAAACCCTGAGCATGGCAGTGTGTGCTCGCCAAGCTAGCACTGGGGAAGTGGAGACAAGCAGACCCCTGGGGCTCACCAGTTAGCCAGCTTAGACTAATTGGTGAGCCGCAGGTCCCAGAGAGACAGGCCTTGTCTCAAAAAAAAAAAAAAAATCAACAACAACAAAAAGCAAGAAACAGCCACAGCTGACCTTGACCGCGACATCAGTAAGCACACACGAGTGTCCCCCTACCTGTACACACAGCATGAACATGCACACGCATGCAGGTGCACACAATAATTGTTAAAGATTAAGACAGTTCTCCGTTCCCTGGGACCTCATGGTGAGCAAGGAGGCTGCTGGCAGCTGTTCGTAGGTGCCACCCACCCACCTCGTCATTCCTTGCCAAATTTATCAGAGCCAAACGGATTAGGAGCAAAATCATTATAATAAAAAATAAATATGTTGGGTGAAAAATGGATTATTAATTCAAGCTGTGCCCTGCATCCCAATAATAAATGACCCGGCACTGGGGGAAGCCGGCTGCTAAATTAGAACTAATGGGGGAAGGTGCGTGGGCCCCACCCGCCTGCTGGCCCATGGGGGCCAGGCCCTCCCTGCTGTCCCCCAGCCGGCTGCTCCCCGTGTGACAGCTCCTGCAATCCCAAACTGACAGCTCCTCACAACTGCCGAAGGAATCCAGCAGTAATTAAGCCATTGCTGGACTGTAATTTCCTTGAGAAGTAAAAAATTCTCACACAAGAAAAGGTTACAGAGACCTTTTCCGTGTCAAAATTACCATGCCGCATGAATATTAATGTTCTTAATGAAGACAACCTTTTTTTCTTCAGGAAGGTTCTGGAGCAGGTGCCAAGCCAGGAATCTCACTCTGGGCTGCACAGTGACTTCCCCCCACAGCCACACCCCTTCCCTACCTGTCCCCAGCCCGCTGAGGGCCAGAACATTGTCCATCCTGAGGACAGCTCACCTGCCTCGCCTGGAAAGCCAGGACTGAGACAAAGAGACACAAGGAGCTGGGCTCCTGCAAACCAACCTGTGTCCCCAGCTGCCCCGGCTGTGCCGGGAATACCACTGAGAGAAACATGCCATGGGGACAGTGCCCACCTGCCCAACCAGCCTTACCACTTCTGTCTCAGAAACCATGCTGGGCGGAGGAGACTGATCTTTTACAGGGCCCTGGGGTCACCAACTTGTATTTTCTGCCACCGTTCTCTGGAGAAACAGGGGTAGCCCTGAGGGAACCTCTGTACCACTGTACCACATGGAGGGTGGCCCATCAACATGGGGTCTGAATCTCTCTCTGCTCTGCTTTCTCAGGGCACAGATAGGCACCTCACTGTCTCTGGGCTCTGTTTTCTGTCCCAGAAGAGTAAGAAGCTCCTCAAGCAGGTCCCCATAGCCTTGGGGACATTGATAGAGGGGCTTTGGGACTCATTAGGGGGCCATCTTAGCACCTCTAGTCAGAGACTCAAGGTGTAAATATTGTCAAGAAGATGGTGAAATTTCAAGTGTTTATGTTTGTGTAGGGATGAGGGCAGGTGCATGCCTGCATCTAAGTCAGAGGACAATCTGCGGGAGCCAGGCTGTCCTTACACCCTGCAGCTTCCCGGAATTAAACCCAAGTCTTCACATTTGGTAACAAGAGCCTGGACCACTGAGCCACCTCTCTGGCCTGTTGATAGTGTGGCCAAGTGCGTTTGGTCCCTGGTTACCATGGTTCATTCTGTAGTCCCTTATTCTGTGGAAATAGCAGAGCAAAAAGCAGACAGGCTGGCCACGTTAGACACAGTCCCTGTGCTGAGGAGGTCGGGAGCCTCCCCAGGGGTGATGAAGTCACCAGTTCTAGAACAAAAGGAGATGGCTTATCAAAGCAAACCTGTGCAAGGACTACTTAGAAGTCTGTCTACATAGAAAGTGCGCAGCGTGATGGCCGCATCTATCCACAGGTCACAGGACCTTCCCCGTAGCACCTGAGTACATGTCCAGACTCCGATGCATGGCTGTATCCACACTGGTCAGAGGAGAGGGCCCAAGAGGCAGCTGCCCCTGGTGTCACCCCTGACCCCAAGCCGTAGGATATATCACCTCTGGCATCGCTCTCCTTCATTTTTCAGTGATTAGTCATTTGTGACGTAATACGGGCCATGGTTAACCAGTAATAATAAATCTGGCCGTTTTGGTGAAGGCATATAAGACTGTGTGTGTAAAAGGTAAGTTTAATATACAGCTGGGACGCTGATGTAATAGCTATTAGATTTATAATGAACCCAAGAAGCATAATTTCACTATAAAGAGCAGTAGTTTACAATCTTATTATTGTTTATTACTGACGTCAGCGCAGGCCCATGGTGAGAATCAGATTGCAGCTAGAAATGAGATCTGTACATGTCAGCTGTTCTGCCAGAGATGGCACCCCTCCTGAACCCACAGAAGCTTTGAAAACCACACCAGTCAGGTGTGCTGCTTACAGCTACACCAACCTATGCCATCTGTTAAAAACTTGTCCTGAGAAGTGGGCTGATTCCCCAGCAGGAGACACCAGTGAGATGCCATGACACACCCACGAGCACAGCCCCCACCACACAGCAGGACCTAGCGCCACTGTCCCAGGAAAGCAGAGACCTCCAGGTGCTGTGCACTGGAGCTGGCAAGGGCCTCAGGGGTCTTGAGACGGTGCAGAGCTGTTTTACACACAGGCTGCCAGCAAGGCAAAGCTATCAGAGGAATCCTGACTTTTCATTGTCTGCAGGTTTTTAGATTCACTGTTCTCAATGGCGTTTTCCACTTCCTCTGGACAAAAGGGAGACTTATCATCTTGGGCCTCCAAGCCAGGGCACGGAAGACAGAAAACCTTAACCACAGTGCCTGGTCCCAGCTCCTGAAGACATGTGCAAGTTTTATGACTGAGGGCTCTGCTGTTTAATGTCACCAGAACAAGCTGATGGAGTCACAGCCTTATTAGGTAAATCATCTGAGCTTCAAGGGCTGAGCATCATGGGTGGGCTGGAGCTGCCTCAATTGAGGGCCAAGCCCAGTGGTGATGGGCGGGAAGGAGTCTGGTGCCTGGAATGGGGACATGGTACACTGTACATGAGCCCCAGTGGACACCAATAGCAAACACTAGCTCCTGTATCCTTTCTTCATTGTATCCGAAGCCTGCTTAGAAACAGTAAAAAGTATTAACAATATTTGTCCCTAAATTATAAGTGCTTCTTCTATAAGCAGCCAGAGCAGAGTGGGTGGTTCTGAGCAGCTGGTGCTAGTGGGCTCCTCTCTTCAAGTGTGTGAGAACTGCTGGCTATCAGACAGATGTGGCGGGGAGAGCCTGGCTATCAGACAGATGTGGCGGGGAGAGCCTGGCTATCAGACAGATGTGGTGAGGGGACAGATGTGGCGAGGGGAGCCTGGCTATCAGACAGATGTGGCAGGGAGAGCCTGGCTATCAGACAGATGTGGTGAGGGGACAGATGTGGCGAGGGGAGCCTATCTATCAGACAGATGTGGCAAGGGGAGCCTGGTATCAGACAGATGTGGTGGGGAGAGCCTGGCTATCAGACAGATGTGGCGAGGGGAGCCTGGTATCAGACAGATGTGGTGGGGAGAGCCTGGCTATCAGACAAATGTGGCAAGGGGACAGATGTGGCAAGGGGAGCCTATCTATCAGACAGATGTGGTGGGGAGAGCCTGGCTACCAGACAGATGTGGCGAGGAGAGCCTGGCTATCAGACAGATGTGGCGGGGAGAGCCTGGCTACCAGACAGATGTGGCGAGGAGAGCCAGGCAGTTTGGCGGAAGCACTTTTCTGTAGTTTTGTATTCCTGATGGCGACTGTGTTAGCTTTCTCGTGGCTGTGTAAACATGACCAGCAGAAGCAGCTTAGTGGAGAAAGGCTTTATCCAGGCCCACAGAATCAGGGGCTCAGTTTAGGGTGGCTTGACCCCATGTGCTCAGACGAACATCGCGGCCTGGGGAACGTGTGGCGGAGTAAGCCCTTGGTTCCTAACAGAAAGCAGGAGACAGGTGGGGCAAGGTGGGTCCCCAAGGATGAGCCCCAAAGACTTTCTTCTTGCATCGGGATCCTCAAAAGGGCTCCCATCACACGACATTCTGAGCAGAGGCCATGATTGTTAAACTCTCAACTTGGCACAACCTAGAATCCCGTGTGAAGCCTCAGTGAGGACTTACATAGGTCAGACCGGGCCACGAGAGACCCACCCTGGATGTGGCTGGCATCAAAAGCAAGCTCATCAAGGAGACACGCATGCGTTCCTCTCTACTGGATGTGATGTGGCTGGCTGCCTTAACTTCTCGCCGCCTTGACTTTCATGCCATGACGGACTGTACCCTGAGATGTGAACTAAAATAAGCCCTTTCTCTCGCAAGCTGCTTTTTTTTTTTCAGGGCATTTTTTTTTTGTCAGAGCGATAGAGATGAAACTCGGACAGGGAACACTTCATACCTAAGCCGCAAGGTGGTTTCTTCCGCCAGGTTTCTTCTGTGAGAGGAACACACACAGCGCATTGCACTGCCCTGTGTGTCCCCTGAGGTCACGGCTGAGTCTCATTTAGGTCTCCATCTGCACCGTTTGCTGCGCTCCGGGAAAGCAGGGAAAGAGCTAAGTCTGCACATGCGTTACCCACTGGGTGCTGTGCAGTGGTTCCAGAGTCGTAGGGTGGGGGGTAACTCAGACTACAGGAGATCCGGCTAGAAGTCCACGAGGACCCCAAGGAGGCATGTCAGGTTCTCAGCCGAGCATGCAGCATGTAGTGTTCCAGCCCCCCATATTTCTTCGTATTTAATAGGGCTCTGATTATATTTGTGAGACCAGAACATTCTATTCTAATCCATGGCGTCTGATTTCTACCCTCAGTAGAAGCTTTCCACTTGGAAGTAGGTGACAATGACTAAACCCAGCATCCAAGACAGCAGGTCCTCAATAAACGTGTGTCAAATTAAGGTACAAGGAACGAGTGAGTTCTATTGACCCACAAACAAGCAAAGAGGACTGTGGAATGGCCATTGACTGGTTTGGAGATGGAAGTCATAGAGGGGTGTGGCATAGGGTCACCAAAGCTGTGTAACAGAACTCAGTTTTCTGGACAAATACTGGGTGCCGGAATCAGAGGCGAGTTTGTGCTTGAGTGGAGCCACCACCATGGCTGCAGAGAAGCCCGTCCTCCATCCTCTCCACCACCATGGCTGCAGAGAAGCCCGTCCTCCATCCCCTCCATCACCATGGCTGCAGAGAAGCCCGTCCTCCATCCCCTCCATCACCATGGCTGCAGAGAAGCCCGTCCTCCATCCCCTCCACCACCATGGCTGCAGAGAAGCCCGTCCTCCATCCCCTCCACCACCATGGCTGCAGAGAAGCCCGTCCTCCATCCCCTCCACCACCATGGCTGCAGAGAAGCCCGTCCTCCATCCTCTCCACCACCATGGCTACAGAGAAGCCCGTCCTCCATCCTCTCCACCACCATGGCTGCAGAGAAGCCCGTCCTCCATCCCCTCCACCACCATGGCTGCAGAGAAGCCCGTCCTCCATCCCCTCCACCACCATGGCTGCAGAGAAGCCCGTCCTCCATCCTCTCCACCACCATGGCTGCAGAGAAGCCCGTCCTCCATCCTCTCCACCACCATGGCTGCAGAGAAGCCCGTCCTCCATCCTCTCCACCACCATGGCTGCAGAGAAGCCCGTCCTCCATCCCCTCCACCACCATGGCTGCAGAGAAGCCCGTCCTCCATCCTCTCCACCACCATGGCTGCAGAGAAGCCCGTCCTCCATCCTCTCCACCACCATGGCTGCAGAGAAGCCCGTCCTCCATCCTCTCCACCACCATGGCTGCAGAGAAGCCCATCCTCCATCCTCTCCACCACCATGGCTGCAGAGAAGCCCGTCCTCCATCCCCTCCACCACCATGGCTGCAGAGAAGCCCATCCTCCATCCTCTCCACCCCCCCATTACCCATGACTACGGCAGACTGTTCCTGGCACCCACTGAGGGCCTTGGCTGATAGAGGCTCAGGGGGCAGGGGTAGCCTGGGTAACATGTCTGCAGAGTCCTGTACAGGGCTGTAAGATGAGGCTCAGAGGCCAGGGCTAGCCTGGGTAACATGTGTGCAGAGTCCTGTACAGGGCTGTAAGATGAGGCTCAGAGGCCAGGGCTAGCCTGGGTAGCTGTCTGCATAGTCCCGTGCAGGGCTGTAAGATGAGGCTCAGGGGCCAGGGCTAGCCTGGGTAGCTGTCTGCACAGTCCCGTGCAGGGCTGTAAGATGAGGCTCAGAGGCCAGGGCTAGCCTGGGTAGCTGTCTGCATAGTCCCGTGCAGGGCTGTAAGATGAGGCTCAGAGGCCAGGGCTAGCCTGGGTAGCTGTCTGCATAGTCCCGTGCAGGGCTGTAAGATGAGGCTCAGGGGCCAGGGCTAGCCTGGGTAGCTGTCTGCACAGTCCCGTGCAGGGCTGTAAGATGAGGCTCAGAGGCCAGGGCTAGCCTGGGTAGCTGTCTGCATAGTCCCGTGCAGGGCTGTAAGATGAGGCTCAGAGGCCAGGGCTAGCCTGGGTAGCTGTCTGCATAGTCCCGTGCAGGGCTGTAAGATGAGGCTCAGGGGCCAGGGCTAGCCTGGGTAGCTGTCTGCACAGTCCCGTGCAGGGCTGTAAGATGAGGCTCAGAGGCCAGGGGTAGCCTGGGTAACATGTCTGCAGAGTCCTGTTCAGGGCTGTAAGATGAGGCTCAGAAGGACAGGGGTAGCCTGGGTAGCTGTCTGCACAGTCCCGTGCAGGGATGTAAGATTCTAAACATGCTGATTGGTGCTGTCCAAGGTCTGATATTTAATATTCATGAGCCCCACCCACACAACGCATGCTTTAAAATGGCATTTTTGATATCGAAGATGAGGTGGCATTTACACACCTCTTGAACTTTACTTCAGTGGTTTTTATATTACCACTGTGATCCTCTACAAGTGTGGCTTCCGGGAGTCATTCTCGGCCATAGACGCATTTCTAGGGGGGATACAGTTGTCTATTGCTGGCTTCCAATATCATGGTCATTACCATGGTACAGTCTATTTCAAGTTATGCCATTCTAGAACCCTCTTCACATCTAATGCTTGTCACTCACTCAGCCACTGCCATCACAGCCATCCTGCTGCCCAAGCAAGGTCCCTTATTTTATTTTTTTACTTTTATTATTTGTGTGTGTGTTTGTGTGTAGGTATGTGTTTGTGTCTCTGTGTGCATATCTGTGTTTGTCTCTCTGTGTGCATATGTATGTCTGTGTGTATGTATGTTTGTGTCTCTATGTTTGCATATGTCTGTGTGTGTGTCCGTGTCTCTGTGTGTGCGTGTGTCTGTGTGCATGTATGTCTGTGTGTGTCTGGGTGTATGTATATGTATGTGTCTGTGTCTCTGTGTGTGCATATGTCTGTGTGCGTGTATGTATGTCTGTGTGTGTGTGTCTATATGCATGTATGTATGTCTGTGTCCGTATGTCTGTGTGTGTATATGTCTGTATGTGCATATGTCTGTGTGTGTATGTATGTGTCCGTATGTCTGTGTGCGTGTATGTCTGTATGTGCATATGTCTGTGTGTGTATGTCTGTGTGCGTGTATGTCTATGTGTGTGTATGTATATGTGTATGTCTGTGTGTCTGTGTGTGTGTGCGTGTATGTCTGTATGTGCATATGTCTGTGTGTGTGTGTGTGTGTGTATGTATATGTGTATGTCTGCATGGTGATGGGATGCTAGAACTCCACTGCTCACTGCATAGCAGCTGAGAAGCAGTGAGCTAGAAAGACCCAGGGCAGCCAAAGGCAGTGGATCTTTCTAGGGTGCAGCCCCAGTGGTCCGCTCCCTCCAGGTAGGCCCCACGTCCTACTTTGTACCACCTCTGATAATGCCATAATATTATTAATCTATCAAGGAGTTAGTCTATTGAGTGGTTGGCACCCTCACATGCAGCGATCTCTCCACATTGGCCAGGAGACCAAGCCTCCTGCACACACCCCTGTGGTGGACACTGCCTAGCGCAAACTTGGTCTGACATTGCCCCTCTCTCTGCCCTCTGTTCTATCTTCTAGCGTCTTCTCTCTCCATCTCTGCCCCCCACCTCGCCCTCTGTCGTCCTCCACCACTCTTCTCCCTGTCACTCCCCAACACAGTTATCACTTTCAGTCAATCGTTCTCCCCCAGGCTCTCTCCTTCCAGAAGGTAAGCAGTGAATTTAAATTTCTGCATCAAGAAAATGCATCCCCATTGTCTCAGTGTGTGGGTGCACCCCTCGCGGTCCTGAGTTCCTTGCTTGTGCTCTCTCTCCTTCTGCTCCTGATTTGGACCTTGAGATTTCAGTCCTGTGTTCCAATGTGGGTCTCTGTCTCTGTCTCCTTTCATCGCTTGCTGAAGGTTAATATTCAGGAGGATGCCTATATGTTTTTCTTTGGGTTCTCCTTATTCAGCTTCTCTAGGTGGGAACTCACCAAGGCCAGCTGGCCTGGGTCTGAAAAAGCCTGGGATAAAACCGGACTCTCTGAACACAGCGGACAATGAGGACTACTGAGAACTCAAGAACAATGGCAATGGGTTTCTGATCCTACTGCACGCACTGGCTTTGTGGGAGCCTAGGCAGTTTGAATGCTCAACTTACTAGACCTGGATGGAGGTGAATGGTCCTTGGACTTCCCACAAGACAGGGAACCCTGATTGCTTTTCGGGCTGGCGGGGGGGACTTAATTGGGGGAGGGGGAGGGAAATGGGAGGCGGTGGCGGGGAAGAGACAGAAATCTTTAATAAATAAATAAATTGAAAAAAAAGAAAAGAAAAAAAGAAAATGCATTCACTCTCTGTTGTCTGCGTTAGGATCAGATGCGTTCTGGAAAGAAACAATGTCTCCCAAAGGTGGACTTTCTCTTCTTTATCTCTCCCCCTTCCTTAGTCACCCTGATTGGACTTCCATTCAAAATGAAGAGAGGAGTGGGGAGGTCCAGAAAAAGTTGGTGCCATTTGAGGATCCTGTTGGGTGAACACTGGACATTGGAAGGAGCGTCTAAAAGGCGCCAGTTGTAGGAGGACTTTTCCTCATGTCTGCCCCGGGTTCCTGGAATGATGAGCTTGCTAGGGGTCCCAACTTTGGAAAATGTAGTCAAGTTACTACAACTGGCGGAAAAGATGGATTTCAAAAACAGGGTACATCCCACCAGAACATGTCAAGGTCACGAACTCGTGGCGCTAGGACCTGTGCTTGTGAAAGCCTTCACGTTCCTGTGTTTTTCACAGCTTCCCTGGCAACCAGCCTTTCAGAGACTGACACAGCGAGCAAACACAAGCCCAAATGACGAGCACTCTCCTGGATATGGGCCACTCCATCTAGAAAGCTCCACCACTCCCTTCAGGAGTTGAGTCTGTCTGGGGCACACAGAAGCTGTGTGATTCTGTACACTGTAAGCGACCCTAGCGGTTTACCGAGAGACGTGGGTGATGGCGAGAAGGACTTTAAATGTAAGTGTGAAGTGAGGCGTCTCCAAAGGACAGACAGTTGAGCGGTAGCAGTTGTGAGCCTAGCCACTCCCGAAACCTCCTCCTGAAGATGGAAGGCAGAGTTGCTATTCTAAAGCACAGCCGTATTCTTTGATGATTTCTCCAGGAGCGTGCCTCCCACCTTGTCTGGAATGCTGGTGTCCTCATTTCAAAGATGAACGGACTTGGGAGTTGACAGCGGGACCAAGGAGGTACTTCCCTCCCTCTGCCCCTGCATTCCAGGGTCTGAAGGTTCTTATGGGCAGCACCTGGAAACAGATGGTCCCTCGTGCTGGATGGTGGTGCAGCTGACCGTCACATGGCCTGATCTCCAGATACTGGCCCCAGCGTCACCCTGATCCAGAAGAGCCAACACTGCACAGATCCGCCTCCAGAAGAGCCAGCACCACACAGATCCGCCCCAACAGATGTCCTTCAGGAGATGCTCCATGGACCTGCAGTTGGCAGTGACCTTTGTAAGGTCAGGAGGTCTTTTCTCCCACAGCATGTCTTTCCTTTCTCTTAGTTGGGGCATTCTGTACCTAGGTGGCTCTACTCATTTCTATTGGGAGCAGTGAGACCCCAAATCCTGAATTTCTTGTAAACAACTTGTAATCCCCTGATCTGAGTGCCTACAGCTGCTCCGAGCACGAGACCTTCAGGAGTTCCTGATGGCAAGAGAGTGGTTTCTGGTGGGTTTGGCTGGGGCGTGGCTATCTTTATATAATCTGCCCCTGAACACAAAGGAGCAGTCTTGGGGCTTTTGGTATCAGTGTTTAAAGGTCTGTGTGTCAGTCTGTCTCTGCATCTGTCTGTATTCTCAACCTCCAGCCCCTTGCCCAAAGCTTGCGAACTGGGTTCTAGCATACAGAGCGACTCCCAGGTCTTTGGATAGAGGGAACTCCCAGTCAGGGCCAGAGCCACCACCCTTCTTGGGGGTCTCAGCTGAGTCTCCCCTGCATCTCACACTTGATCAAGTGTTTATTCGCCCTGGCTGTCACACAGACTGCATATCCAGCAGGTGACAGGTTGTCCCTGAATGATGGGGACATCTCTGCTAGTACAAAGCAGTTGGCAGTGACCTTTGTAAGGCCAAGAGGTCCCTTCCCGCACAGCATGTCTTTCCTTCCCCTTGGTCAGGGTATTCGGTACCTAGATGGCTCTATTCATTTCCTTGACAGAATGTTAGCGCTTGCAGGTGAATCTCAGAGCCTCAGAGCCGTGAGACCAACAGCTCTGGCTCTGCTGACGTAGAGGGCTGCCTATGGGTCACGAAGCCGGAAGGGCCCTCTGGCAGGTTCAGCAAGTCACCCATCCTTTGCAGTAACCCAGGAAAATCACTCTCTCTCTCTCTCTCTCTCTCTCTCTCTCTCTCTCTCTCTCTCTCTCTCACACACACACACACACACACACACACAGAGTCTTGTGCCATGACTTATCAAAAGACACCATTGTTGTGCCGGTAAATGTCAAATAATGGCCACCACTGACTAAAAGCACCTCTGAGGGATTCTGTACTGTGGACTGGATGGTCCTAGAGAAGTGACAGCTAAGGACAGTGTTGGGTCAGGGACACATCTGTCTAATGCCATCACTGGGGGCTGAGACTAAACATAGCCCGCAATTGTTCACTAAGAGACTTGAACCACACACGGTTACACAGGGTGATGCAGGGAGATGCAGGGTGGTGCAGGGTGGTACAAGGTGGTGCAGGGAGATGCAGGGAGGTGCAGGGTGGTACAGGGAGATGCAGGGTGGTTCAGGGTGATTCAGGGTGGTTCAGGGTGATGAGATGCAGGGAGATGAGATGCAGGGTGGTGCATGGAGATGAGATGCAGGGAGATGCAGGGAGGTGCAGGGAGGTGCAGGGAGATGCAGGGTGGTTCAGGGTGATTCAGGGTGGTTCAGGGTGATGAGATGCAGGGAGATGAGATGCAGGGTGGTGCAGGGTGGTGCAGGGAGATGCAGGGTGGTTCAGGGTGATTCAGGGTGGTTCAGGGTGATGAGATGCAGGGAGATGAGATGCAGGGTGGTGCAGGGAGATGCTTAGGCCCCTGGTGTGGAATGCTGCATCTGCAAGGCAATGTGAAGTCAATGTTTTCATAACCTCTTGTAGCTCATTTGCATTCCACCTGAGCTAAGGGGAAGCATGCATTGCTCTAATGCAGCAAAGCACCGTAAAGCTAGGGAGTGACAGCTTAGGCTACGGCTATACTGCGGTCATCAGAGCCCTGCAGGGAACACCAGAGACGTGAAAGGACTGCGCTGCCCACAGGATGAGACCCCTGCATTCACGCAGAAATTGGTTTCTAGCCAAAGGAAAGACGAGAAATGGCATGGTGCAGGAGGGTAGTCATTTCAAGTCCCGGAATGGAAACACTTCTCAGAGGTTAGCTTCATCTTCTGTCTACCGAGACAGTGCCTTGGCATGGGGTAGTAATAGCAAATACTAAGCTGAGGTGGTGGTGAAGCCAATGTTAGAAGACCCTTGGACAGGTCCATCTCCTGTGACCTGGGAGTGGGGGTTTTAGACATTCAGTTGTGAGGGGAGAGATACTGTGGAAAGATGTATCTTTACCCAACATTTTTAGCTCTGATATGTGTATGTGCACACGTGTGTGTATGTGTGTGGCTTTGTATGAATTCCCTTGTGCATGTGTGTGGAGATATCTTTGTGAACTCTTATGTGGTTGAATGTGCATTTGTGTATGTGCATGTATGTGTGTGTGTATTGTGTGCTTGTGTGTCTGTATATGTGCATGTTGGGGTCTCCAGTTCCTTAGAAAAACTCTCCATCTTCAAATCTTCTTTTGATTGTGTGATACTCTTGTCCCATGGAACACAAGCCAGCTCAGTGCCTATATGCGTGTTCACACAGATAGACAGACAGAAAGACACACACACACAGACCACAACTTTTGCCCTGGTGAGGGCTGCTCTTCAAAGGCTTCTTGGTGCCTTTCTTCAGGGCCCTGAGATGCTTTTCCCAAGGAATGCATCTCCAGAGCTGGTGGCCATCAAGTAGCCTCAGGACCACACTGGATCCAGTTGGGCAGTGTTGGGGGCTCACGTTTTCCTTGCATCGTGCAGCTAACCTGAAACTCAGTGAGAACAAGAAAAACTGCTCAAACCACAAGATGATAGATTTCAAGTATTATGTTTTCCTTGTATTTTTGAATGAGCATTAAAACCCATCTCTGGGAACTGCTGAATAGCAAATGAACAAAAACCCCATAACGGTCTTAATCCTTCTCCTTAATACGTGCACCAGAGGGTGCCATGCTGTGGGTCTGCCCGGGAACATCAGCCATTCCCAAATACACTTAGGTTTCGTTTTCACAGAAAGCAAAGATGCCTTACTGGAGATTTTGGCTTCCCTCTGGAAGTGAAAAAAAAAACCCTGTGATCCTGTTTTAAGCTGCAGCAGTGGTGGGGGGAGCGTGTGAAATATGTGATGTGGTGTTTTTACCAACTGTCTAAATAAAGGGTTAGTGAGTCACTGTGGAAAACAGAAGCCTTTATTTTCAGAGCAGCAGTTTAAGAGTGCCTTTTCTTCCTTCCCTCCCTTTCTCTCCTTTCCCTTTTCTCCCTTCCCTCCCCTCCCCTCTCCTTTCCTCCCTTTCTTTCCCTTCCCCCCCTTCCCTTCCCCCTTCCCTTCCCCTCCCTTTCCTTCCCCCTTCCCTTCCCCTCCCTTCCCTTCCCTCCCTCCCTCTCCTCCCTTCCCCTCCTCTTCCCTCCCTTCCCTCCCTCCTTCCCTTGCCTTCTTTTCTTCTTTTTCCTTTCCTTTCTTCCATCTTTCTCCCCCCCCCCTTTCTATTTCTAGTGTAAAAACTTCCCATAGGTTTGTGGCTTAAACCTTGCCCATCTGCTAGATATTCCCGGTCTGAATTTACAGCAGATCTGAGATTTTATTTCTCAAAAATAATACGCATTAAGAATCTGCTTGTGTGACCAGCAGCATTCACAAGATGAAAAGCATCATGCTCCTGATCGTCCCATTGCCTCACTCAGAGGGCACCTATGCCCTCAGCCTCCACGGTTGACACTGGCCCACCATCCAATTGCATGGACACTGGAAGCCTACACAAGAAGTCTGTGTCCTAACTGAGACCTCACACTGCTCCCAAATCCTGTGGGAGGAGCCTGGAGTCTAGTCATTTCAGGGTGACCTTGTTCACTGCTGGACTCCAGCAAGGAGGCAGCCCCGGGATCCTCTGCAGACTGCTATTGCCTCAGGCTGAACACCTCCCGCCTAAGGCTGGCCCTGATCTCTTTGTTTGTTACAAACCCTGGGTGTCTCTCTCTCTCTCTCTCTCTCTCTCTCTCTCTCTCTCTCTCTCTCTCTCTCTCTCCCTCCCTCCCTCCCTCCCCTCCAAGAGCTCCAGTCAGAATGTCACTCCCTCATTATACTAAATTACAACTCCCCCCTTTTTTTTTAATGAATTATAAACAATTGTCCCAACTTCAGAAATTATATCCAAGTATGACCCGTGAAGGCCCACATTGTTTTTCTATCTCCTGGCTTGGGGTTGGTTATTAATGAACTCATTCGCTTTGGTAAACACGAGTTTTTCTAACCACATCTATAAACATATTTAAAGCACTTCCCCAAGCAAGGCGGCTCAGGGTCATAGTAATTGCAGCTTTACTGGGCCTTTGAATGAGAGCCAGCCCCTTAGGAAGTTTTGATATGGTGAGCTGATTAGCTGAGTTAAACACAAAGGCGCAGTTTATAGGGACTATACATCCGTGCTCCCTCACACCAGCCGAGCGGAGCCGGAATCCTCCCAGATGCACACCTTCATGCCACTTACAGGCTACAAGTAGCAAAGAGAGACCAAGGTTGGGTTTTCACGAAGACAATATTCCCCAGTCTCCCACCTTGGGTAGAGCTCAGGACTGTCTTGTTCTGCAGCCGCTGTGACGCTGTTTCAGTGTGAAAATGATGGTCACAGAGTACAGTGGGCCACTCCCAGTCCACACTTGCCACTTCTGAAATGCCACAGGCCCTGCAGATCCTGCCGATTTGATTTTCTCTCGGAAGTGACTTGCTCTGTGCTGAGCCACCACCTGTCCTTCCCACAGAGCACGAGGTGTCCACACCTAGCGCTGATCCTATGAGGGAAGTGTACGGTCCTGCAGGACTGGCTGTGGGAGCCTGGCTGGACACACTTCCCTTGCACCGACAGCACAGTGTGTGTGAATGCCACACCTCATCTGTTCTTTTCCACCCATTTAAATGATAGAGATATTCGTTTTTCATTTTTTTGTTTGTTTTTTTTTTGCCCCAGAAAGGTTCATGCTCTTCTGTGTATTCCTTGTGTGTAGCCTAGTGAGACCCCTGTGCCTACACTCATCAATTTCTGCTCTGCCACCAGTGTCTCTGCAGTCAGAGTCTTTACCTGTGTGGCAGAGTCCACCTAGGGAGCGACCCCCTGTGTAATTGTTAGATGCCTCCCTCTCCCCAAATGTGCCTTTCAGAGCCTTCAGTCTTTGACTCCCATGTTCTTCTGGTGTTTTTTTCCCCATGCTCACTGGGAGAGGTGCAACCATCTTTCCCAAGTCCCCAGTCCCTTGTCAGAACACAGCCAACAGCATGTGGATGATGTTCTAATGCTCACATTGATTCCAAACCCTTACTCCTTGTATTTGGAAGGTCAGGGCATGATGTGGAATTCCCCTCTGTGTGCTGTGAATATCATTGGTTAATGAAGGAACTGCTTTGGGCCTATAGCAGAGCTATAGGGGAACAGAGCTAGGCAGGGAAAACTAAAATGAATTCTGGGAGAAAGAAGGGCGGAGTCAGAGAGAAGCCATAAAGTCACCACATGAGATAGATGTGCTGAAACTTTGCTGGTAGACCAAGGCCTCATGGTGTTGCACAGATTAATGAAGATGGGTTAGCCAATAAGAAGCTAGAGCTAATGGGTCAAGCAGTAGATTTAAATAATATCGTGTCTGTGTTATTTCGGGGTTGAGCAGCCAGGAACCAAGAAGCGTCCTCTTCCTCCAACAAGGGCAGCTCTCCCTGGACTGTCCAGATGCCCAAGGACAAAATCCCTATTTAGAAGCCATGTGATGCCACCAGAGCTCAACCCCTTATGAGTGCTCAAGGCTGAACAAAAGCAGACTGCTTTTCTATCAATGTGAGGCTCTAAGATGCTCTTGTGGCAGGAGCTGCAAGAAATGAAGAGTGGGCCTTCCTCTTGGACTCTCTTTGCGGTTACAGGCTGAGGGCCCGGTATCAACCAGGACATAGTAAGCTGAAGGCCACCAAAATCTGTTTGATTTTCCTTGGGTAATAACTTTCTTTCTGGGACTGGAGAGAAGTGGTGTTCTCACAAAAGACCCAAGGTGGTTCCTGGCACTCACATGGGGCAGCTCACAACCACCTGCAGCTTCAGCTCAAAAGGATCCAACACCTTCTAACCTCCACATTCACACTCCCCTCCCCACACGTAAGGTTTTCAAAAATTTGTTTTCCTTCATGAGCTATTGGCATTTAGCTGCCATACAGCATACAGTGAACAACTCTTCTGACCCTTGTCTGGGAGGAGAGTATCAAGAACACAGGATTCATGGAAGCAGCCTATCCGCTCTATTTTCCTCACTGTCCCTCTAACGCATCCACTTTCCTGGTTTCTCAGAGCTTCCTGGCCTCTGTATCCAGGGTGTCCACGGCTCCATAGTGTGGGCTCTACCCAGGCCTGGGCTCAGATGGCAGCTACCACCATCCTCTGCAAGACATCAAAGGGATCCTCAGAGCCCAGAGAGGCCCAGCTGGCCTCATGCCCAACATTCAAGGCCGGCCGGAGGAGTCCCAGATTTGATCAGCCATAATGTGGTTGCCAGATGACACATGTTCCGTCAGGCCCCAGATCAAGTCATAGCAGCTTATCTGAGGCCATCAGATAGGGAGTCCCAGTGGGGAGGCAGAAGAGAACAGAACCATAAAGAAAATCTTGGAGGCCAAAGCAACAGAAGTCTGTTGGGAGTGAGGAAGAAGAGGGTGAAAATGAGAAAGAAGGCAAGGTCTTGAGAGGGCAGACTTCCCATGAGGCAATGGTCTTGTCTGCTTCTGAAGACAAGGGCAAAGAGCACCTAGAAGGCTTGGGAAGCCCCCTGTGAAGTCCATGAGCTGGGTGTCATTTGATCATGGCCTCCAGGCCTTAGTAAGCATCACCGTGTGTCCTTCCATGGGTTTCCTGCTGCTGCTCCAGAGGGCCAGCCTTGGCAGTCACAAATGCCAGTCCCTTAAAGCTATCCCTATCTGCTCACAAAATAAAGTGTGTTTCATGACTTTGGAAGACCTGAATTTAGCATCCAAACTCAGAAAACTTCTATTTAGTTTAGAGCTGTTCATTCTAAAGAGACCCCATAAGTCTGTCTGGCATCTTGGGCGCTGGGTGGCAGGGGACACTTGCCTTCTGGCTCTAAGCTGCTAAGAAAAGAAACACTCCTAAAGAACTAACGACCACACATGGGTGTACATGGACAATGCATGCTCCTGAATTCAGTACATGCATGTACTCGTGTCCCTGAACTCCGATTGAAGAAATATTTTCCAATAGAAGTCAAGCTTGCAGAAGGAATGCGTGCAGCTGCCGTGTGTGAAAGTATGGCATTAATAATTAAGCCATGCGATCATTACCTCAGGATATTATTTCTTAAATATCTCTTGCAAAGGCAATATGATTACATATGAATGATATCAATTTTCTAGCAACAAAAAAATCTGCAGAAATAGGAATTGAATTACAATGTCCAATTTGCTGTAAAGTTCACTGTATGGGAAGAAATTAATCAAAGCGACCACCACCCATTTTTATGGGGACATAAAATGATGTGAACTTCCATTTTTAATAAAGATGCATAGTACTTTTATGAAGACTGACTAATAACACTCTAATGGACTGAAAAGCTACCAATACACTAAGAATAAAAACTTTGAGCCATGTATTTACGGAGCCGTTTTGTGTAAGGAGGTATTCTTCTGGAGTCTGTCTGAGATCATCCCAAAGAAGGACCTCAGTGCAAACATGGGATAAGTGTTGTGCAAATTGATCTTTAAGTGGTGGGAATACCCACAAAACATAGGTGTTTGGAGAATAGTGTTCATGCTTCATCAACCCCAACATGAGTGGGTACCTGGGAAAGCTGCACTCCCTCCCACTCTTCACTCTTCAGAGCAGAAACAGCCCACCAGGAATTTTCCTGGAGTAGGGTCCTGGAACAGGAACTCCTAGGGGACGAAGGGAATGGCAGCTTATACCTGGTGGCAACCGGATGTGGGTCAGTCTCACCCCAGCTCCAGGTATCTTAGTGTCTCTGTCCTCATCCCCAGGATTCAAGTAGTATGCTTACTCTAGCATTTGCCTATGCCTTTGGTTAGGACAGTACTACAGATGGGCCATTTATAAGGAGAACATTACTTCCCAAGGCGCTGAAGACTGGAAAACCCAAGGTCAGAGTCTCTTCAGATCTGGTGTCCAGTGAGGGATGGTTTTTCCTATCAAGATGGTGCCTTAGGTGCAGCAACCCCCTGGAAGGAATGATGTGCCCTCCCATGACAGAAGACAGAGGGCAAAGGACCCAACTCCCTGTCTCAGGCTCCTTTTCAACAAAGTCAGTCCATCTATAGTAAAGGTTAAAGCATCCTCACTGGCCCACCTTCTCCATACCACTGCTAACAGAGTTTCTGATATGTATGTTCAAGGGTTGTTCAGATCATAGCAAACGGCCATGCAGATATTTCTATGAAATGTGAAGAACACACCAGTTAGCAACTTTACAGAAACAGCTCGCCTTGTTTCCCCATTAATTCTGAGGTGTCTTCAGGATCAGAATGTGACAAAAATCCATCTTCTCAGTGGGTGCTCACTTCACCAGTGGAAGAGTGCCATGCACCAAGGACTCTATGCATGAAGCTCAAGAAATTATCTGGGAATAGCATTAAGGGAATTCTCCATACCGTGTGTGTGTGTGTGTGTGTGTGTGTGTGTGTGTGTGTGGTGTGTGCAGGTGTGTGCAGGTGTGTGCGAGCATGTACACAAGTATGTGTAGAAGCGAGAGGCTGACACTGGGTGTCACTAGGTCTCTCATGGAACCTGAAGCTCACCAATGTAACTAGTCTGCATGGCCACTAAATTCCCAGGATCCTCCTGTGTCTCTTCCCAACACTAAGACATCCACCTGCCCATCATGGTTTCCCCCGTGGTTGTGGGAGTTGGAATTCATGACCTCACCTTTGCACACACGCTTTTTTTGACTGTACCATCACATTGAAATAGCCATTTCTTAATGTGTATAGGGACACAGATTTGCTATATATAAACAGATGATATATAACATACATGATATATGTACGTGCATGCAAGTATATTGCTATTTTCAGAATAAAACTCCACGTTTATAAAATATTGGAAATATAGAAAAGTATGCAAAGTGAACAACCATCCACATTCTCCCTTTCAGAAATAACACACACAGCATCTTGGTGTCTGTCATTCACATCCCCCCTTTCGTGTGTTCATGAAGACACACACACATGATTATTATGAAACACCCTCACCCATTTATTACCTTTTGCATTTAATTTTCAATGGCTAACTCATATTTATGGTTCAAAACCCAGAGAGTGGAAAGTAGTTTTGTCCCTAACGTTTTGGTATAAGCATTTTCCAGGCCGTTAACATTTCATAAATGTGTTTTTTAATGGTCCAACATGTAGTTGGTGCAGACGCACCTGATTTACTCCACCGTCCTCTGAGCGCAGGTGCTCAGGCGGCTTCCAGCTCTTCACGTTTGTAACAACTTAGGCCACGTGACTGGCTTTCCTCCTGTTGGGTTATGGTGTAGAGGCCAACCAGGGGATCTGCCTCTCCCCACTGCCCTATTTTATCTGGACACGGGGGTCTCTCTCCCTGGTTCTCTGATCCCCGGCCCTGGCATTTTCTGGTTCCCATTACCACGCCGTTAGCAGACACTAGCTGGGTTTGGAGTGGATTGGCAGCTTCCATCCTGGGGGTGGGTTACCCCTTCTGCCAGCCACGCTTGGGAAGTTCCAGGAGTAAGTGGCATGCTGAGGGACCAATAGATGATCTGATCTAGCCCTGTGCTAGACAAGGCTGCATCCCTAAGCAAGCTGTGGTAGCAACAGCAGGACTGGGAGGGTCATCACGGCCTCGCTGCCTGTGGGCCGGCCTGCTGCACTCGGCCACGCAGACCTGCCGCCTGCTCGTCTCTGCCTCCATCCTGGTCCCACTCACCCCTAAGCACTGGCCTTTCCCCAGAGTGTCCCCAAACATCCTTTCCCTGTCTCTCTCCTTCCCATCCCCCCCCACCCTTGCGTCTGGCTCCGACTCTCTCTGCATCTGCCTCTCTAAACTTTTCCTGATTCTGTGTCTCTGTGACTTTCTATGTCGCCGTCTTTTTTCCCTCTGCCCCCGCCCCATCTTGCACATTTTCTGTCTCTGGCTGGAGATTTCCTTTGCCTGATTTGTGCCCCACACCAGCCCTAGCTGCTAAAATCCCTCTCATTCTTCACCTTCAAGTCTCCGCTCAAATGTCTCACCCTCTGGGAAATCTTCCCTAACCTTTCCAAACAGAGGGACAGGTTGTCCCAGTGGGGCCCGGAGACTCGGCTGGGAGGTCTGTTACCACACGCGCCATACCTCAGCTTTTGCTTTCTGTGCTGGGGAATCTGGGGACAGAGAATGACAGGTAACAGACATCAGGGCCAGAACTGGCCAGGGTGCACTTCCACAGAGTGGACTCAAGGTGGCCTTGTCACAAGTGCCCAGGAGCTGAAGCACCACCGCATCAGGAAGGGACCCTTGGCTGCTGGTCTGCCCTGCTGCTGGTGTGACATTAGCTTGGCATCAGGCACTGGGCTCTGGGGCAGAGCTTCACCTTGGGACACCATGAGCAGAGCCCCTTGGGATCTCATTTCAGTCTTCTGTAAAATGGAGCCACAGGGCCTGTGGAGCCGCCGGTCGAAAAAGGATTTTTGTAATCACCAGGTTCCAAATAAGGGTCAGCAAGCTGCTCGTAGGGATCGTTACTGTCAATCTTATTACATCATTCTTGTGGAAGCTTAATGACTCCCCCCAAGATGTCCAGACCTTGCTGCCCAGAGCCTGTGCCTGTGACTGATACTGCATAAAAGAGCATAAAACGGGTTCATGGTGGTTCTGGTGCGATCACTAAGGTCTGGGGAAGAGGCAGACTCCAGAAGCAGAAGTTGAGGCCTAGAATGAGATGCTGTACACCGTCTGTGAGGATGGAAGGGGAGCCACGGGTCCAGGATGCAGGCAGCTGCATTGGAGCCTTCAGAAGACACACTGGACTGCAAGCTCACGTTAGCATTCCGGCATCCATGGTGTCAGTATCAGCTGGGTCCGTGATGTCTGCAGCGGGCGGCAGGCACTCAGACCATTTTCCTAGGTGACTGTCTTAAGGGGCTGAGGGCACAGCTCAGTGCAAATGGTTAAAGAGCCTTGTTCTGCAAGCACAAGGACCTGAGTTTTATCCTCTGGTATTTATAATACCAGAGCTGGAGAGGCAAGATAGGTGCATCCCTGGAGCTCAATGGCCTTGCAACCTAGTCTGCGTGATGAGTCTCAGAACAATGGGTGGTACCCAAGGACAACACTCACATTCACAGGAATATGTAATTATACACACACATATACACAGAGATGCATGTAACTACACACACACATTCACACACACACACATTCACACACACACACAGGAGCATGTAATTACACACACACACACACACACACACACAGGACACTACTGGCTTTCCATTACTGATGAGAATTCCGATTCCCTCACTACAGCATCTAGAACATCCTGTACCTAAAAGAGCTGCCCTTTCCCACTCGGGCTATCATTGCCATGGGAACTTTGCTCCTTGATAATGGGGAAAGTTCTTGAAACTGGAGACCATCAGATATGCAGACGCATGCAGCTGAGATGATCCACTGTCTGCAATGTTCGTTTCAGCCAGAAGTAAATGGTCTCTTATGGCTTTAGGCCCTCTTGAGCCTTCTGAACTGGGGCTTCCTTAGCGGGTAGGATCCACGGGGCCCTTCATTTCATGCTGCACCCTAAATAGTCTAGACACCTCTTCTGGACCTCGTGGAACAAATGTGTTGCCCTGGCGGTAGCCCCAGTGTGGACAGGTTCACATTGAGGTTGGCTCTCACCTCTTCCCTGAGTTCTCACCCCTAGGGGTCCAGGCTGTGCTCTTCATAGACCTCACAGAACCAGGCACACGCAGCTGATCAGACCAGAGGACTTCTGGTTAGACGGATCAGTGAGTTGCTGGGTGGTGGGTGGCTATGGTGGGACACAGAAAACCCTCTTCCAAGCCAGCCTGTGCCTACTGGTGTTTCTTTATGAGCCAGGCAGGGAAGAAGGCTGTAGTGCCATGGCCCAGGGCTTGATCTTGCAGTCCGTAGCCAGAGGATGGACACAGTCCACTCCCTCTTTGCTAGACCTACTGGGATTTTCCACAAGCCTGCATTACTTCCGTAATATTAATTTTTGAAATAAAATCTTTCTTTTAAATGATGGAGGAAAAACCAGGCTTTAGATGACCTGTCAGCGATGACCCATTCTTTAAAAAAAAAATCACTTTAATTCCTAAGCCCGTGCACCCACAAGCTACTCAATTTCTTCCCACACAGGAGACAATGGGTTTAAAAGCTAACTGCCGTGCTGTAAGTGATTTAAATTAATGATTGATTCTCTTAGAGACAGTGTGGGATCTATCACTGGCATGCTAAGCGGCCCGGAGTCCTCTATCTGCATATAGCTGTGCAGGGCAGCAATCTCTGGCGGTGAATATGGAAAAAATCAATTTCCCCTCGTTTCCAGCTATCTCTCCAGCCTGAGATATATCTGGCTTGTTTTTCAAACATGGCTGCAAATAATTCAACACCCTTCACGGGGAGGTCCACCGAGGGAGGTCTACCTGTTGGCGTGTTGGCGCCGACTCTCATGTCTGAACTACATCCCTTCCCCAAATGACAGCCGCCCGCCTCCCTGGGAGCCGCTGGGCTGGAATCTGGTGAGTGTGGTGGTAATTACCCACGGTTTCTGCCATAACAATTGTGTTTTTCGTGAAAACTCCTCCTCGCCAGCAGACTATTTTGCTCGCCGCTCTTCCAGCCCTTCTGGTGGTGGAGAGTTCTGCTGCCCCCCTCTCAGGATGCTCCTGTGGAGGCAGTGCTCCCACCAGGCGATGGCTGCTGTTCCTTTGAGCCATTTTGGCTGGGTCCACAGCACAGATTTTACTAAATTATCCCTTCCCTTTTCATATTTTTAAGCCTTTGTGTGTGCGCGCGCGTGTGTAGCCTTATGCTTAGTGCAGAAATGAGCAAATTCTCATCAGTGCTTGGTAGTTTAAGAAATACACTCACAGTGTGTTGTCCAAAGCTCTCTGCCTTTCTTCCTCGTTCCTTTTCTGGACTGCCAAGGCCATATTTCTCAAGTCTTGAAGGATGGAACCTCGCAGGGGATAAAGGACAACATAGGGAAATGATTGGACCACCTGCTCTACTGCCCCCTGACCTTCCTGTCGGCTTTTTCAGCAAGACAAGGCTGGCCCCTTGCCATAAGAGTGAACAGAAAATTGAGATCCAAGACTAGAGCTAGTATAGACAGTATAGTATAGATTCAAGGCTTAGCTAGTATAGTGCTTACCTGAGATGCAAGAGGACATATGTTTGATCCCTAGAACATATAAGAAAAACAAAACACAACAATGGGGCACCGTGGTACTAGTGTGGGGGAGGCAGAGATAGCTGGGTTTTGCTGGACAGCCAACATAGCCCACTACCAAGTAGACCCCAGGCCAATGAGAGGCCATCTTAAATAACAAGGTGAATGGGGAGTAAGGGGAAGAAGCTGAACCTGCCCTCCAGCACCACCTGTACAAGAACACCTAAGTACATGCACAGGCACATATATGCACACATGGGTTAGCAAGAATACCTAAGTACGTGCACAGGCACATACATGCACCTGTGGTTTACCAGGAATACCTAAGTACATGCACACATGAGTTAGATTCACCATGCTTGAAAAAGAGGTCTTAGTATGGGTGGTTCCAAGCTGTGGTGAGCCCAGGTGCATTGTGGGGTTTGACAGACACCTGGGTCTGCACATGATGAGGGAGGTAGGAAAGCAGTCAGAGGCAGAAGAGGAGCTGCAGATGGCCACGGGTGCTGCTAGAGCTCCAACTGCCAAGCTGTCCTTGTGTGTAGGGAGGGCATAGGTCCTGGAGGGATCTGAGGCCTTTCCCAGAACACTCTGGGTGCCAGAATCCCATTGTCATTATCCCCTGCAAGTGGAGAGAAAGGGGAACCAAGGTTGGCTTAATTATATATTACATTTTTAAATGAGTTTCACAAACACAACACCTTAATCAAGAGCAGAAATATACATCAATAGAACAAGATCCACACCAATGCAAATTTCTATAGCATATCTCCCTTTAAATGTAAACAAACATTTATAAACAATCATTTAAGGAATTTGGGTATAGTTCTCTCCAAACTACTTCCTGCTTTTTGTTGGGCAAAGTAATTTTTTGGAGGTGTTCACAGCAATCTCTCAGAGGGTCTTGGTCTATCAAATCATATTAGTCTGGAAGCAATCCACAGTTCTCATCCTCTGTGGAAACAAAAGAAGAACCTCTTTTCCAAAGCAACATATTCTTAGACTCAAATTCTGAAGTCAAGATAGCTTTAAAGTATGTATGTTGGGTACTTAGCTCCTTCACAGTCAAAAATTTCAAAGAAAACACAATAATATCCATAATCCAGACTCTCTCTGTATATTCCATCTTTACATGGCTTGTTTTTACTCTATTACTTTTTGGCTATCTGTGCTCTGTAACTCTCAATACTCTTTTTCTTCTCTCTCCCAAGGCTACGTACATTATCCAACACTGTGACTCATTTAGAGGTCTTTTTTTTTCTGAATCTGTCTTTATTGTGTATCTGTAATTTTTCTTCTTAAAATGCTAAGCTCTTCTTATAAACTTAAGAGGCACCATTGCTAGGGGAAATACAGTACTGCCTACTTGCCCCACCCAGTCCAGCATGGCAGAACTGTTTGCTGCCTCTGAAAGCTATGCACACAGCCCCATTTCTAGGTACACAGAGGGTCTATGTTGTCATTAAGCAAGTTGTAGCACTCTGTTCACAAGCTCCATTTAAATGCTCCATAGCCAGACCTTCTGAGAAAGAGTTAGAGTTTGTGCTGGCAGCACAGCCCAGAAAGCTGCAGGGCTTCCCTGCTACTGCTGAATCAGGAAAACCTCTATTAAAGGAGCTGCTGTACACAGTCAGCCAAAAATGTGGCTAAACTTTGTTTTTCTGTTTCTAGAATTCCTCCCTAAGCTATCTAAGGTTTTACATGGATTTAGTTGGCCACATTGGCACCCCAGTTTGTTGTAAAGAGGCCACATGTTGGTTCCTGGCTGTTCAGCCCCCAAATAATTACACAGAAACTATATTATTTAAATCACTGCTTGGCCCATTAGCTCTAGGTTCTTATTAGCTAACTCTTACATATTAATTTAATCCATCTCCATTAATCTATATATCACCACATGGCAGTGGCTTACCAAGTAAATGAATACGCTGCTGGGATGTGTTGAACATATGAAGGTAAGGGAGATAATTGCAGAATTTCAAACTGCCAGAGGCCTTACAAATACGTTAATCCAAACTTAACAACTTAAAAACCACTAAACAGTCATGTCATGTGACTGTGTGTGTGTGTGTTCATGAGCATCTGATACATAGTTTTTTTTTCTTTTGTTTCTTGTGTCAGGGCCTCAAGTTGCCCAAGCTAGTCTTGAATTCACAATTTAGCTGAAGAAGTCTTGAATCACCCTCCAGTCTCTACTTTCCATGTGCTGGTATTACAGGCTTGCCCTACCACACATGGCTTAACATGTGTTTTTCTTGTGGACATTTGGTACTTTACTACAGGTGATAGCTTTGACTTTTTTAAAATTTTGTATTGGTATTAATTATAGATAGAAATGAAATTGACATTTTATATATTTATCTTGTATCTAGTGGCTTTGCTATAGTCTCTGCATATTCTGAGAGTTTATCTGTATGATTCCTTTAGACTCTTTTATATTCTAGTTGTCTACGAAAATGGCAGTAATGGAATTCTAGGTTGGCAGTTAGGCTTTTTATTTAGCACTTTAAAGATGGTAATTAATTCTTTGTTTTCTGGATTCCATAATTTTTGTTGAAGAAGCAACTGTCAGTGATAGTTTTGCAACTTTGAACATAAAGCACCTTCTAAATCTGCTTTAATGCGTTTTCTCTGCGTCTGGTTTCCAACCATGAGTACCCTGCAAAGGTTTCTGGGGTGTGTCTGATATATACAGATGTGTGCCTTCCATCAATCTCTGAGGTGTGTCTCGTGTCTGGTATACACAGATGTATACCTTCCATTAGTATACGAGGCATGTCTGGTATACACAGAGGTATACCTTCCATTAGTATACAAGGCATGTCTGATATATACAAATGCATGCTTTCCATCGATTTCTGATTCATACAGATGTGTGCCTCCCATCAGTCTCTCAGGCATGTCAGATGTACGCCTTCCTAAGACAGACATTGGTGCCAGGAGTGGGCTATTGCTGTGATAGGCCTGACGGTGTTTTTGTTTGGAGGAATGTAGTCTTTGGATTAGGAAAGCAGTAGAATGCTTGAAGTGGAGCTTAATGGGCCATCCTAGTTGGATATAGAAGACAGTGGTGCTAAGGTTGGTTTGAATGGAGGGGGCCTGGTTCCAAAGATTTCAGAGAAGAATATTTGTATGTGGCCTAGAGACTGTTCTTGTGATATTTTGGTGAAGAATGTGGCTGCTTTTTGCCCTCATTGAGAAAAATCTACTTGAGTATAAATTGAAGAGTTTTGGATTAATTTGCATTTGCAAAGGAGATTTCAAAACAGCCTAGACTGTATCATGTGGTTATTAGTTGCCATGCTCATACCAATATATAATGAAAAGGAGCAAGTTGAGAAAGGAAAGTTATAACATGCATAATTTGAGGAGAAAGGGGCACCAGGAAGTGGAATGGAGTTAAGTCCTGAATCTTGAGGAGATAAACAGATTAAAGAAAATCCCAATGTTAAATGGAATAAAGGGAGTGGTGACCTCAGGGCAAGATTCTACCCTTTCAATGTGTGAAAATGGATTAAACAGAAGCTCAGAGCCAGGTGTGGTGGTGCACACCTTTAATCCCAGCACTCCAGAGGCAGAAGCAGGCACATCTCTGAGCTCAAGAACAGTCTGGTCTACAGATCAAGTTCCAGAGCAGCCAAGCTTAGGTAGTGAAGGAAATCACTGAAAACAGGAGGCAAATGAAGATGCAGCTGAACGAGAAGGCCATGTTCCAGCCCCAGTGAGCAGCAGAGCTTGGCAGCTATGGCCATGTGGTTTGGCTTTAGAGTCGAGGAGACAAAAGAGAGGTTACGGAATCTCTCATGGCTAAGGAAAACCTCTAATGTCAGGTGTATGTCAGGGGTGTCCCTGCATGGAGACCAAGAAAGGCCATGGTGTAAAGTTGCAAAGGTGAAGCCTGGGTTGCCTTGGAGACCCCGAGATGTTGGAAATGCCAGAGCTGTGAGATCCCCACTGAGGGAAGCTGCTAACATGGAGTAGAACCAGTCCAAGAGAAAGAAGTGTGTTACAGTCAACAAAGCCGAAGGGAGCTGGAGAGCCAAAGAACATTTTGACATCAGACATGGAGATGCAGAGTTTGGAGTTTGTCCACTTGGTTTTTGGTCATGCTGTGGTCCAGCATTTCCTCACTAGGCACCCTTTCCTCCAGTTTGGAATGGTAAAGTAGGGTATATACTGTGCCACTGTATGTTGGAAGTATGTGATTTTTTTTTCATTTTGATTTACAGGGGTTAGAATACGCTATCACCCTGCACAAAACTCAAATCCAAGTGGATCAAAGACCTCAACATAAATCCAGACACACTGAACCTGATAGAAGAGAAAGAGGGCAATGGCCTTGCACACATTGGCACAGGAGACATCTTCCTGATTAGAACACCAGTAGCACAGACACTGAGATAGACAATTAATAAGTAGGGCCTCCTAAAACTGAGAAGCTTCTATAAGGCAAAGTACCTTGCCAATAAGCCAAAACTGCAGCCTAGAGAATAGGAATAGATCTTCACCAACCCCACATCTGACAGAGTCCTGATCTCCAAAATATATAAAGAGCTCAAGAAATCAAAATACCGAATAATACAATTTAAAAATGGGGTACAGATTTAAACAGAGAATTCTCAACATAAGAATCTCAAATGGCCAAGAAACACTTAAAGAATTATTCAGATCCTTAGCCAACAGGGAAATGCAAATCAAAATAGCTCTGAGATACCATCTTACACCTGTCAGAATGACTAAGATCAAAAATGCTAATGACAACTTATGTTGGAGAGGATGTGGGGTAAAGGGAACACTCCTCCACTGCTGGTGGAAATGTAAACTTTGGAAACTAGTGTGGTGCTTTCTCAGAAAATTGGGAATTAATCTATTTTAAGACCCAGCTATACCAATCTTGGGCATATACCTAATCGATGCTCAATCATACCACAAGGACACTTGCTCAACTATGTTCATAGCAACATTATCAGTAATAGCCAGAACCTGGAAACATCGTAGATGCCTTTCAACTAAAGAATGGATAAAGAAAATATGTGCATTTACACAATGGAGTATTACTGCACTGTAAAATACAACAAAATCATGAAATTTCCAGGCAAATGGGTAGAACTAGAAAAAATCTGAGTGAGGTAACTCAGACCCAGAAAGACAGGCATGGTGTGTACTCACTCATAAGTGGATATCAGGTGTAAAGCAAAGGATAACCTGGCTACAATCTGTGTCCCAGAGAAGCTAGGTAACAAGGAAGACGCTAAGGGGTTCACGTGGGTTTCCCTGGGAAGGAGAAATAGATGTGATCTTCTGGGTAAACTGGGAGTGGGAAATATGGAGGAGAGGGGAGAATGGGAACATGAGGAATTTGATTGATCAAGTTGGGGGCAGCAAAGGGGGGAGAGTAATGAAAGAGATATGTTGATAGAGGTACCATTTTGGGGCTAGGGAGAAACCTGGTTCCAAGGAAACTCCCAGGAATCTACAAGGATGACCTTAGCAATAGTGGAGAGAGGGTGCCTAACTGTCCTTCCCCTATAATCAGATTGGTGACTACCCTAATTCTCATTAGAGAGCCTTCATCCTGTAATTTATAGAAGTAGATGTAAAGATTCATAGCCAACCCCTGGGTTGAGCTTCAGGAGTCCAGTTCAAGAGAGGGAAGAGGGATTGTGTGAGCAAGGGGGTCAAGATCCTGACTGGGAAAACCACAGGCAGCTGACCTGAGCTAATGGGAGCTCGTGGCGTCTGGATTGACAGCTAGGGAACCTGCTTAGCACTGACCTCAGCCCTCTGCATGTGGGCAACAGTTGTGTAGCTTAGTCTGTTTGTGGGGCCCCTCGCAGTGGGATCAGCATGAGCTGGCTCTTTGGAACCTATTTTCTGTGCTAGGATACCTTGTTCAGCCTCAATTCAGAGGGGGAGCTTGGTCTGCCCTCAACCTGATATCCCATGCTTTGTTGACTCCCATGGGAAGCCTGTCCCTTTCTGAAAGGAGACAGAGGAGGAGTGGGTAGAGGGGAGGAGACAGGAGGTGAGAGGAGGGAACAGGAAGAGAGGAGGGAAGGGAAACTGTGGATGGTATGTAAAATAAATGAAAAAAATAAGGAAAAAAAGAAAAAAGAGATTGGCATGAATTTCAGAAGAGACTTTGGGCTTTGAAACAAGTTCGATACTTTTATAGACTATGGTGACTTTGAAGTTAGACTACATGCATTGTGTATTATGACATAGCTGTAAGCCTATGGGGGCCAGGGAGTGAGATGTGGTAGTTAGAATGCTTATGGCCCCATAGGTTCATAAATAGTTCGGATTAGGAGATATGGCCTTGCTGGAGTGGGTGGCTTTGTTGGAGGAATTGGGTTATTGGCGTGGGCTTTGAGGTCTCAGATCAATCTAGGACTTGTAGCTCAGTCACTTTCTGCTGCCTGGTATCCAGAGTTTAACTCTCAGCTACCTCTCCAGCACCATGTCTGCCTGCACACTACCTGCTTCCTGCCATGATAATGAACTAAAGCCAGCCCCAGTTAAACGTTTTTCTTTATAAGAGTTGCCATGGTCATGGTGTTTCTTGACAGCAATAGAAACCCTAACTTAGACCCTGGGTTATCAATAGTTATAAGGAGATTGATTATAGAGTACTTTGTATATTATATATTATAGAGTATATTGTTGTTTGGACATCCTTCATCTATTCTGAGACAATGCAAGCGATTAGCAATGTCCTGACTTTTAATTAGTAATCAACAAGTATTGACTGTCATTTTGATTTCTAAATATTCACAATGCCTTCCTATTCCACATACTCACTTGGCTTCTATAAGCTCTATCCAGAGAGATAACCTCAATGTCATACTTGATACCTTTCACTATCCTACCCCTAAATTAAAATCAGCAAATTAAAGAATCCTTATCAATATCCTGGATTAATCATTTTCCCCGCTCTCCTTGAGCCATATGTTGACATTTCAGAGAAGGGAATGGGCCCTAAGTTATAAAGTACTGCTTGCTTGTCTTTCCTGCAAACATGTGTCCAGGACTCCATTACCTCATCCCTAGTCAACATAAAATAAACACAGAGGAAATTCAGAGAGTCATTAGATCTTACTACAAAAGCCTGTATGCCACTAAACTGGAAAATGTAAAAGAAATGGACACTTTTTTAGATAAATACCATTTACCAAAATTAAACCAGGACCAGGTGAACAATCTAAACAGACCTGTAAGTCGCGAAGAAATAGAAGCTGTTATCAAAAACCTCCCTACCAAAAAAAGCCCAGGGCCAGATGGGTTCAATGCGGAATTCTACCAGAACTTCCAAGAAGACCTAATTCCTATACTCCTCAATGTATTCCACAATATAGAAACAGAAGGGTCATTACCAAATTCCTTTTATGAAGCTACAGTTACTCTGATACCAAAACCACACAAAGACTCAACCAGGAAAGAGAATTACAGGCCGATCTCACTCATGAATATCGACGCAAAAATCCTCAACAAAATACTGGCAAACCGAATCCAAGAACACATCCGAAAAATTATACATTATGATCAAGTAGGCTTCATTCCTGAGATGCAGGGCTGGTTCAACATAAGAAAATCTATCAATGTAATCCAGCATATAAATAAACTGAAAGAAAAAAACCATATGATCATTTCATTAGATGCTGAAAAAGCATTTGACAAAATTCAACATCCATTTATGTTAAAAGTCTTGGAGAGATTAGGGATACAAGGGTCATACCTAAATATAATAAAAGCTATATACAGCAAGCCGACAGCTAACATCAAATTAAATGGAGAGAAACTCAAAGCCATCCCGCTTAACTCAGGAACACGACAAGGCTGTCCACTTTCACCATACCTCTTCAATATAGTGCTGGAAGTTCTAGCAATAGCAATAAGACAACATAATGGGATCAAGGGGATTCGAATTGGAAAGGAAGAAGTTAAACTTTCGTTATTCGCAGATGATATGATAGTGTACATAAGCGACCCCCAAAACTCCACCAAAGAACTTTTACAGCTGATAAACAGCTTTAGTAATGTGGCAGGATACAAGATCAACTCCAAAAAATCAGTCGCCCTCTTATACACAAAGGATATGGAAGCAGAGAGGGAAATCAGAAAAGCTTCTCCATTCACGATAGCCACAAACAGCATAAAATATCTTGGGGTAAATCTAACCAAGGAAGTGAAAGATCTATTTGACAAGAACTTTAAGGCATTGAAGAAAGAAATTGAAGAGGATACCAAAAAATGGATGGACATCCCTTGCTCTTGGATTGGGAGGATCAACATAGTAAAAATGGCAATTCTACCAAAGGCAATTTATAGATTCAATGCAATCCCCATCAAGATCCCATTAAAATTCTTCACAGATCTGGAGAGGACAATAATCAACTTTATATGGAAAAAAAAAACCCAGGATAGCCAAAACAATCCTATACAATAAAGGATTGTCTGGAGGCATTACCATCCCTGACTTCAAACTCTATTACAGAGCTACAGTAATGAGAACAGGGTGGTACTGGCATAAAAACAGAGAAGTCGACCAATGGAATCGTATAGAAGACCCGGATTTAATCCCACAAACCTATGAACACCTCATTTTCGATAAAGGAGCTAAAAGTATACAATGGAAGAAAGAAAGCATCTTCAACAAATGGTGCTGGCACAACTGGATGTCAACCTGTAGAAGAATGAAAATAGACCCATATCTATCACCGTGCACAAAACTCAAGTCCAAATGGATTAAAGACCTCAATATCAGCCCGAAAACACTGAACCTGATAGAAGAGAAAGTGGGAAATACCCTACAACAGATGGGCACAGGTGATCGCTTCTTAGGTATAACCCCAGAAGCACAGACATTAAGGGCAACATTGAATAAATGGGACCTACTAAAACTGAGAAGCTTCTGTAAAGCAAAGGACACTGTCACTAAGACACAAAGGAAACCTACTGACTGGGAGAAAATCTTCACCAACCCCACAACAGACAAAGGTCTGATCTCCAAAATATATAGAGAACTCAAGAAACTAGACTTTAAAAGGCTAATTAACCCAATTAAAAAATGGGGCACTGAACTGAACAGAGAATTCTCAACAGAAGAAGTTCAAATGGCCAAAAGACACTTAAGGTCGTGCTCAATCTCCTTAGCAATCAGGGAAATGCAAATCAAAACAACTTTGAGATATCATCTTACACCTGTCAGAATGGCTAAAGTCAAAAACACCAAGGATAGCCTTTGCTGGAGAGGCTGTGGAGGAAGGGGTACACTCATCCATAGCTGGTGGGAATGCAATCTTGTGCAACCACTGTGGAAGTCAGTGTTTCGGTTTCTCAGGAAATTCGGGATCAACCTACCCCTGGACCCAGCAATACCACTCTTGGGAATTTACCCAAGAGATGCTCTATCATATGTCAAAAGCATTTATTCAACTATGTTCATAGCAGTATTATTTGTAATAGCCAGAACCTGGAAACAACCTAGATGCCCTTCAATGGAAGAATGGATGAAGAAAGTATGGAATATATACACATTAGAGTACTACGCTGCAGTAAAAAACAATGACTTCTCGAATTTTGCATGCAAATGGATGGAAATAGAAAACACTATCCTGAGTGAGGTATCCCAGACCCAAAAAGATGAACATGGGATGTACTCACTCATAATTGGTTTCTAGCCATAAATAGGGGTCACGGAGTCTACAATAGGCGAATCTAAAGAAGCTAAGTAAGAAGGTGAACCCAAGGAAAAACATATAGTTATCCTCTTGGATAAGGGAAGTAGACAAAATTGCCGGGGAGAAAAGTGGGATGTTGGGGGTGGGGTGGGATTGGGGTAAGGGGAGATGGGGAGAGAAAAGGTAGAAGGAAAGGAGGGGGGACTTGGGGAAACAGGAGGATCGGGATAAAGGAAGGTTGGATAGGGGAGCACGGAACCCCATTTCTTAGTTAAAGGACCCACTTTAGGATGGGCAGGAGACTTGACCCTAGAGGGGCTCCCAGGTGCCCAAGCTGAGGCCCCCAGTTAGTTCCTTGGGCAGCTGAGGATAGGGAACCTGAAATGACCCTATCCTAGAGCAATACTGACGAATATCATGCATATCATCCTAGAACTTTCATCTGGCGATGGATGGAGATAGAGACAGAGACCCACACTGGAACACTGGATAGAGCTCCCAAGGTCCCAAGGAGGAGCAGAAGGAGGGAGAACATGAGCAAAGAAGTCGGGACCACGAGCAGTGCACCCACCCACTGAGACAGTGGAGCTGATCTACTGGGAGCTCACCAAGGCCAGCTGGACTGTTACCAAAAAAAGCATGGGATAAAACTGGACTCTCTGAACATGACGAACAATGAGGGCTGATGAGACGCCAAGGACAATGGCACACGGTTTTGATCCAACGCAATGTACTGGCTTGGTGGGAGCCTAGCCAGTTTGGATGTTCACCTTCCTAGATATGGACGGAGGGGGGAGGACCTAGGACTTACCACAGGGCAGGGAACCCTGACTGCTCTTTGGACTGGAGAGGGAGGGGGAGAAAAGTGGGGGGAAAGGGAGAGGGGTGGGAGGAGGGGGAGAAGAGTGGGAGGAGGGGGAGGGAAATGGGAGGCTGGGAGGAGGTGGAAATTTGTTTTTTTTTTCTTTCTTTTCTTTATTCTCCTTTTATCAATTAAAAAAAAATAGGTATCCAGAGAAACAGCAGGGCATTTTGAGAATGAACGGATGGACCTCAGTCCCTAAAACAAGATGGAACTCTTAGATTAGGCAGAGTATTATCCTGATAAGACATTGCTCTCAGGACAGCTCAGACTCCACGTGAATGACAGGAAACAGCACATGACAGGCAGGACCAAGTGTTCGTCCATTTTTCTGTCTCAGAGGTTGGACCCGAGGCTCTGTTCTGGGTGTTGAGGGACATGACACTTGACTGACCAACATGGATATTACATTTGTTTACATTCTATCCAAGGAGACTAACAACAGGCAAGATACACTGTTTTGTGTGCACATTTGGATGCTGACAGAGGTAAAGATGGAATCTCACAGGGAAAAGACCCCGGAAGCAGCGGGATAGCTGCACATGTAATAGAAGAGACAACACAGAAACCAGGCTTGAGACCCTGTGCCATCGTCTCTGCCACTCTGTGTAGGGAGACTTCAGACTGGCCTAGTAGGAGATGTACACCTGAGAATTGGGGGGCACTGCTTCTCAGGGCCCGCTTACTGCAGCTGTGTGACCCAGGTCCCAGAATGCTGTAGCAAGAGCACAACAAAGGATAAACCATATGGACTCCTAAAGGTCGTTTGTGGAAAACAAGATGATGGCCTTGTAATGTGTCCATATCCTAACCCTAGAAGCCATGGTGTGGCAATAGGAACAAGGATATTGCTGGTATCCATAGGTCTTTGATTCTCTCTGGTCCCAATGGTGACGAAAGAGAGAGGGACGTGATGGTGTGACTAGGAATGGGGGTGCTGTGGGGTCATAAGCAGAGAAACAGGAGCTCCTCACACCTCGAGGAGACACAGTCCTGCCGACTCCTCCAGGTTAGCTCCGTGAGACTGTGTGGGACTTCTAACCTCCAAAGCATATGATATTGAGAATGTGTTGTGTAAGCTTCTACATCAGTGGTTATCAGTTACAAAATCAACCAAAGAACACAACGCAACAACAATTTAGGCTTTCTCTGGAGGCAGGTGGGAGGCCTCAGAGGAGTCTGAGAAAGGACGATCTGGCATACATATACACTGCTTGTCTGAGGGAGAGGAAGGGGTTAGAAAGAAAGGGAGAGAGCTAGGGTAGGGCTGTGGTCACGAGACAGCTAGTGACAGTCCGTGCAGAAGGACAACATGGAACTGATAATTCACTGGCTGGGGGTGCATTAGGAGTCCCTACAAGGCCAGCAGCAAGACTTGCCTGAGCAGGAACAGAGCTGGTCCCAGCTGAAGAGAGAGGGTGGCAGACACTGAATCTGAGTGGGTGCCCATGGAGACAGTTCGTGTCTGAAGCTGGGAAGGACGGAGCAGAAGGAAGGCCTGCCTACAGGGGTTGGGTGCATCTGTGTAGACGGACCAAGGACTGTGTTCCCTTGAAGTGCCCACGATCAGCAGGATGCTTCGGGTTTCTCAGCTTTGCCACACCAGAAACCCCTGGATCTTCAGATTGGCAGTCCGTGCTGAGGCCACACAGTTTATGACACCTGGGATCGTCAGAGTGAGGCTGGCTTTGCCCTGGATGGTGCTGAGTCAGGCTATAAATCTCACAGATTCATTAATTATCTGCCGGAGAGATAAAGATTCATTAATTAAATGTACAGGTTGCACGAGGTTGGAGGCGTTGTGAAGCCAGATGCAGGGACAAGCGATCATTCACAGAGCAGCAAACATGGACAAGAGATGCCGTGAGGCTGGTGTGCAACCCCAGGAGGACTCAGCCGGAGGATGTTAATCATTTACCATTGGAACCTAATGGACAGTAATAGCTAGCAAAGTACAGTGTTAGAGCCACCAACGGGTATCTGGACAACAGATTAATTAAAATTCTACTGAGCTTTGGAAAGGGGTCTATCATGTTTTTGCCCAAAATTATTGGTCTTACTGAGAACTAATACCCTCACACCACTTTTGCCCCCATGCTTACATGCCTGCAGGGACGCACACGTGCGTGGGCACACACACACACACACACACACACTCTATCACTTTCCTATGTCCTGGGTGGCTCCACAGAGCCTCCAATGAGTCTTCCACCTGATGTTCTCAAACCCTATTTTTCCACCCCTTCTGTGTCCTTGAGTGGCGGGCACAACACTTCCTAGACACACACGAGAGGTGGAAATGGGGCCATTCTGGCCCTTACCTAACAGTCCTTCAGCCATAATAAAGATGACGTCACCAGCAAGTAATACTTCAGGTGAGACGCGGACTAAGGGAGGCCTGTGACAGTTGGGGCCAAGGGACACCCAAGGTGCCAAGAGCTGTCTAAAGCTTGAAGAGGCAGCAAGGATCCTCCTCGGTTTCCCTCGGATGGACAAGCCTTCTGAACACCCAACCAGTTCCCTAGATGGTGAGATAGTGTAGTGTGCTTCCCTTCAGCCACTGTGCTATTGGTCACAGAAGTCATTTCCAGAGAGATAGGAAACACCCCTAACTGGGAACAATATGCCAAGTGCCACGCTGCCTTCCCTGTGGTAGCCCAGCAGAAGTTCCAAAATGTAGTCAAGGAAAGGAGCCCAGCCCCTTCTATACAAGACAGACCAGAAGAGCTCAGACAGCCCTAAACACTATTCTGATGACCAACACAGACCCCAGCGGGCTCCGAGCTCCCTGGCTTCATAGAGCAGCAATCTTTCCAGGAAGCTACATGCCCACAGAGACTATGGAGCCGAACTCCAAACCCATATTGCCTTTCATCTGATGTGCCCCACTTTTAAGATGCACCCCATCTTAGAAGCTATGCCCCTGCCTCTGTTCCCATGAGTCCTATGGACTCATTTCCCACACCTGTTAGAAGCTACATCCCTGCCTGTGTTCCCGTGAGTCCTATGGACTCATTTCCCACACCTGTTAGAAGCTACGCCCCTGCCTCTGTTCCTGTGAGTCCTATGGAATCATTGCCCACACCTGTTGTGTGGGTTGCCTTTCTCATCTCTGTGACCAAACGCCAAGCAAGCTGAGGGAGGCTTCGTTCTGACTCACTATTAAGGGTTTGTGTCCATCATGACAGGGAAGTCAGGACTGCGGTAGCGAGGTGGCTGGTCACATTGCGTCTGTGGAGACAGATGAATGGTAGTGTCTAGCTGGCATTTCTACTTTTCATTCAGCCAAGAACCCAGCTTATGGTACTGTCAACATTTAGAGTGGATTATCTGACCTCAGTTAGCCTAGTCTAGAAACTTCCTCACTAGCGTGGCCAAGAGCTCTGTCTCCTATATGACTCTAGATCTGTGGTTATCAACCTATGGATCAAGACTCCAAAGACCATCGGAAAACATGGATATTTACATTATGATCCATAACAATAGCAAAATTACTGTTATGAGGATTCACAAAGATAATTTTACAGATGGGATCACCATGGCATGAGAAATTGTATTAAAAGGTCACAGCATGAGGAAGGCTCTACACCCTGTCATGTTGACAACATTTCTGTCAGACCTGTGCGCCAGCCCCTTCCCCGGGAGTAACTGGGTCCTTTGACTTCTCCCACCGAAGTGTTGCCTACTGGGCCCTCTTCACTGCCTCTCCTTCTGCTGTTCTAGGGTGGTTTTCCCTGCATGAACGATGACAATTATCAAACGCCTCAGCCCTGTTTTGCTTTCTCGTCCCAGCTCAATATATTTTCATATTTTATTCTAAATGATTTTTATAAAGTGCACATCCACTCAGTTTTTTGCTTAAAAATCTCCTAAAAGCTTATCTTCCCATCACTTTTTAAATCTGCTCAACTCAGCGCCAAGCAAGGGTGCATACAACATACATCTGGCTGAGGCCGATGGGTAAAGTGTTGCCACACAACTGTGCCTTGTCACACATGCAGTGAGAAACACGTGGGTGCTATTAGACCAATTTACAAGATCACCTAAGGCATCAGGGTACAGCATCTCAACTGAAGGCTGTCATGGGTGGGAAGGGACTGGGGTGGTCCAGGCACAGAAGGCCGGCTTAATTTTCAAGAATGCTATAAAAAGAGGTTGAGAAAAGTCTGATGATGTTTGAGGACAATCACAGGCAGGGACTGTACAGTGGGGTGGGGAGAGATGCTACAGACCTTTAAAAACATTTAGTAAATTTTTATTTGTTTGTTTGGATGTGTGTGTGTGTATGCGTGCACATGTGTATGTGTGTGTGTGTTTTCATGCACATGCCACAGCCCATGTATGGAGGTCAGAGAATGATCCAAGGGGATTGGGTTTTGCACTCTACAGTGTGGGTCCTGGGAATCAAACTCAGGTCATCGGGCTTGGTTGCAATTGCCGTTATCTAAACTGCTGAGCCATCTCCCCAGCCCTCTCAGCACTTTTTTTTTTTTAATTTTTTTATTGATAAAAGGAGGATAAAGAAAAGAAAAAAAAACAAATTTCCACCTCCTCCCACCAGCCTCCCATTTCCCTCCCCCTCCTCCCACTCTTCTCCCCCTCCTCCCACTCTTCTCCCCCTCCTCCCACCCCTCTCCCCTTCCCCCCACTCCTCTCCCCCTCCCTTTCCAGTCCAAAGAGCTGTCAGGGTTCCCTGCCCTGTGGTACGTCCTAAGTCCTCCCCCCTCCATCCATATCTAGGAAGGTGAACATCCAGACTGGCTAGGCTCCCACCAAGCCAGCACATTGCATAGGATCAAAACCGCGTGCCATTGTCCTTGGCGTCTCATCAGCCCTCATTGTTCGCCATGTTCCGAGAGTCCAGTTTTATCCCATGCTTTTTCTGGTAACAGTCCAGCTGGCCTTGGTGAGCTCGCAGTAGATCATCTCCACTGTCTCAGTGGGTGGGTGCACTCCTCGTGGTCCCGACATCTTTGCTCATGTTCTCACTCCTTCTGCTCCTCATTGGGACCTTGGGAGCTCAGTCCATTGCTCCAGTGTGGGTCTCTGTCTCTATCTCCATCCATCGCCAGATGCAAGTTCTAGGATGGTATGCAATATATTCGTCAGTATTGCTCTAGGGTAGGGTCATTTCAGGTTCCCTATCCTCAGCTGCCCAGGGAACTAACTGGGGACCTCAGCTTGGGCACCTGGGAGCCCCTCTAGGGTCAAGTCTCCTGCCCACCCTAAAGTGGGTCCCTTAACTAAGAATTGTGGTTCCGTGCTCCCCTATCCAACCTTCCTTTATCCCGATCCTCCTGTTTCCCCAAGTCCACCCTCCTTCCCTTCTACCTTTTCTCTCCCCATCTCCCCTAACCCCCATCCCACCCCACCCCCAAGATCCCACTTTTCCCCCCGGCAATTTTGTCTACTTCCCTTATCCAAGAGGATAACTATATGTTTTTCCTTGGGTTCACCTTCTTACTTAGCTTCTTTAGATTCGCCTATTGTAGACTCCGTGAACCCTATTTATGGCTAGAAACCAATTATGAGTGAGTACATCCCAAAACTCAAGTCCAAATGGATTAAAGACCTCAATATCAGCCCGAAAACACTGAACCTGATAGAAGAGAAAGTGGGCAATACCCTACAACAGATGGGCACAGGCGATCGCTTCTTAGGTATAACCCCAGAAGCACAGACATTAAGGGCAACATTGAATAAATGGGACCTACTAAAACTGAGAAGCTTCTGTAAAGCAAAGGACACTGTCACTAAGACACAAAGGCAACCTACTGACTGGGAGAAGATCTTCACCAACCCCGCAACAGACAAAGGTCTGATCTCCAAAATATATAGAGAACTCAAGAAACTAGACTTTAAAATGCTAATTAACCCAATTAAAAAATGGGGCACTGAACTGAACAGAGAATTCTCAACAGAAGAAGTTCAAATGACCAAAAGACACTTAAGGTCATGCTCAACCTCCTTAGCGATCAGGGAAATGCAAATCAAAACAACTTTGAGATATCATCTTACACCTGTAAGATTGGCTAAAGTCAAAAACACCAAGGATAGCCTTTGCTGGAGAGGCTGTGGAGGAAGGGGTACCCTCATCCATTGCTGGTGGGAATGCAATCTTGTGCAACCACTGTGGAAGTCAGTGTTTCGGTTTCTCCGGAAATTCGGGATCAACCTACCCCTGGACCCAGCAATACCACTCTTGGGAATTTACCCAAGAGATGCTCTATCACATGTCAAAAGCATTTGTTCAACTATGTTCATAGCAGTATTATTTGTAATAGCCAGAACCTGGAAACAACCTAGATGCCCTTCAATGGAAGAATGGATGAAGAAAGTATGGAATATATACACACTAGAGTACTACGCTGCGGTAAAAAACAATGACTTCTCGAATTTTGCATGCAAATGGATGGAAATAGAAAACACTATCCTGAGTGAGGTATCCCAGGCCCAAAAAGACGAACATGGGATGTACTCTCAGCACTTTTAAATGAGAAATCTTTTTTTAGCAATTTATGTGTACGGGTGTTTTATCTGCACGTATGTCTGTGCACCACAGGCATGCCTGGTGCCCAGAAAGGCCAGCAGAGGGCATCAGACCCTTGGAACTGAAGTTACAGATCATTGGAAACACAACACATTGTTGTGTTCATGCTAAGAATCAAACCTCGGACCTCTGGGAGAGCAGCAAATGTTCTTATTCATGAAGTCACCTCTTTAGCACTTTGTGGGCCTTTAAAGAGGGAAATCCAGTGAATACTGAATTTGCCGGCGCTTATTTTCATGTTTCTATATCCCAATCCAAACGGGCTGGGCGGGGGAGGCAAAAGACTGCTTTAACATGATACAAAAAAACAAACAGAGCAATTACCTCTTCAATACCTGAAGCATCAAGCAACATATCTCGAGTTAAGCATTCTGTTGTTTAGGCAGGACTTGCAGCACCCACACCTTAGGCCAAGCATCCTGTAGGCAGTCACTGCTTGGGTCAAAGCTCCTGTCATATCCTTAAAGGAACAGGAAGAGGCTTAAAATCTTTGACCTTTGGTCACAGTGAAACGGACCCACTCCTGTGGGCTCCCACAGTGCAGTGACAGCCGCAGCCACGTCCTGGCTGCAGCACAGACATGTGAGAGCCAGCAGCTCCTCAGCAGCTCCTCCATCCAGTTCATGTCAGAAACGCTCTGTGAGAGTCCTGGGCAAAGTGCAGCCAGCAGCAGGCCTTGCTCAGTGCAAGGATGTGGGGAGAGCTGCATGGTCACATGAACCACCCTGCACAAAACAGTGCAGGACCCTGGGAGCAAACTGGAGAATGGAGCAATAGGAGACACTAAGGGATGCTCCTGTTCTCTCTGTGGCCTCTCTTGACTCACATTGGGTTTTTGTTGTTGTTACTGCTGTTTTATGGTCCATGCCATTCCAAGAAATGGAAAACTCAGAGAACTGAAGCTTTAGAAGGACTGTTATTGTTCTTCTTGCATGCAATGCCAGGATTAAATCCAAATGTTCAGAAACTGAGTGTGCATGTGCAGGGGCCAACATGTCTTCAGTCTTCCATAGCCTGCATGTGTCTCTCATGCACAGGGCTTTGCCCCACCAACAATGGACTGGCACCTGACACTGCCTCAGCTTGTTTCGGTGACTTCTTGGTGTCACATGTGTCCTCTTCAGCCTCTTAATTTGCAGAGAATGATAAAAAGGACATGTCGTGTGTGGGTAAGATGGGGACTCTGGGTTCCTCAGTCATTTGTGGTTTGGGGTATCACTGCCTTCGGTGCTCAGTCCTCCACTTACCTTGTGTTCACGGAGGCTACTGAGCTCTGGTTTTGCAATCTTGTGTTCCCCATCGGTTCCCATGGGGAGGTAGCAGGGAGGGTTCATGGGCCTGTAGGCTCTACAGTTTGTCTCATTGCTTCAAGGGTGGATATGTATTCAAAGACAAAAGAATCAAGAATTTCACAATGACAAGAAATCATGAAAGCACTCAAGAGGTGCATTGAACCAAGCAAAGGGGCCGTGAAGCTAAACAAAGAGGTCCTGAAAGTAGGCATGGCCCTTCTGAGCTCAGGGCCTGTGTGACAAGGCAGGTGGGGACAGCCCAAGGCAGCTGTGGGAGGGCTGGATGTGGGTGTTCCTGGTGGTTCTAGCCTGGAGGGGAGCCTGCCCTGACCAAGTGCAAAAGGAGCCCTTCACACCCAGTTTCTTGTGTTGTAGCTCACAGGCTGCTCTTAGTTCACCTCCAGCCTGTGCTGCCGGCACAGCCCACTGGAGTGTGCTGCCCCAAGCCACACAAGCCACAACACAGGCTTCTGTTCCCCAGAGCCAGCGGCTGGGAGTGGGAAGTTCTCCTCTGGTAGCAGCACACTTAAGAAGGAAAGCCAGCTGTCCTGCTCTGTGTCTCCCGCCTCTCTGCTCTGTGTGTGTGTGTGTGTGTGTGTGTGTGTGTGTGTGTGTGTGTGTGCACGCACGTGTGTAAGCAGGTCTTGGCAGTGGGGTATGTGTGCATGAGTGCTTGTGTGTGTGGAGTCTAAGCACAACCTCGTTTGTTCTTCCACCCATCATGAGTTGTTTTAAGACAGGATCTCTCTCTAACTTAGAACTTGACAAGCAAGCTAGACCAGCGGGCCAGCCAGTCGCTAGGCCCACCTGTCTCTACCTCCCCAGTTCTAGAATTACAAGTATGTATCACCACACCCACCCAGCTTTTATTTTTTAATATGGATTCTGAAAATTGAACTCAGGTCCTCATACTTGAGAGGCAACCCTCCGACCTTTCTCTTGGGTGCAGAGCCTGTGCCCCATCTCAAGTCTACCATAGACCTAAAGGTCCTGATTAGTCCTCAATATAGGCAATCCGTTTCATTCATTGACAGTTTCCCCGCCAGCGTAGGCAGAGGGGCAAGCTCCCGTACATGCACAACGCATCCCTGAGCAAACATGATCTGGAGAGAACATGATGATGCTCCCCAAACATGGCCCACAAGAACTGGCGCATCCCATGAGTAAGGGATTAGCCAGTTGGGATGGAAGGAGAACCCATGGGAGCTACTCTAGCTGAGAAGAATGGCTGCTCTGCCCCCAGGATCACCCAAAGATTGAGCAGAGCATGGGGGAGACAAGCGTGGGGATTGCATCGATCCTGCCTCCTTTTCTGGAAGTCGTTAAGGACAAGCCTCAGACAAACCTAGAATCTCCGCCTTGCTCCATAATCAAGAGGACCTTTGCAACCCTGCAGGGGGACAGGAAAATTGCTGATATTTTTTCCATAGTTCCAGCAATTTTGGGTGACACTTGCCGGAGGTGTTCATTTCTACATTTCCCCCTTTTTGTTGTTGTTCGCATCGGGTTCACGGGTGTGTCTAGATTCTGGACACCCAGCAGCAGGAAGCCTCAAACAGTCTCCTAATTCTCTGGAAGGATTTCTCAACAAAGATTAGGAAGCCTGGCTGGAGGGATGGCGGTGATGTCTTACAAGGAGCAAGATTGTGTTTCATCGAGGAATACTGGCATTAAAGACAGAACAAAAGGACGAAAGCGGCGAACAGATGGGTGGGTGTTCAGAGAAGGCTCCTGATCTATGTGAGCAGTGTGGGCTGTGCCCTCCCCTTTTCTCTGTTTCTGATGCGTCGGGTATGATATGATATGATGTGACAGAACACGTCAAAAATTTAGGGGAAAATAAAACCCTGGTTTTTTTGTGTGTGTTTTTTTTAAACATCAAACTATTGCTATCAATAGGAACAGCAAACTGTTCAAAAATTTGTTTCAGAACTGCCAAGAAGTGAACGCCGGTAGAAAAAAAAAGTCTTTTCCCTGCTGTTTGCAAGGTGGACACAAATGCAAACGGTAGGAGGTTGACAACTTGACACATGTCTAATAAATCTAAAGCATAAAAAGTCAACAATTCCCCGCTTAAGAAAGCATCCGTGGGATAAAAAGTGCTACGCAAGAAAGAATAACCATTAAAAAAATAGATTTTTCTGAATTCAGTAAGTAATTTAGCCCTTGGAGTGCCAACCTTCATAAGAGAAGCTTTTTCTTCTTTCCTCTTCTACAAGACAGACAGGAGGCAAGGTTTAGGGAGGGTCTGCTGCTTTCAGAATGACCAGGTGAGAACGAGCCACCAGCCAGCAGATGTGTATCTACAAGGCTGGTGACCAGGTCGGAGTGCGGAACCTTCCAGGTCCCGGCTGCTATCCGGCTTGGAGCGGGAGTGGGTTTAATTTGACAAGTTGGTTCGTGTACAGGGAATTCACAAATCATAGACAATGCCAAGCAGATTTGGCCACTGACAGCACTATGTGGTGCTGGCCAAGAGGATGGCAGTTGGGAAGCCGGGTCTGTCATTCAGGCGCTTGAATGCAGACAGAGAAAGAGTGGGGGACTCAGCGAGGGCTGGAGGTGCCTGGCTCAGTTGTTCAAGAAGAGAAGGGAAGAATGAATCATGTCCTTGATACCAAAATAATTAAGGATTTTGTTTTAACCACCTTTTCTCTAAGCTCGGAGTGCTCTTCTCTCACCACGAATCCAATGCTGAAGATGATGGTAACTGAATCTGAAAACAAATGGTAATTTGCATGCCAGCCTCATGTAAACAAAAATATCCACATTAATGTTATGAATCCTAATTTGTGCCACAGAGCTGAAAATCTGCATCTTTCTGAATTATAGGGATATAGACACAGAACAGTGGGTAACATCTCCACAGTTCAGAAAACTGACAAAGTCTCTCCAATTTATAGGGAAATTGACATAATTTTGCAAAGATGCAAACGCATTTGTGAACTGGGTTTTGCATAATGGGATTAATTTGGTTGACTGTCATATCCACTATAGTGTGAAAGGGAAGTTAATCACAACACCATCTAAAGAAAAGGAAGGTCCCCCTACCCCACCCCAACACTTCCCTGACTATCTTTTCATTAAGAGAAAACCCCCAGCCCTCCAGACGACACCTCGGCTGGCTTTAGGAAGCAATGCTAGACAAATTTCAAAGAGACGCCTTCTCGGATAGAGCTGAGTTGGCCCAGCTCCAATGAGAAAAATTAGCAGCTTTCATAGTAGCAAGAAAAATTGCTTCCAAGGAAATGCAGTATTTGATGCCTGTGAGTGCGGATGTGTTTGCTTAGAATTGCACTGTACCCCAGAGCTGAGGGTAGATAAAGCCCACAGTTTGTTATGACACTTGGTTGTTAGACTTCAGAGTGTACAGCTTCTTTTTTTATCAATGAACGAGAAGCTACTCCAAAATGTGTTATGTGCCTCTGTTGGTCTGAATGGCTGTGTTAGCCCATGGTGGCAAACAGTCTCAGCAGTTCAGGGGCTCAACGAACATGGCAGTGGTTCCTCTTTCTTGCTACCTGTCCATGCACAGGTAGCAGGAAGCTCTGCTGCTGATGTCCTGCTAAGGTCCCTGGTCAAATGGGAGTCATCCGTGCTGATTCAGGTTTCCTGGAGTGGTCAGGACAAGGATACTAGGAACAGAGGGAATGGGTATGCTTTGGAGGTTCCACCTTGTGACCAAGGTGACTGTCGCATCAACTTTCTCATCTTTTGCTCCCAGGAGTCCTTTAGGAAGGAGCCACCATGAAGCCTGCTCTGGCCTACATAAATGTGGATGACTGTGAAGAACTTGTTCTAGGTGTTGTCAGAAGGGTGCAGGAGTAACAGGAAAATGTATAAGCCTTCCATGAAGCCTCACACCATCAGAAAATGACTCAGACGTGAGAGAGGGTGTGTAGTAGACTTTTTCTTTTGGGCCACCAACTTGCTCCCAAATCATGATACTGGAGACTTCCTGTTTGTTATGAATGTTCAGCCTTATCTTAGCTCTTATTTTAATCTGCTTCTATCTACATTGGCCTTGGGGTTTTTTACCCCCTTTTTTTTTCTGTATATCTTATTTCCCTGCTGTCTTATGTCTGACTGACTGGTGTCTGCTTGACTTCTGGCCCTGGGAGTGTCCCTTTCTCCCCATTCTCTTTGTTCCTATCTCTTCTTCCTAGATTTCTCTTCCTACTTAGTCTTTCTACCCGCCAGCCCTGCCTATCCTTTCTCTGCCAAGATATTAGCAGGTCGGCTCTTGATTAGACCAATCAGGTGCCTTAGGCAGGCAAGGTGAAACAAATATAACAAGTCTGCATCATTAACAAAGGTAGCAGAAACAAACATACCTTTCCACAGTTAAAGTAATATTCCACATCACAAACAAATGTAACACACCTTCACACAGTTAAAGTAATATTCCACATCACAAACAAATGTAACACACCTTCACACAGTTAAAGTAATATTCCACATCGCAAACAAATGTAACACACCTTCACACAGTTAAAGTAATATTCCACATCGCAAACAAATGTAACACACCTTCACACAGTTAAAGTAATATTCCACATCGCAAACAAATGTAACACACCTTCACACAGTTAAAGTAATATTCCACATCGCAAACAAATGTAACACACCTTCACACAGTTAAAGTAATATTCCACATCGCAAACAAATGTAACACACCTTCACACAGTTAAAGTAATATTCCACATCACAAACAAATGTAACACACCTTCACACAGTTAAAGTAATATTCCACATCACAAACAAATGTGACACACCTTCACACAGTTAAATATCCCACATCACAAACAAATGTGACACACCTTCACACAGTTAAATATTCCACATCACAAACAAATGTAACACACCTTCACACAGTTAAAGTAATATTCCACATCGCAAACAAATGTAACACACCTTCACACAGTTAAAGTAATATACCACATCGCAAACAAATGTAAGACACCTTCACACAGTTAAAGTAATATTCCACATCGCAAACAAATGTAACACACCTTCACACAGTTAAAGTAATATTCCACATCACAAACAAATGTAACACACCTTCACACAGTTAAAGTAATATTCCACATCACAAACAAATGTAACACACCTTCACACAGTTAAAGTAATATTCCACATCACAAACAAATGTAACACACCTTCACACAGTTAAAGTAATATCCCACATCACAAACAAATGTAACACACCTTCACAGAGTTAAATATTCCACAACACAAACAAATGTAACACACCTTCACACAGTTAAATATTCCACATCACAAACAAATGTAACACACCTTCACACAGTTAAAGTAATATTCCACATCACAAACAAATGTAACATACATTTGCATAGTTAAGTATTCCACAAGTCCCTGGATGGAGCATGGAGAGGGTGAGGCAAGTCATAAGCTTATGTAAGCAACCATGCTGTGAGTCTCCTGGGCCTGGGACAGGGATGTGTTGATTGTCTTGCAGCATTGGAGAACACCTTGGTTTCTTCTCAGCCTTCTAGACCTCTCGGTTTATAGATTGCAGCACAAACACTCCCTACTTGTTTATGGCAGAATCACATTCTAGAGTTGATTGTGTATCCTAAAGTCAGGGAGTCTGCATTTGACTGTCTCTTTGGCCAATCTCTTTTCCATCCTATGGGTGTATCAGGGCCAATTTTATGATTGGTTGGAAAATTGAAGGGACTATTACATAATGCCTGTTCAATAAGAAGCTATTCTGAATACAATTGTTTTATCATTATCCCTGCTTTAAGGACAGTAACTTCTAACTACATGGGTACCTATTGGGGGATCCTGTGCTAAGTGTCCAAGTGCTTCATCCATGAACCACACCAAAGCACAGTGGTTTGGGGGCGTTTTCTGGACCCCATGGGGAGATGAGGGCTCAGAGTGCTACCTGGCATCCATGTAGATAGAGCTTCATTCTGACTCGGCCTGTAGAAGACAAGTGTGGAGAAGTGTGCGCTGAACTAGGGCCATTTTGAAGGACATCTGTGGCCTTGACCTCAAGAAACCCTGGAGAACGGCAGCTTGTCTGCTCCTGTGACTGCCATGAGAAAGGCCCACTTAGCATCTCTCTAATAATAGTTCCTCTTCAGCCATGTTAGAGACGGCCTCACAAATGCAGTTCCCTTTAGCCGAAGTGTTCTGGCTATGCAAGAGTAATCCACAAAGGAGCTGGGAGACCCTTAGGAGTTGGGGTGTGTGATAAGAGCTAAGGGTGTCCTTTTAGGGTTAACACAGTCTACAGGAGCCAAGGGCCCTGCAGGAACTGGGAAATCCTGCAATATCTAAAAGGAATCTCTAAGTTCTGGTGTCTACTATAGGAGATGGGGTACCCTTTTGAGTGAGGGAGCCCTTACACAGACTGGGACACCCTGCAGGAGCTGAGCCCTATAGGATCTGTGGTCCCCTATAGGCACTGGTGCAGCTGAGCTGGGACACTCTGTGAGATCCAGGGGACATTGTAGGAGGAACAGAGTAAATCAACAGACTCAGCAGTATGCATGGGAATGTGATGTGTATCACTGGGTCAAATTCACCGGCCCGTTCTGGCCTTGGTACTAGTTCTTTCCCAAAGCTGCTGGGAGGCCAGATTTGGGTAAAGTTGTCACTGCACTGTCGTCCCCAGGGGCAGTGTTCTTCTCTCTATGGCCACACATTCTAGTCAGGAAAGGGAGAGCATGGGAGGTGAAGACATTTTAAGAACCTATCCAGAGCATTCCAACCAGGGAAAACAGTAGGCTAACTTCAGATCTTCACCTATCCGTCCTCTCCCCTGCATCCCAAACTCCCGTCACATCCCCAGCTCTGTGGCACACCACCTGCCTCAGCCTCTTCCACTCTCTGCCCCTTTCCCCAGGAGACAAAGCAGGTCCTGGGGGAGCAAGAAATGATCAAACTCTGGGCTACAACCAATAAAATAGGAACAAACAGAACAATGCAAACACCCATGAAGCAAAAAGTTGCTTCTTTGATAAAAATCAATAAGATTAACAAATCCTTACCCAAATGAACTAAATGGCTAAGAAAAAATATCCAAATTAGCAAAACTAATGAAAAGGTAGATATAATAAGACACACTGAGGAAATCCATAGTCTCATAAGGACATACTTTAAAAACCTGTACATCAACAAACTTGAAAATCTAAAAGGAATGGATAAATTTCTCAATACATATCACCTTCCAAAGTTAAAATCAAGATTACATAAGTAATTTAAGCAGAAGTATAACCACTGATGATAAAAACAAACCAAAGCCAGACGGCTTCACTGCAGAATTCTACCATACTTTCAGAGAATAGTCAATGCCTATCATACAAAGCCAGACGGCTTCACTGCAGAATTCTACCATACTTTCAGAGAATAGTCAATGCCTATCATACAAAGCCAGACGGCTTCACTGCAGAATTCTACCATACTTTCAGAGAATAGTCAATGCCTATCATACAAAGCCAGACGGCTTCACTGCAGAATTCTACCATACTTTCAGAGAATAGTCAATGCCGATCATACAAAGCCAGACGGCTTCACTGCAGAATTCTACCATACTTTCAGAGAATAGTCAATGCCGATCATACTCCTCAAATTATGTCACAAAACAGACACAGAAAGAACATTGCCTAATTCATTTATGAGGCTACAGTTACCCTGATATCCAAACCACACAAGGATTCAACAAATAAAGAGAGTTTTAGACCAATTTCCCTTATGAACACAGATGCAAAACTTCTCAAGAAAATACTTGCAAACCAAATCCAGGAACGCATCAAAAAAATCATCTACCATGTTCAGAGTGGCTTCATCCCAGAGATGCAAGGATGGTGAAGATTCCGGCTGTTGGCCTGGGTAGCAGCTCAAATATGCAAGTGTTACAATAGCTCCCCACCCCCAGGAGTCAAGAGCACAGACTGTGCTTATGAATCCCATGCTTCAGTGAAAGGAGTCAAGAGGTCTGTAGAGAAAGAGCCCCGTTGCCAGAAAAGTCTCAACCAAAGTCGGAAACGATCCCAGATGAGATCTCAAGGGCTACACGAAGGAGCCCAGCCTCATCTAGGAGGCCTAGAGCTCCTCTTTCAGGCTCAGTATATGAACATCAAGTGCCACATTTGCATGACTTTCAACTGGACTTACTGGAGAGAAGGAAATGATGTACAGAAAAGCTGTGATCAGGTGGGCTGTGTGCTCTCATGGACCCAGACCACCATCCCGAAACTCAATGCAAACCTCTGAAGGAGGAGAAGTTGGGTGACTAATCTCAGAGAGAGGTCTCTATAGGGGACAGCCTCCTGCTGTAGTCATCCAGGAAGATGAAGACGTGATTGACGTAGTTTCTGTACACACCAACAACACCCCTATGTAGTAGGAGGCCACTTGTTCAGTTTTTGGCTGCCCAGACTCCTGAAATAATCACACAGAAATCATATTAATTGTAATACTGTTTGGCCAATAGCTTAAGTGTATTTTTGGTTAACTCGTATCTTAAATTAACCCATCTCTATTAATCTGTGTATTGCCATGAGGCTGTGGCTTAACCAGGTAATGTTCCAGCATCTGCCTTTGGTGGGGCTACATGGCTTCTCTCTGACTCTACCTTTTTTCTCCCAGCATTCAGTTTAGTTTTCCCTGCCTAACTCTATTCTGCTAAGCCACTGGCCTAAACAGCTTCTTTATTAACCAATGGTATTCACAGCATACAGAGGGGAGTCCCACATCACCTCCCCTATTCTGTTTTAATTTTGACACAGAAAAATTACATATAACAAAACAGGTATCAAACAAGTATTACAGTTATATTTATAATTACTTTATTTTTTATTATATTTAAGGAAAACTATAACTATTCAAGGAGAAGCCATGTAGCCCCTCGGAGACAGATGCTGGAACTTTACCCAGTAAGCCCCAGACTCATGGCAATACATAGATTAATAGAGATGGGTTAATTTAAGATATGAGTTAGCCAAAAATATACTTATGCTATTGTACAAACAGTATTGCAAAAAGTATGGTTTCTGCTTGATTATTTCAGGGCTGAGCAGCTGGGAATGAACTAACAGCCCGCCTGCAACACCCCTATCCTAAGATAGGGGAAGCTCTTGCAATTTCTATAGATCTGAGTCATTGGGGTCCTTGCTACGGCTATGCTTATGCCATGAGCGCTCATTCACACAAGGTTACGCTCACTTCTCACAGTCAAGGGAACTTCTGTACTGGAAGCAGACATCCATGCTGCCTTTGTGTTTTATCCTAATCCACAAGACTGTTGTCAATATTTGTACTCCAGGTAGGCTTTCCTGTTAGAACCCAATTGAACTTAAGGCTCCGTCCTTCAATTCTCATCTGTGACAGCAGCCAGCTGCCCTTAGGATGAAAGATGCCTACCAGAAAGGGAGCAGCAATATATTAGCTGTGGCCCCAAAGATCAGGGTGGGGTGTGCCTCTTTTGCTTTCCTGTTTGTCCCTTTGCCTTCTCCTCACAGAAGCGCCTTGGCTAGATGAGGGGTGTCTGGGAGATAGCTGCTCTAAATAGCAAGAGACCTTGGGAGGAAAGTCTTACTGAACTTCAGCCAATTCTCGTCTATTCTTGGGTCCAAATCTTGGCCCTTTCATGATCTATACTTGCAAGCTATCTTCCCTGTGATTAGTCAGTGGTCCCCAGGAGGCTACAAAGACAACATCTTGGCAGACCCTGTGCTGGCTAGTGCTTTTCTTTGTCTGTTTTTGTCAACTTTGACACAAGCTAGAGTCTTTTGGGAAGAGAGAATGTCAATCAAGCATTGCCTCCATCATACTGGACGGTAGGCAAGCCCATTGGGCTTTTCTTGATGTATAATAGATGTGGGAGGGCCCAGGCCACTGCTGGTACCACCCCTGGTGGTCTTGAGTTGTGTAGGAGGGAACTCTGAGAGAGGCTTTAGGGCAGGCCACTAAGCAATGTCTTTTCACAGACTGTATTTTATCTCCTGCCTTGGTTCCCATTGGTGATGGGCTGTGATTGTGATGTGCAAGCCAAATAAACCTTTTCCTCCTCAAATTCCTTTTTGTCAGTGTTTGAGCACAGCAACAGAAAGCAAACTGGGACACTCACTTTCTTACTGTGTCCTTTCAGGAAAACCCAGACCCTGGGCAGAGGGTACCAGCCTGACACCTCCTATGGCCCACCCTACTTGAAGCCAAAGGAATGCTCAAGGGAATGCTTGAGAATTTGTGTGAAGAAACGTTGCTAGGAAACCACAGGGAGCAACCTTTGTGGTTGCATATATGTACCACATAATAATAAGTAATGGTTAACATGGTAATAAACAAACAACAATAATTATAGCGTGCCCCAAGCCTGCGGTGCCTCCAAAATTAATTTATGATGAATTACAACTCAAATTCCTTGGAACATGACAATGGGAAGCAGAAAGGGTGTGATTTTGGCCACCGTCAGACATGGCGGGGTCACAAACTGCCTGCCCTAAACCAGCCCTGGTCCTGAGGGTACTGGATATGCAGGGAGGGGCCCCCCAAAGCATCCTCTCCTTCTCTGGTGTCCCTCACAGCTCCTTTGCCTCACACAGTTAACTTTCTCAGATACTTCACTCGTGTTTGTAATTCGGTTATTCCTCTAAAATTTATTCAAAGGATTTATGCTTATGAAATTATAATATAATGCTGCCTATATGCCAATGAGCTGGAGGCAAAGAACATAATTTTCTTCAATTTACAGTTATGAGGCTGGAGGGAAACGACGCCTCCTTATCTCCTCCTCTTTGTGTGTCTTGGCCTGTTTCGTCTTCAGGAGGTCCAGGAGCACAACATGCATTCTTAAGCGCATCGCACTGATAATTGTGTGTCGGAACTGTCAGCTTGGTGAGGACCATCCTCTTGAGCTATCTGTGTCAACGCCTCTTTCTCGAGAACCCGGGCCGCGGCAGCGTCGGCTTGCCAGGGACACTGCTCAGTTCTCTGATAGGATGATTGGATCGAAAGGAGATTTATAGATGGCACACTGAAACAATTAATCAGGACGTGCTGATGAAGTTTCACTTGTTTCTTTTATCCCTGGACTCAAAGTATGTGTATGTATAATCACAACGATACGCAGCCCTGCTCCCATTGTCCGACGGCTCTTTCTGTCACTCCGTTTGATTAATGGACCTTCTGGAGTCCCCCAAAAGTCCCAGTAATACAAATAAAAAGAATCATAAATATTGAATAAGCTCACAGCCCAGTTAACCTTGACTACAGTTTGGGACACTCTTGGAGAAACTTCGAGCTATAGAAAATAAATTGCTGTGGGGATTAAAAAAAATATGCGCAAGTCATTCCAAAATGGAGATTTGGGAGAATGTCACCTCTCTAACCTTGTCACTCCTATTAATCTTTTGTGATTAATTAGTTTAGTTAGCTTCACAATAGGGTCAGCCAAGTGCCAATGTGCAGCTAGTTCTACCCACCAACGGGTGTGCCTGGACCAGGAAGCAGAGAGGAGGAAAGGCTGGAGCTAGGGAGGATGCAGCCCCAACCCCCTTTGGCGCTGCGCTGAAACAGGATGAGATGCAAGAACAATTTAGGTGATAAGTGACAGGCTAGGAGGGGTGGGGCTATGTGGACTTTAGCCAAGGGCACCCACCTGCCCGTGTTACCAAGTGCCCTTGACTGTCCAGGGCTCAAGTTTCTCACAAGCTTCTGCCAACGCCCCTTTGATATTCTAATTGCAGACTGAACCTGTCTTTGACCCAGGAGTCTTTCTGAAGAAGACTGTCAGGATTTGTAATTTTGGACTTCAGCATCTAGTCTGATAGTTCAGGGTCAGGTTTGGGGGTGCCTTCCACAGTATCAGAGTTCTGTGACCTTGGGGTATTGACACGGACTTTTTTCACCTCTGAACTAATGCCTGCCTCGTGGGCAGATGTGAAACAACTGAAAGCAAACCCTGGTGAGGGTTTACACAGGAGTATCCCCTCCTGGGCAGAGCCGCCCTCAGCGAAAACACCCCCTCAAGTCCTGCTTCCTGGGAGTGGGATTTCATGGGCTCTCTCGGGTACAGTCAGGGTAAAGGGAGGTGTCATGGATTAGAGGAACCTGGGTCCATGTCAAAAGAGAGAATGCAGGCACAGGCACACAGGGAAGGCTGAAGTATCATCCTTAGAGACATTGGGATCCGAATGGCACCCTGATTTTGAACATCTAGCCCCAGGACTATGAGGAAATAGGTTTCTATTTTTCAAGATTTATTTTTATCTTATGTGCATGAGCATTTTGTCTGCCTGTGCATCATGTATATACATGAGCCCACAAAGGACAAAAACGGTGCTTGATCCCCTGGAACTGGAGTTACAGTCCACTGTGAGCTGCCCTGTGGGCACTGGGATCTGAATCAGGGTCTTCTGTAACAACATCAAGTGCTCTTAACTGCAGCACGTCCTCTCTAGTCCAAGGTGTCTACTTTTTAAGCTATTTTTAATTTTCATTATTATTTTTTTATTCATTTTTTTTTGAGACAGAGTTTGTCTGTGTAGTACTGGCTTCCTATAACTCACTCTGTAGACCAGACTGACCTTAAATTCAGAGATGGACCTTCCTCTGCCTCCCAAATGCTGGGATTAGAGGCGTGCACCACCACTGCCCAGCTTCCATTATTATTTTTATTTTTAATAAATGTCTTGTAATTTTTTGAGAATTTCATACAATATATTTTGATCAGTCATATGCAGTTTATCCTTTAACTCCCTCTATATTCACCTCGCCTCCCTAGATTCTCCAACTTTGTGTACTTTTAATTTTTTCAATTTAATCACCCATCAACTCCAATTGTGTGTCCACATATTTCTGGGTGTGTGTGGGGCCACTCACTGGAGCGTGGTCAACCTACTAGGAGCCATGGCCTTAAACAGAACTTACTTTCCTTCCTCTGGCCTCATTGACCATCTGTATCTCTTCAGTTAGGCTTGGGAGATCACGAAACCCTTCCTAGTGTTAAGCCACGTTTTTGACAATTTGTCAAGTCGGATTAGGAAACCGCCATGTGTCCCAAACATTCACTGTGGTGTGATTTGTCAAGATCATACCAGCAGAGCTCAGGTCCTGTACTCAGTTCACTGTGCCTATGTTCCCTGAGCAGTCCTGAGCTCCTCTCTGTCACGGGCTCGTGTCTGGCGAGTGAGTCACAGCCCCTTCGGATGAGCACTGCCATGCCCCTGAGTGCTCCTGGTAGAGCTGGCCGTGATGAGGCTGTAAGACAACTCAGTCTGTATGGTGACCTGAATTATACCCCCAAACTCACGCTATGAAGCCATATGTGGGTCCACAGCCCTGTAAATTCAGTGCTCAGGACAGATTCTTCAATTCACCAGCCAGCTGGCCTAACCTTATCTACAAATTCTAAGACAACAAGGGATCTTGTCTAAAATACAAAATGAACAGGTCCTGAGGAATGATACCCGAAGTGACCTATACACGCACACACACATGCATGCACACATGTGCACACACAATGCACACACACGCACACATGCAGGCACACACACGCACACACACACGCACACACACACATGCATGCACACATGCACATATGCATGCAAACACGCGCACACACATGCACACACACGCGCGCGCACACGCACACACATGTGCACACACGCACGCACACACATGCGCACACACGCACACACACATATGCACACACATGCATGCACACATACACGCGCACACACATACATGCGCACACACATACACACATCCCCCCCCCGCACCCCGCATCACCATAATTTAGTCAGTCATATTAACCCACATTCCACAAATTGTTTCAGTGCAAATTTGCTCACTGCACAAGTAATAAAGATTAGTTTTATTGTGTCTATTATGTTTTTTTCTGCAGTTACAGTGCTGTTTCTGGATAAAGGCAAAGATTAAAAATTGCAAACCAAGTTATGATGACATCACCAAAGAATTTTAATAGCATTAACCAAGTTATGATGACATTACCAAAGAAATTTAATAGCATTAAAATAAGGAAGCTCACGGCGTATATCTGGTGAGCTGTGAATGACTACCTTGCAAGTGACATCTTAGTGTCCTGTTGACACTCTTTGAAGGAAGGAAGGGTTTGTTTTGGCTCAGGGGTGTGAGGCAGCTGTCACAGTGTCCTTAGTCAGCTGGGGAGAAGGATGAATGCTTCCTTGTTGACTTTCAATGAGAAACTCAAGCACGCCTTTTCTCCCAAAGAAAACATTTGCCCTACTATACTACAAGCTCTACCGGATGTCACCATTTTGTCTGTCCCAGAGCCTAGCGGTCACCTTCCACCACAGGTTTCTGAAGAACTGTGTGGCCGGAAGGTGAGTCTAGGCAGCCCTGAGTGGTAAGATGGAGGACCGAAGGTCTTTCTCTCAGGGGAGGACTTCTGACTTGGCTCAGGAAGGTACAGGCGGCTGAGGGGGAGCAATGCCTGTGGCTTCCCTGGTCAGGTGACTCAAGGGAAGGAGATGGCGAGGGAGTAAGGACGCAGGAGACCAGGAAATGTCATAGTTAAACATGGCAACAGAAACAAACTCATCAAGAAGGTGAAGTCAGAGCTGGGGAGCTGGCTCGGGGGTAAAGGGCACTGACTGCTCTTCCAGAAGATCTGGGTTCAGTTCCCCAAACCAAAGGCGGCTCACAACCACCTGGACTCCAGTTCCAGAAGATCTGATGCCCTCTTCTGACCTCAGATGACACTGGATTCATATGGAACACAGACATACATGTAGGCAAAACCTCACACACATAAAATAATAATAATAAATAATGGTAATAATGTGAGCCCAATAGTTCACTGGAGCCTGGGCTGGTCTTCTTCTCCAAGCTCATGTGTTGAGAACTTAAAGCCTTGGGGGGGGGGGCGCAAGTAGAGCGAGATGAGGCCTGAGGTTGGGTCTCCACTGGACAATAGTATTTTCAGGAGACTGGAAGAGACAGCTGGAGCTGGTGGTCCACTCTGCACATCGAGTGATGCTCAGCCTCTCTGTGGTGTGGTCCTAGGTCAATTACCAGCACCGTGTTCTTCACTTCTCAACTTCCAGCACTGTGGACTGTGACTCTTATTTGGGTGTCCACAATCATTTGCAGACCCCTGACTAAAGTTTCAGAAATCTCATGTGGAAGTCATTACTAAAGGAGCCCACAAAACCAATGCGCGTTCCTCAGAGACACATATTGGGTTGGAAGGCAATCCATACATGGAATGGAGCATACCAGCTCCTTGGCCATTTTGTGAAAGAATCTGAAACAATGTCCTCCCGTGTGTTTTCGTATGATTCTTGGATTGCGTGTTCATCCATAGGCATCGGGATAAGGACAGTTGTCAGAACGGATAAACCCAGCATTTCTCCCACTTAACACGAGAGGAGTTTCTCCTTGCAAAGGAAAAGCCGGTAATGCTGAGGAGGTGTGGCATATGGCCCGCTGAGGTACTGGAATTCTGAGATCCTGGAGGGATTGGGGTGTGTAGTCTTGAACGAGGAGAGGGACAGACAGGGAGCTACATGGTGGAGGAGACACACACCCTGGCTGGAGGAAGACACTGCACTTCAGCTCAGTGCCCTATCTGACGATCAACCCGACAGCCACTTCTAATCCCAAAGGAAGCTACTAACTGTGCTCTACTGTGACCCCAGCTGGTAGAAGCTGGTACAGAGACCAGCAGCATGCATGGCAGGGGTCCCAGCCAGGAAGTGAGACTGTGGACACGGGAGCTTTTTAGTTGGCTTCTGCAAGCCATAGATCAACAGCAGAAGCCGAAGACCACCCAAGCGTCATGGAGTGTTCACCTTTAAGCCTGTGGGAAGGTAAAGGCTGGTGTTAGTCAATCACTGTGTGTTTGACAGGACTGTCCATTTGATAGGAGATATACCGCTCAGGATTTTTTCCCCCAGGGTAATTCTAGACAGGTTTAATTGAAGATGGAAAGACCCATTCTGAATGGAGGTAATACCATCTCAAAATCAGGATACTACACTAAACAAATAAAAGGGAAAAGGGAGACATTCCCATTCCCATTTCTTGGCTTCCTGGCCCACTAAGGTGTGAGGTGGTGTGCCGTGCATGTGCTCCCACATCCATCCTCCCTGTCGTGTCCCTGCAGCAATGGTCTGAGCCTGCTCAAGCCGTGAGCATCCTCCCTCTATAAATCACTGCTCACAGAAAACAGAAAAGCTACCAAATCAGGCCTCAAGGGGGCAATGGATGTAAAGAGGGGCTGTATTTATTCATTCTAGATGTAGTTGCCGTGGTACTCACCTTTGCAATGGACTTTCCACCCAGAGCAAACCTCCAGCCCATCCGCGGTCACACTGTAGAGATGGACATTAACCTTTCTTGACGGTGTTATTTTTATATGCAGGCACTGAGGTTTCCGCGTGTTTCCTTTACTATTAGCACAAGGATTTTGTGTGGTCTTCTCTGTGGATCACTTCCTTTCCTGTGCAAAGGGACTGGACTTCCATGTGTGACCACTCCTCTGTGAAGATGCAAAGCAGAAGTTTCCAGAACTGTGTCTAGGTTCTTGGTTGGGGCCCCAGAGCTGGGAAAGGAGATGGTGTGTTGGGGAGGGGGAGCAAGGGGGTAGGGGAAGCAGGGGACAATTCAGAGTTGTCCAGGAGTAAAGTTCAGCGGATACTGTCAAACAAGCAGACATGGAGCCAGTGAGCACACCATTGGTCCTCCTGGACGCTCAGAACACACCTGATTTGGGAAGCAGCCTAGGTTCCAAAGGTAGGGATTAGTTCTCTAGGTTTCTGCTTTTCCAACATCTCTGAAATCATTGACACCGTGATGTGGGTCATTTGTGGTGTGGTTGTGGTCCAGGTGTGCTAGGCCGTCGTCATGTTGTCTGGAAGCAGGACTGAACTGCTGCCATTTCCAGTGTGAGGCAAAAAGGAAGGCAGAGTTCTTTGAGAAGATAGTATGGCGGGATATGGTGACTCATGCACTCAGGAAGCATAGGCAGGCAGATCGCTGTGAGTTCAAGAACAGCCTGGTCTACAGAGTGAGCTCCGGGACAGCTAGTGCTGTGCACAGAGACCTTGTCTCAAGAAACAAACAAACAAAAATGAACAAGAAGACAAGATGAGCCATAGCTTTATGAAAACCTTTTCCTGACTGCTCCCCATCAAATCAAGCACACACGAAGATCTGGGTTGGAAGATGGTCTAGGGACAGGAGTGGTTAGCTCAGAAAAGCTACACTTGACTGCTCAAGAGACAGAAGAAAACTCAGATGTGCATCCCTGGACACCAACTGCTAAGCCCAAGTCCTTCACGAGTCAGATCCTCAACATGAGACCTTTACAGACACTTTTTCTTGAATTGTTTTCATTCATGTTTTCCCTTCTTGTGCTTGAAATTAAGTAGAACATGCAAATGTGTCCTTGTAAGTCTAGAAGAGCTCTCTCCACAGCATAAACAAAGACTCAGATTGAGAAGAAAGCCTCATGCAGTAGCCTAAGTGGCAGGATTTTGTTTTCTGCAGTAGTAGGTAGCAAAGTTTAAAAAGCGATGTTTTATTTAAATGTATGTGCATAGATATGTGCATTTTAAAAGATTACCGTATTTATATGTATGTGTGGGCGTGTATGCATATGTGTGTTTGTGAGTGTGTGTGAGTGTGTGTGTGTGTGCATTGTGAGTACAGGTGCCCGTGGAGGCCAGTAGACCATGTTGGAAGCCCTGGAACTGGAGTTGAAAGTGCACAGTGTGGGTGCTGGCTACCAAACTTGGGTCCTCAAGATGAAGCAGCAAGCCCTCTTAATGATGCCTCAGTGATTTAAAAGGTTGAACTTTGCCTTGGAGGAAATGCACAGTGATCACTTGGCACCAGGAGGCCAGACTCTCCCATCAACCTCTCACAGATGTCCACCTCCGAGTATCCCCAAGACTCTACCCCAAGCCTCTCTAAAATTTAATATTTTCATATGCTTTTCTTCTGGCAGTTTTTTTTTCTTGGTGAATTGTGTTTGTGTTTTCCAAACAGTTGGACAGTGTGTGTCTTTTAGCAATAAGTTAGTTCATTTATATTTATTGTAATTGGAGATGTGTTTGGGTTTATTCTGAGAATCCTGTACTGGTCTTTATTCACTACCAACTTCACTGCACCATAGGCCTAGTCTGAGACTTTCCTTATCTTCTTTTAGATGAATTATTTTCCTCAATTTATTTTCTCTTTACTATTACTCATTTCAGTGAAAACTTATAAGCTATGGTAAACTCACACTGTCAAGTCTAAAGTTGAAGAATAGCTTTGTACTCAACAAAGACTTTGGAATATTTGGAATCTGTTTGCTGATGCTTCCAATACATGAATATAAACAGATGCTGGGGTAATTTATACTTTTTAACTTCAGGCTTTATTGTGGTACATTTACCATAATGTATCATCTCCTTCATTCTCATTCCTTGTGTCTTGAGGATAACAACTCCCTTTGCATTAGAATGCAAGTTCCTCATGGCTTTTGAGAGGCTTGTGGTCAACTGCTCAGCTGTTGTTAGTCTGCCAATGTCTCTACGTTGTCCTCATTCCTCAAAGATCTTTCTGTTTGGTATAGAACTCTACAACACTACTGCAGTACTCCAGTCTTAGCCCTGAGAATCATTCAGACACCACGGGTGTTCTTAGAATTCAGCTACGTGCCTGACACTGGGCTGCAGAGACCTTTCCTGCCCAGCAGTGTCCTTAGCTTAGCTGTTGTGTGTCTGCATTTGAATTTCTTTGTGTCTATCCTACTTGGGAACCAAGGGCCTTCCTGGAGCTTGAATTGGAACTTTTCATCAGTCACTATTACTTCAAATATTGCCTCTTTAACAATCTGCTTTGTCATTTCTGTATGAAACGTTGCTCTCAAATAATGTAGACTTTCTTGCTTTGTCACCTTCTCGGTGTGCCACCTTCTTGGTGTGTCAGCTTCTTGGTGTGCCACCTTCTTGATATGCCATCTTCCCAACGTGCCCCCTTCATACTGTGTCACTTTATTGTGTCATGTTACTGTATTCTTTTTGTCTTTCATCCTTTGTTTTCTTTTGCCTTCTATGGTATTTTTGGGCAATTTCCTTTCACCTGTATTCCAACTCATGAAGTCTTTCTTCAGCCACATCCAGGCATCATTTTAAATCATCAATCAAATTCTTAAGTTCAGCAACTGTATTGTTTGACTTCCTAAAATAATACTCAATATTTGTTCAAACATGCAAAGCCATTTTTATTTTTTTCTTGAGATTATTTTCCTTAGAATGTTGCCCTACAGTCTAGACTAAATGTCTCTCTGTGGCCCTCTCTGCTTCTTGGCTTCTACAGATTGTTCCCAGCAGACTATTTCATCTCTTGGTGATGTGTTCCTAACTCGGACCCACTCATTCACCCATGGGAACTCTTTGGAGACCATGCCTTCACAGTGAACTTATGTCTCCCTTAGTACTTTTAGGCAGATGATCTGTTAGTCAGGCCCACAGCACTGAATTCATTCCGGCTTTAATGAGATATTAAGATCTTGAATAACAAATGCAAGCAAGGGTAGCTTCTGGCTGCAATTGTGGACCTCCTTCAGCTGTTGCCCGAAATAGCTACTGTGTCTGCTTCAAAATATCCTTCATGGGCTCACCTGCTGGAGTCTTAGTCCCCGGCTCATGGCACTCTTTGGGGATGAATAGAAACTTGAAGAGGTGGAGCTTGCAGGCTGGAGGACCTCGCCTTCAGAGGGTAGTCTGCCTCTGGACCCTCCCTGCCTTCCCCTCTGCTTTCTGGCCACCATGAGATGAGCAGCTCCCACACACTCCTCTGCCAAGACATGGAGCTCTATCCCAGCACAAGCTCATAGCAATGAAGCCAGCGGGCCACAGGATGAAACCTCTGAAATAGTGAGTCTAAATAAATCTCCCTCCTTTAAAATCAGTCTTGAATGTTTCTCACGGTGACAGAAAACTGACTAACTCTTCCCCTGTGTTTGGTATCAAGGGCGTTGACCACAGGCCCCATGAATCTGTAGGAAGTGACGCTCAGGCAGTTCATCTGAAACTCTCCCTTCCAAGAGAAGTATCTGAAATGTTCCTGTTGTCTTTGTTCCCATATCTTCTTTTTCCAAAGGTTATTTCTTTTAGAAACATGGTTATTTTATGCGTATGAGTATGTGTCTGTATGTATGTTTGGATGGAGGCCTGGAAATGGAGTGACAGATAGTTGTAAGCTGCCATGGGAGTGCTGGGAACTGAACTAGATCCTCTTCAAATGCAGTGTTAATGCTCTTAACCACTGAGCCATCTTTCCAGCCCCTCCATATCTTCTTTGATTTGAGCCTAGCAGGGTTTAAAGCCATTTTGTCAGTTCTTAGTGGTTTTAGGGTTTTTGAATTTATTTATTTGTGTGTGTGCATGTGTGTGTGTGTGTGTGTGTGAGAGAGAGAGAGAGAGAGAGAGAGAGAGAGAGAGAGAGAGAGAGAGATTATGTGAACCATACGTATGTAGGATCCTGTGAAAGCCAGACGGTGGCAGACCCCCAGGAGCTGGAGTTACAGACAATTGTGAGTCTATGATGTGGGTGATGGGAGCTGAACTCAGGTCACCCTAAAAGCATTCTTAACTGCCAGGCCATCTTTCAAACCCCAAATTTTAGATTCTAAAAAGAGTTCTATGTAATCCTTTAAGTTGGTTTCAGTGGGCGATATCATGTGGAATTCCCACCGGCCTCTTTCCCATGGCAGCCCGGTGACTTTGTATGTACTTCAGGTACAGCGAAGATGAACTTGACTGTGCCTTATACATGTTGATGACCCTTGATTTCCGTGAAGTTTCCCATGACCATACGTCATGAAGTTGGAGGACTTTATGAATGACATAGGCCAAGGTTCTTGAGAAATGCCCCCACCAACCATGCATAAATGTCATGTTGAATGGGGGTGGCTTTCCCCGTGACTGTTGACTTTGGGGAAGCCACTCAGCCTCCTTGTGCCTATCTGCTCAGACTGTAAAATGGGGTGAATATTAGCAACCTCCAACACCGTGTTGACATGAACACAGCGTGTCATTTGCCATTCCTTCCCAACACGGAGTAGATTGTAGCCATTGTTACTGCTGTCACATGGCGCTTCCTCAGCATGATATCACTGGATCTTCTTGGAGGCCACACATATCGGCAGTTAGAATGGCTCCTAGTGGCCTTAATGGGGACACCCAACAGCCATACAGGGGACTGTGATGTCCAGGACTCTAGGAGCCTCTTGTGCACCCAGCCCCTCTTTATAATTGTGTAGGTGCATGCAGGCCTGCTCCACTCAGGACAGACAGACAATAACAAAGTCAAATCTGTGCTTGCTAGTTTGGGGTTCACAGCCAGTAAGTCAAAGACTGTCTTCAGTAAGCTTCTCCCTCTTATTCTAGAGCCAGTGAGGCAGGAGGGGAAGCTGGACACATTGGAATACTGAAGAGTCACGTGACATAGTCTCCAGGTGAAAGTTCACGACCCAGGGTCTGAACAAAGTTGCCCTGGCAACTCAGGGCTATAGGCTTCTGTTGTGTTTCCTACCATATTCTCATGGTGGCCTGGAGACTTGTCATGGAGCCTAGGAGGCTGGGGACGGCCCTGCACTGCCCTCACTCCCATAATCATCCACCCCCTCACTTAATGTGATAATAGAGGGCTTAGCTCCTTGAGGGATTGGCGCCAGGTCTTTGAAAACCACTGGGCTTCTCCCCACTGCTCTCCAGCTGAATCTGATGTAGAATCCATGTTCCTGTTCACTGCCATTTATGTGTTCGTTATCATTAACAGCCATTATAATTTTTCCCAGTGGCAATTACATGGATATTACTATATCTAAATCAAAGAGGACATTACAGCAATTACTGTCAAGAGTTGATTGGGAACCACCTAATTTTTAAGTGACACTATTTTCTTATCAGCATGATTTTCCTTTGTAATAAATAATACGCCAAGAGAGTTGTACAACCAAAAGAAGGTAAATTATCTTTGCACAGGAAGTCCAGCCACTATCTCACACACTTGGTTTTTTAAATCAATAAACAGAAAGTGTACTTATAGTTTCTCCTCCAGGTGAAAAGAATACTTAGCACCTAAAGTCCTAGGGTTAGAGAATGTTTTAATAGTCTGAACCCAGTCAGTAGATCGCCTCGGTGGGGACTGCTTCCTCCTTTGAATCTCTTTACAAAGTAGGTGAGAAAGAGGAAAACTAAGGAACAAGAGGCAGAAAGGGCAGGCTTCCTTAGTCCTTCCCTGGGAGACTGGAGCTGCACCTCTGCCCAGGTGGGTCTCCTGGGGGGACATGCCCCCCACCCAGAGGTGGGGGTGTTTCTGAAGCTTGGGTCTTCCTCAATCTACATCCACCAGGCCAGAACTTCTATCACCAAGGTCTCATTCCCACGCCTCTGTGCCGTTTGTGGCTTGTGGGTCTTCTCCGGGTGTGGCAGCTGACTGGGAGCAGAAGATATTCTGAGGGGCAAGGGGTGGCCATGGCCACAGGTTCCTGAACTGCCTGCAGGTTCTGTCCCCAGATGGCTCAGTCTTCTCTCTGCTGCCTCCTGCTCCAGCAGACGCCCGCTGCTCCAGCAGAGCTGACGCAGCTCTCTCCACTGGGCCAGTTGTGAGCTTGTTCTCCCAGTTACACCTTTTCATCGTGTGCACCTTTTGGGCCAATTATACCCACTCCTCTGCTACCCCAAACCATCCGACCATTCTGCTGGAATATCCTCCAACACCCCCCTCCATCCCTCAGTCAGGCCACGTTTGTGTGACACTCGAGAATATACTTGACTTCTCTGGACCTGGTTTCCTGAGGGAATAGACTAAAGATGCTTCTCAGCCACTTTCCTACCCTAGGTCTCCAGTGGCCTCAGACCTACTGGCAACCTGTAGATCCTCATGTCCAGCTGTCTCCAACTTACCCACTTGGCGTGTTGGTCCTTGATATCACACATTTTTTTTTCAGTGATCTGTGCCTCAGTTTCTCTGTCTGCCAAATGGGAGTGACAGTTACCTCTTAGACTTTTATGTGAGCAAGATTCCTGTGTAAGACTGCGGGACATTAAGTGCCTGGCTTCTCTATGTGGAATGTGTCTGATATTAGTGAGTTGCAATAGTTCCTTTCCAGCACTTGTACTCCTTGATTACAAGCTGAAAGACAATATTTTTGATAAATAGAAATATATGAAAAATACTAGAGCCAGGCAGTGGTACACACCTTTAATCCCAGCATTTGGGAGGCAGAGGCAGGTGGATCTCTGTGAGTTCGAGGCCACCCTGGTCTACAGAGCTAGCTCCAGGACAACCAGAACTACATAGATAAACACTGCCTTAAAAAAATTAGAAAAATTGATTTCAACATTTTATTGTCTACTACAAATATTTAATAGTTCGTGTGGTTCATATTAGTATTGGTGTGGGTGTGTAGATAAATGTGCTCATGTGTGTATGTCTGTGTGTGTGTGTGTTGGCCTGCAGACTCAGTAATCCTCCTGTCTCTGCCTCCCCAGCATATGCCACATGCTGGATTCTGCACAGGGTCTGGGAATTAAGTCAGCTCCTGATACTTGTGTGTCAAGCCCTTCTAGACTGAGGCATCAACATCACCCTCACCCTCATATTACTATTAAGAGACACTGATGAATTGAACACTATGTTCTGAAGATCTAAAGGAAGAAAATATAGCAAGCATTTTGCACAGGGCCTCAAACACAGTGGGGCTTGTTAGAATCTCCCGCCTCAGCTCCACGCCTTTCCCGCTCTTAGAGTAGCTGAGTTTGTGCCCGTGTAAGCTTCACCACTTTTCCCATCAAGGCTGAGGCTGGCGAAAGGAACCATGGCCGAGCGTCTCAGGCAAATCTCAAGTACGGACACTAGGAATCTTGTGGTGGACACGTGAGCCCACTCTCCTGTGACATGGGTCCCCCCAGAGTGCCTATTGCTCAAGCTACTGTTTATCCTGGAGCCTAGAGTCTGTGGCCTCTTCCTTTTCAGCCAGTGCCCCACCTTGGGTACCATTCCTATTTCCAGGTCTCCTGAGGCTCAAGAGCACAAACAACGCCGCTGGCTAATGCGCGGTCATCCACCCCCCCCCCCCATTGCATCCTCCGCATGAGGGTCTGGGAAATGTGAGATAAACATATGTGTGTGATAATGAGATTGTTGGTGGCAAATCAGCTTGGGAGGACAAGGAGCAATTAAGCTTGCTGACTTCCACAAGTTAGAAAGACGAGATGCTGGGGCTGGCCCCACTCATCACGTCCCTGTCAGGCACGACACATCACGGCTGCTGGGAGCTGGGTGCTCGCTCCTGCTCCTCCTTCATGCGGCCCCCACCAGGCCTGGCGGCACTGCCTGTCAGTCGCACCTGCGTCCACACACCCACCCGTTCTGAGCATAATCCAGCAAAACGGTGCATCTGTGAGGAAGGCTCGGCTCTAGTTTGAACTGATACCAACCCAGCTGCCACAAATGTGGGCGCTGCCTCGAGGTTTCTGAGCAAACGTCCCCAGGCTGGGGAGATTGTGTAGAAGAGAGTGCTCTCTGAGTAAGTATGAGGGTCCGAGTTCAAATCCCCAACACGCTTGAGAAGGCAGGCATGGCCGTGTGTACCTCGGTCCCTATAGCTTTTGTGTGTGTGTGAAGGGGAGGTGGCAGAAGCAGGAGCATTTCTGGGGTTTGCTTTGTGGTTGTCTGGCTCCAGGTTCACTGAGAGACCCAGTCTCAAGGGAATAAAGTGAAGTGTGGCAGAGCCAAACACTACATCCTCCTCTGCCTCCACATGCACACACAGTTACTTATCAGAAACACATGCACATGCGTGCAACACACACACACACACACACACACACACACACACACACACACACACACACAGAGAGAGAGAGAGAGTTTCCAGAGAGATACTCAGGAAGCTGAAGCCTGACGACCTAGAGGTACCGGTTAGTTTTGTGTCAACTTGATCCAAGCTAGAGCCATCAGAGAGGAAGGAACCTCTGTGGAAGAAATGCCTCCCTGAGAGTCAGCTGTAAGGCATTGTCTTAATTAGGGAGGGCCCAGTCCGTTGTGGGTGATACCATCCCTGGGCTGCTGGTCCTAAGTTCTTACAGGTTCCTCCTGCCCTGTTTGAGTTCCCGTCCTGACTTCCTTCAGTGATGAACAGCAATGTGGAAGTGTAAGCCAAATAAACCCTTTTCTCCCAACTTGCCCTTGGCTATGGTGTTTCGTCACAGCAATAGAAACCCTAAAACGCTAGCCCTCTCACACTGGTCCTGGCCACAGGGAAGGTGGCACTGAAGGCCTGGAGCCTGAGGCCTGGGTTGGCACACTGACATGAAGGAGGCTGGAAAGGCTCTTGCTCAAAACAGCTGGGTGCAGGAAATTACAGGAGAAAATGGAATCTCACTGTTTGTAGATGATCGTGACCCCTGCCTTCATTCTCATCCTGTCCCTCTCCGCTCCCAGTACAGTGCCGAGGTCTGGGCTGGGTAACAGGAACAAGAGAGCAGTGCCTTAAACACCACACTTTGCAGAGCTAACCATGGCGCCATCTCCCAAAGTCAGGCTGTTGTCAGAGGTGGAAAAACCCTCCCAGCCTTCAGGACTTTGGGTGAGTGGAGTGATAGGGCAGAGGAAAGAGGAGGGCACTCTTTCCTGCCCAGTTGGTGTTGCCTGGGAGTCGCTAGTACCCAGAGTTTCCCTTTCTCGGGGTCACTGGTGGCTTTTTCGGATGCCCTGTGGGTGATTGTCCCGGGGAAGAGACACAATCTGCATTGGGGCTCAGTTGTGATACCAGTGCTCGCATGGCCCCGACTTTGGGTTCCTGGTTAGGGCAGGTGGTCCCTCTGCCTCCAGAGAAGGGGATGGCTGGTGACTTAGATGTTCCTGGTTGCATGACTCATAGCATGTCTTTTGGGATCCCATGTCCCCTGCATGGAACACAGGACTGATGCATCTCAGTAAAGCCTAACCGACTTTCTTTTATGAGGCAGTAGCTAGCCTGGCCAAAGGTTCCTTTTTATCAACCGTGACTTTCCAAATGGGAGCATCTCCACTAAATACGAACACAAACCATGAGCACAATTGGTTGAAGACTAGAGATTAAAAGTTGTATAAAAAATAGTGTCATATAGCATCTGAAAAGAAGGGAACTTCAACGTGCTTTAGGCACACTCTCCCAGCGAGTGTGTGGCAACCAATCCCAGGACTGTGGCCGACAACCTGCTGTGTGTCGTGGGAGTACTGCCCTGTTTTCCTGGTCTTTGATTTCTCCATTATCTCATTTCCAGCATCCTGCTTCGGTCTAGAATTGTGTGATTCTCTGGTCACAGCTGTGAAGAAGGGATGCCTTTTTTACCCCTGTGTATAAGGCCAATGCAATGCATAGTGTCTCTAGACCCTGATGGAAAAGAAACATTGCCAGGGAAAACTATGGGAAGCAAGGGCCTGCACGGTCAGGGGGACAATTCTGCAGGTCTCCAGGACTCTGAGGAACAAGTCCCTTCCACTTGTCCCAGTGATGAGAACCAAGTTGTGTTCATTTCATTAAAGAAGGAGAGGCCTGACCCTGGCTGAGCTTCTCGTGGCGGGAGTGATAAGCCGCATTTTCATCGGTAAACCTTCAACCAATACCTGCTTTTCTTTTCCAATAATGAAATGACACTTTGTGTATTTTCCGTGACAAGATAATTCAACCTCCCCACTTTGAGGGGGAAGGCACCTGGAATAATGAATTGTGAAAATTTCTTATGCCTCCCTCTGTTTTCCTAAGCTGAATTCCTGCCAAGCCTGGGGCCTGGCCTTGTCCTGGCATTCTGACGTGGAGAGCTAACTCGTGCCTTCAGGCATCTCCCTAGTGTTTCCATCTCCACCCTCCTCTCTAGCTGGTATTCCCAGGGGAAAGAGAAACAAACCCGCTGCTATCAATTCTGAGCCATCACCAGGACAGGTGTGTTACACACTTTGTTGCACACTTTGTTGTATCTGTGGCTCAGACTCATTATCCTTTCCTTTCATAGATGACAAATGAACTAGACAAAGCTGAGATAAAAGCTGTGTCCTTTAAGGATTTTTTTCATACAGTGAAAGATTTGATATTTGAACTCACGTCTCTCAGAATGCACCAAACACTCACATACACACCCCCACACATATATACACATGCACACCACACACATCACACACACATACACACCACTACCACACATGTATACACACACACCACACACACATACACACACCACACACACATACACACACACCATTACCACAATATATACACACTACTACCACACATATGTGCACACACACCACACACATATACACCACAAACACCACAAACACACATACACCACACACACATCACTACCACAATAGATACACACCACTACCACAATAGATACACACCACTACCACACATATATACACACACACCACACACATATACACACCACACACATACACACACACCACACACATATACACACACACCATTACCATGATATATACACACATATATGCACACACACCACACACATATACACACACACCATACACATATACACACACACCACACATATATACACACACGCCACACACACATACACACATACCATTACCACAATATATACACACTACTACCACACATATATACACACACACCATACACATATACACACACACCACACACACATGTACATACTATACACCACACACATATATACACATACCACACACATGCCACATATACTACACACAACCACACATATATAGACACACACATACATATCACACACACACGCACACACACACACACATGCACACACATGCATGAGTACTTCCCAAAGCACTGTGTCTCTGGAGACTTCCCTTGCATGGCTGGTGCAGGATCCCCTCCGCTGAGCACAATATGAACAGAACCCTAAGAAGTCTCTTACTAGAAGCAGGAAAGCCATTCCTGCATGAGGCCCCGGCACTGAGGTTCAGGCTCTCCTCAGGACCGTCTGTGCCTTGCCTGTCCAGTAGCCCAAAAGCTACATGTGGCCAAAGGCGGTCGTGAGCATGACTCAGCACAGAACTGTAAACCTATTAAAACACCGTGAGCTATTTTTTATTCTTGTGAAACTTTTTAGTGACTTTATCTAAAGTGTAGCAAATTTTGTAGACGATAACATCATGTGTTGGACATGCCCATTTCCTGACACATGCAGAAGTCAGAACTGCCCACAGACTCCAAACTCCAATTCTTAGATGGTAGGTGACCTTGAGACTTTGGAAGTCTGGCATTTGTTTGGAGAATGTGTTTGGAGCACTTCTAAATTAGCACTTCAGACAGATGTCAAGAGAACACCGAGCAAGAACATTAAAAAGAACAGTATTGTCTATTTCGCCAACAGGTGGACCCTCTTGAAGAGTGTGAGCATCTTCTCCAGAGCCCCAGGTGCTCAGGTTCCTTTATGCGGTTTTCCAGGTGAACGGTGCCAGGCAGAGAGGTCCCTTGGTTGGCCCGAAGCTGCGGTGTGGGATTGAGCAGCACTGCAAGGCTCTCAGGCATCATTCCCACCCAGAAACTGAGAGGCGGATGTCTGCCTGTGAGCCTGCGGTGGGGATGGGGGGTGCTGTTTGCATCTTTGTGGCAAACACATCATGGTCCAATGCTTGCCTAATCGAGTGCTATACCTAATGAAGTGTGTGGAGGAAAGGGGCAGGGAGACTCGCCCTGTGTTCTCGCGTGTGGCCATACATGCTGGAGCATGTCTTAAGGACCTGAAGTGCGGTATGAATGAAACCTGCATGGAGCTCAGAGATGAGAGTGACTGGCTGCCTACTCCTGACTGAAAAGGCGGAGGATATAAACAGGCGGGGAAGGGACAAAGCTGCCTCGCTATCACCCTAACCTGTTTGCTCCCTGAAGGCCACTTCTTTGTAAAGCTTGCTGATACAGCTGACCCAAGGAAAGTCCCCCCCAGCGGCAGAGACCTCAGCATCTCTCATGTCCCATGAAAGATTCTGCAGACTCTGAGCTGTTGACAGCTAAGGAGGCACTGCTGGGGCAGGGGAGGCCATTCGGTTCTAAGGCGCAAGCATGGGAACTAAGGACCCACACTAAAACAAAAGGCTGGGAGACGTGCCATGGACTTGGGACTCTGATCCTGGAGAAGCCAAAAGGGCAGATCTGTGGAGCTCCCTGGCCAGCCACCCTGACCTAGTGAGGGTGTTTCAGACAGTGGGGGATTACAAAGAGAAAAATGAAAAGAAAAGAGACTGAGGAACTGACGCATCCTGGCTTCTACACGTACATTCTTGACCACCAACATGCATGTGTGCATATGCCTGCACACACACACACGCTTACACACAGACAGAGAAAAACACACACAGACACATGCACACATAGATACACACGGACACATATACATATACAGACACATGCACACACAGACACACATGGACACACAGACATACACAGATACACAAGACTCACGGACACACATGAACACATATACACATACAGACACATGGACACACAGAGACACACAAGACTCACTCACGGACACACATGGACACATATACACACAGTGACACAGGTACACTCATGGACACACAGACACATACACACACGGACACATATACACAAAGTGACACAGGTACACTCACGGACACACAGACACACACACACACGGACACATATACATACACAGACACACACAAGCACACACAGACACATATACACACATACAAACTCAGACACACACACACAGACACACACACACACCTTTTTCCTCCCCAGTCTTTCAAAAGCTATCTACTTCCGTTTATTCCTACCCTGGATCTTCCCCTCCACCCTCCTTCTCTGAATTTATCAACGGTTACTTCTAGTCTCTTGGCCCCGCCTCCAAGCTGTCCTAAACACATAAGAATAACTGATTTTTCTTCTGCTGGTCTGACTCTCTGGCCCATATATATCCTGCATTGCCCAGTTCTGTCCTCTGTGGGGAGGGAAGGAACAGAGAAGGAGAAAGAGACACAGCCACTTTTTCCGAGTAGCTACTCTGACCACAGTCACAAGCCCTATGAGGATGGGCGGTTGCCAGGGACACTGAAGCTCTGCCCAGTCCCACTTGTTCCCACCTTCTGACTTGTTCCAGGGCTCCCTCAAACTCCCAAATGTGGATTTCACCTACCATCTCGCCAGCTCCCCTTCCTGACATTTGTCCTCAACAAAGTTCTACTGTGATTTTCCCAGTGACATATTCACGAACACGTGCACGTATTGTAACTTTTCCCTTCAAAGGCCACAGCCTCTTCAAAGGTGATCATTCTGACTATTTAGATAAAGGCTATGCGTGTTGTCACGGCACATATTTCAGAGGACCTGATCTGAAGGTGTACGAGACCTGGGGTCCTTCTTCCATCAGGATAATTGTAAAATACTCTGCTCCGCTGTGTGCAGAGGCGGCTGGCATTTCTATTTGGTGCCACTAGAGAAGTATAACCGCAGGCCAGGGGGAGAGGCCTAGGGACGGGACAACCAGGATGGAGGTCCCAGGACTGCGTCCCTTGTAGAGCGGTACAGAAAAGCTGTCAGGATACCGTGCGCACCACACAGCATCTGGGTTCACAGCTGAGTTCCTGAGAGGATGCTCTTTTGACGAAGCTGGAAATGGAATTGGGGAGGGTTGCAGTGCGGAATGGAGGTCTCTGCAGAGACAGCGGAATTAGCACTTCAGTATACAAAGTGTGGTTCCCAGACAAGATCAGCAGTGCCAGGGGCCCCCGGGGAGCTGCGCATTCCTACGTCCACCCTGTACTACTGAGTCAGCATTATGATTTTAGCAGGTGACCTGTGTATAGATTACAATATGAGAAAAACAAGCTTGGTCTTAGTCTGATGACTGTTGCGAGTCAGGTAGGGATGACCTGAGGTGTCATGAAGTGTGTATTCTGAACATTCCACCTCTAAAGTGGGGGTAGGATTAACACATCAGTATCTATACCTTGTGAAGACAGTATTCAAATACATAAAACATGTAAATCCCCAGATGCCTGAGACATGTCAAACTTGAAATAACAAACTTCACCCGGTAATGATTCTTTAATTTTGACTTCTGGACAATGAAGAGTTGTTTTATTTAGTTTTTTTTTTTTTTTAGCAGCTGAAGTGATGAGGGGTCCCTTCACCTCAGCTTCATTTCAGATACACTGATGTGCTGGGGTGTAAGTAATTCCCCCAAACTTGCATCGAGTAAAAGCCCTCAAGGAGACAATTCAATTTCCAAATGTAAATTCCAGCCACATGTAGAGGGAACAGTATTGCTCCCATCCCCTGGTGAGCAATGAGGCTTCCTCCAAACGTGATTGCCTCTGACATCGCTGCCGTTCTCTGGAAGTGGCTTTTCGACGTTAAAAAGAGGCTGCTTCTGCTGGGAAAGGATTTGCTCGCGGAAAGTTGAAAGTTTACGCTTGTTATGCATGGGTTTGAGGGGAGAAAGACAGAAATGATGAGGGGAGACACGAATGTTCAATGTCATATGGTCCGGAACGGCTTTCCCCTCCTCCCCTTAGCCTTAATTATGATCTGTGTGAGGCTTCTCACCACAGCCTAGCAGGAAACCTGCGCCCACTGAGGTCGCCTCTCTGCAGGTTCCTCACCTCCAAGCAGCTGCTGATCCCAGTGAGGGAGGGTGCCCTCCCTCATGGGCTGAACTTCTAAGGTGAAAAACTGGATCTCAGTTAGAATAGCAAATTCAAATTTTAGATATTTTTGCTATGACAGCAAATATTTCGGTGGCCAGTTATATTTCTGATGGGTAAAAATAAGCATCAAACTCATTCTATCCAGTAAATAGTACAGAATTTATATCTGGCAATATTGGTATTTAAGGACACATCGGCAGGAAACCTTTTAGTAGCAAAAAACCTTTTAGTAGCAAAAAACTAAAGTGTATGATAGTTATTATTTTTAATTGGTGTGCGGTTTGGAAGGTATGTTTGTGTATATGTGGGTGCGTGTGTGTGTGTATCCATGCCTGTGGAGGTCAGAGGTCAAGTTCAGGTCTCATTCCTCAAGGGCTCCTCCTTGTATTTTGAGATATGGTCTCTCAGTAGGACCTGGGGTTCACTGATGGCTAGGCTAGCTGACCAGCTAGTCCCCAAGGTCCTCCAATGTCTGTTTCCTAAATGCCAGGATTACAGTTATGCATCACCACACTCGGCTTCTTGCAAATGTTCTGGAGATTAAACTCGGGTCTCCAGTTTGCAAGGCAGGCCCTTTGCTTGCTGAGCTATTTCTTCAGCCCTAGTAGAATGTCTAGATGATAAACCAAGTTGCTAGAGCCCCAACTCTACCAAAGTCTAAACATGATATTTTCCATGGGTTTGCCACAGTCCCATTCATGTGACAGTTCTCCACGACGTCCAGCTATGGTTCCGAAACACCTGCCAGTTATACACTGAAGGACCTTGGGCAATGCAAAGGGGGCTGTGCAGGACTCTCCTGATAGTCTGGGAGGGGACCCACCAGTGTTCTGTCTTTTGAGACCACTGGACTCTGACGCTGGTTAAACAAAGTGCCCATTTGTGCGGTGGGTTGAGCTAGATTATCTTCCAAACTCCAGTGTTACCAAGTAACATTTGGTCATATTCGTAAAAGCCAGGGAAAGATACACTTTCTAGATCTGTGTTTCTGCTGGAAGTGGCACCTGTGAGCCTGCAAGGAATGCTGGGGATTGGCATACAGGGTCCTACATCAGGTGCTTTTGAGTGGGACATCCTGTATCCCTTCTGTATTTCTCTACCTTCCAGTGAGCAAAGGAACTGCTGATAGCAATCACTCTGACCCTGACTGCTTCGTGTGTTTAGAGGGTGGGTACCACTTCAGTAGGCAATGTCACGAGACTCTCTTCTGAGCCCTTAGCACAGATTTCTCTTTTGTACTGGATGCTGCCACCCAGCAGCAGGGTATGTTCTAATTATTATTTTAATTTTGTGTTGGCAGAGAGACACTTTGAGGGAAGCACTTCCTTTGGGGGGCTATTCAGATCTCCAGACTTCTGGCTCAGGGCTTCTCAGCACACATGAAGAACATATTGGTTTTCCCCAAACCGTCCTCTGTTCGGCACTTACCCTACTGCTTGCGGGACCCATGCTACGTTTCCTCCGCTCATCTGTGCCTCCTGGGATGAGGGACCTGCACAGAAGGGAAAGTCTACAAAGGGCAAAGCCAGCATATCCAAACAAACATTGCCTGGTACTTATGCCAGGCATGCCTCACTGGCTGTAGGATCAAAGTAAAGAATTAAACAGAAGCTTCAGGCTTACATAATCAAAACATGCACCTTACTTGACTCTCTCTCTCTTTTCATATCAGGTCTTTACTACAAGAACTTCTTGAACTGACATATACTGGTAAGACATTGTTTTGCATTGGGTATTATGGGTTTTCAGGGGGCAGGGATGGCAGCAAACTCTCCTGGACTGCTCACGGTAAGAGTAGCAAGGTTCTCACAGTGAACATTCCTCCTTCTGAGTTGATACAATGTGGCGTTAAAAGGCTACAAGAAACAGAAGTTCAAGTTCACAGCAGTGCTGCGCTGTTGACCTCCAGCCCTGCACTCTGACTTTTGTGCTGTGACCTTAAATGCGAGATTCTAGGTCATTGGGAGAGAATTAGTTGCAGAAGCTGTCCAAATAAAGCCCAAAACAGGCCAAAAAGTCCCCAAACAAAACGACAAAACAAAACCCCAAACTGAAAAACAGTTCGCATATACACTTTTAAATGAATAGTATAAGTAACAAAATATTTTTAAGATTATGGGAAATAAAGGTAAGTATAAATTCATCGGATCAGACCATTTTGCATTGAGCAGCCCATAAAATTTGTAGAACTCAGGAAATTAGCATTTCAAGTGCACAGTCCTAGGTCTTATCAAATTTATTCTGAAAGCTGCGTGTTGCTGGTCTGACTTTATGGGATCTGAAATATGGTATTTACCCCATGTGAGCATGTGGCAAAGTCATCAGGGAAAGTATTCTGGGCCTTGAGGAAAGCTCCATTTTCAAGGGAACCTTGACTGTAAATTTACACAGCCTGTGAGTTCCACAAGGGGTTAAGGCATTACAGGTACAAGTCAGGTGGCTATTATAAATGTTACCCAAATAAAAGCCCAAAACAGGAAGCCAAGAAGCAGGTCCCCAAGGCAGGCAGTGTCTTAAATGATATCATCTGTCAAGTTTCCAGTATCTTGTGGTGGGGGCCCAAAAAGGGTTTTTTGGTACTGGGACATTATAGCCTCATTAGCCACAGCATCCCTCCACACACAGCTCAGGGTTTCCACTTTAATAGGCTGCAGCTACTTCTCACACACTTGTGTTAGATGAATACTGCAGGAAACACTAACGGCCGTCGGCAGAGGCTCTGTTCCTTTCCTGAGAAACTCCATTCTGGTGTGGTCAGACAGTAACAACACATAGAACCCGTCTTTCTTTGCAAACCAGTTCCTGGATTGTGTGTGTGTGAGCACACACACTAAAATTAATCAGCATCTGCAGTCATTGTGAAAAGAACCAGAAATTATATTGTCTATTGTGCTTTTGTGCATTCGAAACAGGTTTGAAGGTTTGAAGGGATAGAAATTGACTTTGCAGAAGTCCTGAACCAAACATTAAGGCATCCTACAGAAGTCTTTCTCAGAAGGAGGCAATGCCTTCTTCCTTGCTGGGCCAACAACCTTACTCCAGGAACTGAGAATTCATTTATCCCACATCACTGCTCTGCCCTCGTCCCTTCCCTAGAGCACAGCTGACAATGGCCCTGAATTATGAATGCACTTTTTGTGATCTGAACATGGTAGAGTGTGGACCCTTACGTTATCTCCCCTCCTGTTAGTGACTGGACCCCAACAATAACCCAAGGGGACCAAACTGATATTCAAGTATAACCACAGATTTAAAAATAATTTTTCAAAAGAATTTAAAAAAACTTTTAAACATATTTTAGGGATTATTGGGACAGGCAGAATCATCCCTTCATCCCTGCTTGTTTTCTAAGAATATATGAAAACAGCATGCATCATAGTTTCTCTGTTTGGGGACAAAAAGACATGAGGTTTCTTCTGTTTTTTTTTAATGTTGTCTTATTTTAAACCTGGGTGTTTGAATTTTACTTTTACATAGCTGATTTTAGTATATTCCCTCAAAACATAATACATTTTTATTCTATAGCTTACGGGATCCATCAGATAAAATGTTGGTCTTTCATCTTTATTACCCTCCCATTAAAATGAAGGAAACCGGGACTCACTTCAGTTTAGAAGAGGCAATTTAGTTGGTAATGTCCTCAGTCCTTAAGCCTTTTCAGAGGGAGAGTGCATTATCACCGAGATTTCACACATCTATCTGCATAGGAAGCAACTGGGCCTTTCAGACATATACTAGGTTAAATTTAATAATAGTCTTTGATTAGATTATTTTATTACGACGTTTTTCCATTACCAGTCATTTCCTGAGCACACTAACATTCACAGAGCCTGCCCTCCCTCCCCGCCTGTTATGTTTGTGTCCCGGAGAGCCAGCAGAGCCTCCCTGCTACAGTGGCTGGGTCTGAAAGGGACAGATTAATAACTGCGCACCACATTGGACGCGCCTGCCTCTCGTGTCCCCTGCACCGGCAGCCTTCTGCGATGACGAGGACACAAAGAGCCTCGCGTCAGGCTGCTACCCCTCTTCATAACTCAGAGGCGTCACAGTGGCAATAGCCTCTGGTGCGATTTGTCTTCAGTGCGGTTGTGACACTGCGGCATGACCATAATTTGGCAGCTATTTACCGTGACATTTCCCTTCAGTGCGGCCATAACATTCAGTGAAGCCATTATTTGGTTCCATTTACCATATAAATTGTATTGTTGTGCATGCATGCTAGCAGCTACATTAGGTACCTGGAAATGAGTAAATCTTGTAAAATAGATACTAACAGCTACTCAGAAACAGGATCTCTTTGCTCCTCAGATGCCAGCAAAGAATTCAATCTTGCCCCCAACGTTCACAGAGCTCTCTTAATTGCAGTCCTGTTTATTAAGCCTGTTTGATGTACTGAAACCCAGGACTTAGAATCATCCGACAGGCTTCACCTTCAAACGGTAAGGCACTGTAGGGTTTTGATCCCACCACAAAAGTGGCAGGCAGCCTTTGAACACGGAAGGTGAAGGGCACGCAGACCAGCTCTGGTGCAGTTTGAAGAGAAGCGGCTCACAGGCTGGCAGACAGGACTGCACCAGGACACAACCCTAGAGCAAGTGGCTCCTTTCTCTCTAATGCCGAGAAGCAAAGTTGGAAAGCAGGACACCTGTCATTCCGCTTCCACCACCCGACATCAAGCCTTCCACACCATGCCTTTGAGGGGAAGCAAACGGTTTTGATTTTGGAATTAGTCTCCTGTGTTTGGAACGATGTGACATCTGCTCTTTGGGGACAGGAAGTAGCTGTTTTTAACCTTGAACATGCTAGAGTGAGCCCCCTTCTGTGGTCCCTGTGATTACAGGACGAGAGCTTTCCTGGGGAGGTGGCATAGAATCTTCCTTCCTTTGCACACATTAGTTCTCCCGAAGTCCCCTAAACCATAGCTTGCTTTCCCAAACCCACTCTGTCCCTAATAGTATTTCTTTCTGGAACAGGAACACTTTCTTCACAATCTTAAAAGGCTGTGAATTCGAGCCACTAACGAGTCGATCCATCACTCTCCTCCCAATAACTAAACAGGATCAAATGTGGACAGTTCTCCCCCAAATGCCTACTGAGATCCTTGGGGCTCCTTGCTAAGCATATGGACTGTGAGCATAGCTGACCCCGGCACTACCTGGTCACCTGGGAAGTACTTATTAACACAAGAGCAGCCTCTTCCAGCAAAGAAGACTTGGTGAGCGGTTTGAAGACCGACTTAAAAATCTCATCAAGCTGGGGACATACTGACTCGATCAGGTCTCGCATCAGGAATTAATTTACTTCCCTGGAACAATAAAACCTGGACTGAGACCGTCCACGACTAAAGAATCGAATGTAAACGTTTTACCTCTTAGCTGTGGAGAGAACTTTTATTGAAGCGTATTATTTTTACCCCCAAGGAAAGGGGGGGGAGTTGAATTCATTAACACTACATTTTTGTTTTAGGAACTATTGTGCTCATTCTAAGGCATGGAGAACTCTTTTTCTTTCTCCTTTGGTTTCCGTCATTGTTCCGTTGTCATAGTTTACTGCTGACACTGTGAGGTATTTCAACCACAAGTTTTCCAACATTTTTCCCCGTGTACATATAGTCAACAGCTCGGAATATGGAGTCCAGGCCGATGAACCTTCCCTCTGGAGCTAGGTGTCCCAGGTCCACCTCACAGACCAGTTCCCCACGACTGTGCAGCTCCAGCAAGTGTTCCATGGCGGCCTGGTACTTGGATAAATAGTGGTTCAGAAAGAACCCCTGGAGTCTGGCAGACTTCCTCAGGAGCTTCACAGGTAGAGCTCCTGCCTTCACTGGTGAAAGCCCCGTAGGGCTTTGGTAGCCAGAGATAAACCCAATCACCAGCAAACGCCCTTTGATGGCTAAGGCGTCCACTGCCAGGTCAAACATGGCTCCCCCAACAGACTCGTAGACTACATCGACACCTTCAGGGTATTCCCGCTTCAGAACTGTCGCCACCGGCTCTGCTTTGTAGTTGATGGGGCGATCACACCCAATGGATTTCAGAAAAGCTAACTTTTCGTCCGAGGAGCAGGTTCCAATGACATGACACTTGGCTCTCTTTGAAAATTGTACAGCAAACTGGCCTGTCCCCCCGGCGGCTGCTGTAACCAAAACCTTCTTCCCTTCTGACAGCTCTCCAAGTTCTTTCAGGCTAATGTATGCAGTGGTGCCACTAACCAGCAGAGTGAGATACTCGGGTTTTACTGAAGGCACCGGAGTGGCAATGCTGGCTGGTACCACTGTATACTCAGCAAAAGAACCAGGAGCCATATAAGCCACAGCCTGGCCCACTGAGTACTTAGCACTAGCAGAGAGGCCTAAGGCTACCACCTCACCAATCCCTTCAAAACCTATGTCAAAGGGGGGCTTCACGGAGGGGTCATAGCGGCCAGCAGAATAGTTGATGTCGGATGCGTTAATACCAACGAATCTAGGAGAAAACAAACAAATGTATCAAGATTCTTTCTTTGTTAAAGACCTTTCCAACCCCAGGGAGTGTGAAAGGGTTCCTAAACTATGGGACTTGACAGAATTCAGGAGAATAATAATTCCTGCTGCTTAGCTGGAAAAAAAAAGAATTTGGACATGTATTAACTTGAGTTTGGGTTGATTTTATTCTTTAATAGTTTTATGAAAAATAATTTCATATTATTTTAATCAGCAAGGGATGTATCTGTATTTCATGTGTAGCTTACTTCTGTCCTCACTCAAAAGGCAAAACAAGAAAGAAAGAAAGAAAGAAAGAAAGAAAGAAAGAAAGAAAGAAAGAAAAGAAAGAAAGGAAGAGAAAAATCCAGGAAGTCCTCACCATACACAAAGTTCACTAGAGCTCTGAGCTGGAAATTAATTGGTCTCTTAACAGAGATGTTAAAAAACAACAGTAGGATAAAATATACGCAAAGAAGCCCACTCATATTGATTCTGGCAACAATTTAACACTTTAGGTAATAATAATAATGACAATGGTATTATTAAAGATTGATGAACATGCAAGGTCATTCCTGTGACATGTTACTGCCCTGGTGGTTTGAAATGCCGAAGCAAATTTTCTCTCTGATGTAACCATGCCCAGCATGAACATACACATTTTGATTAATTGAACAGAAACTGGGGAGAATGATTTTTATGCAGCAATCGGCATTTTATAGCCTTTTCAGATGAAAAGGGAAGCAAGCCCTCTCTGTATTTTCCTCAACAAGAAGCAGAGACGCAGCCTGATTAATAGCAGATGACTGGTTTCGTTTTTGTATCCAGGCTCACGTTTAACCGTGAGGCCAGCATTTTACCAGCTTTTCTCGGTGCCGCACTATACCTCACAGCAAAAACATCCCCATGGGGGCAACGGCCCCCATCTTCTGAGAACTCAAGCGAGGAACTGGAACACACGAGGACCCCCAAATTGCCATTTCCTCCCGTAAGAAAGCGAAAAAAAATGGCAGGAGAAAAATGAAAAGAATTCTCTTTTAATTTATGAACCCAAACTGTCCTGTGTAGGGGACACTCTCACTATTCTCTACACAATGCCCTGGACTTCCAAACAGTTCCTCACAATATTCTCCCTTAAAGAAAGATCTTTCTAGACTGTGGAAATAAGGAAGTTGGAAACAGTTTCTTCCACCAAGGTACTCTCTGCAGTCAGCTTACCATGGCCCCAATAACTGTAAATTCTGCTTTCTGTACTCACAGATAAAGTCCAATAGTGAACAGAGGGGAAAATCAGTTTTGTTCATTTTTTTCAATATCAGAAGAATTCTTTTTCTTTTTCTTCTTCTTCTTTTTTTCCTTTGGAAAAGGGGTTGGAAGTCTGCGTTCTATCGTTTTCTCTTTAAATTTACACAGTTCTCCAGCCCTGCTCTTTCTTCTAAATAGGGCTAGCTCCCCAGATCTTGATGCTAGACTTCCCAGTCAGCCCACTAGAGCCAGGCAGCAGGACATCTCACTGCCCCTCCTCCATTGGAAAAGCCAACTCTAGGAGAGAAGCTGCCAAGGGTGAAAGTGATTTTAAGGCATGGGAGCAGGGATCAACTGCCAGGACACCCTCTAATCGTGATAAACTCTTCCCGTTCTCCTCCAGGCTGTCCTCCTTTGGCATCTCAAAGTCCACAAGGGCTGATTCCCCTCAGGGAGTCCTGATTATGGCCCTGGGAGAAGCTGCAGGCAGTGTTGCGGCCCAGAGGGTGGGGTGGGAAGGATCCTCAGGAAAGAGGTGCAAATCCCTCTTGCCTCGGGGCAATTTCTCTCCCCACCCCCCTGGAAGAGGTGGAGACCTAGCAGGGCACACTGGCGGAGCGGGGCAGCTGAGGCCAAGTTTGGACCGGCTGTAGCTGGACCGGTTGCTGATGGCCAGCAGGGACTTGTGCTGGAAACACCACAGCGATCACTGTGGCGATCAGCTTCAGCAAGCACTAGAGAGGTGGCGCTGACCCGCAGGCCCGAGCCTCTTCCCGCTGGCATCTGCCCTGAGGCGCCCAGCCCAGAAAGTCCTGCACCACACTGGGGCGCTTCAGGGCGGATTTCTGCTGGAAACAAGACCTTTCTTTCCATTGCCACCACTAGAAGAGACATCAAGGACCCCACGTCCCAGGTTTCTGGACCTCTTGGGCTTGCTCAAGTCCCAGGAAAGCCACGCAGAGCAAAACTAGCCAGCTCATGACCATAATCCGCGCGTTGCACCTCAACCTTGCCTCTCTTCTAACCAATCCTGAACGGGCCAGTAGCAGTTCCAACTATTGTCCACGGTCTGCCTTCTGGTCCCGTGTTCTCTCCAGTGTATCCTGGCCCATGGTGCCGGGATCCCTATCTTTACCTAGTACTTCATTCTATCACTGAGTCCCTGCCGCGGTGGTGGAGACTCGCCGCTGCCTCGGAAGCACCTTAGTCCTTACCTGGACTTTATTTGAAGTTGTGTGAGCCTTCCTCTCCTCAAGATACAAGGTCAAGGGCAGCGGGCTCAAAGGGAAAGAGGGGCTGGGCCAAGGAAGGAAAAAAAAGTAAGGCGAGCCAGAGTCACAGAAAAACAAAAACAAAACTCAGGAAAGACGCGCTGGCGCACCTGGAGACCCTCCCTGTACCACCCCCTTTGATTGAACACGTGTGCCAGTAATGACTGCAGGACCCCAGCAACCCGAGAGGAGGATACACTGTGAAAACCGAAGTCCAGGCACCCCAGGAAAATTTAATGGGACCACAGCAGGCGGTTCCCAAATATATCCCCTTCTCAAGCCACTGGCTACTATATTAGAAAGCCGTGAGTGCCTAGTTCGGTTACTGTAGAAGTGATGCGGGTGGGGTGGGGGTGGGGTGGGCTTTCCTGTGAACAAACACCAAACAGGAAAACTTGGTCCACAGGAAGAGCCTTGAAAACTGGGAGACAAAGTCGTCCAAACCAGACTTTCCTTGAAAAACAAACAAAAAACAGAAGAAAGAAAAGAAGGAAAAGAAAAAGTTAAGGAGGGGAGGTATGGAGAATCTGGGCTTGGGGAACACAAATACTTTACCCTCCCGTGAGCAACAAACCATCTATCACAACGCCTTCCCCCACCCCCTACTCACTGCTCTTTCCAAAAAGGCTTTGTATTATCCTACACTTGAGCAGAAAATCGTTAGAAATATTTGGAAACGAGAAAATCTGTCATTCTCACAAAAAAAGGACAAAAATCGCACAAAAAAATGCACTTGACCAGGAATATAGGTCTTTTTTTCCCTTTTCAGAGGGCTGAGCAGGGGGAGGGGACTGAAGTTGTGCGTGAAGCGGTAAAGGTGATGCTGAAGATAGAGCATCAATTCACAAGGGGTTCTGTGCACCCCCTCAACACACTTTTCCTTGGTTGTAAACTTCACAGTCCGAAATCCATGCCTAGTTTGCATGCACTGCCCTTGTGAATGAAAGAATGTATTTTTGCTAACTGGATTGAGGTGTGGAAATAGTTCACTGGAAGAAAAAAATCAGAAGACTGAGCACAATTAAAACCTCCCAACACCCTTGCAAAGAAATAAATTTGGTCTTAGCCCACTCATTCGGGGGAGATTTTTGTTATGCTAAAAATGAGGAGCCTCTGAATAAAAATGTAATGCAATTAGCACTACTTAGGAGGCTGCTGGCCCTGGATCCAAACGAACCAACTTGCGGTTAATTATTAAATTCTGCTCCTTAAAATAAAATGAAACCGGGAAGAACTTTGACACTGTCCATAAATATAAAAGATCTGCCTTCATTTGAGAGGTAGACTTTGTTACAGAACAGGAGAGAGGCAAAGATTCTGCCTGCTTCCAACTCAGAAACTGGCTTCATTTCTCCCTCCCCCGGGGCGTGGACTCAGGGTAGAAGTTAGAAGTCAAGTTGTTCATATAAAGCACTTGTATCAAAGAGATTCTTGGCAGACATGGAATCAAAATAGAACAACACGAACAGCTGAATTTTCCAAAATGGAAGGCTACTATTCTACGATCCGAAGGAACACCCAATTCCAGACGAACCAAGATGACCTTGGGCATAAGGGAGTGCTGTGGCGGCGAGACCTTTAGAGAAGGGGAAAGGGGGCCAGCTAGATCGAATAAGCTTGGTGGGAGAGGAATGCAGGAGATCTCCAAGAGTTAAACTCCAGGGCGAGAGGCCCCCACACCAGTAAAACAGAGTAGCCTCCAAGGCTCGCACTGGAGTCCCACCTCGATGTTGCTTGTGCTTCTCCCACTTCACACCCTCTCTTAGCCTGTCCCCTTGTGGCACCCCCTCCCCATTTCACACCTGTTTCAACGAGGGATTTTATGTAAGCAGTTGTGTGTGTTTATTAGTGTTTACAGTCAACACTATATAAATCACAACAGTAAAAGAAAATGAAAGCCCGGCGTGGAACTTTTTTTCTTAACTCTCCCGTGAAGTTTACTTGGAAAGGTTTCCAGTCTATTCTCACCTCACCTTATAACAAATCACTGGTGTGCTCTGGATGTTCTATGTGAACACAAGCTAGAGCCCTTTTTTAGGTTGGCTGCGCTCAAATATTTACCCTCCACAGACTCAGCATTTCATCACACAATGAAGCACTCCTCTGTGCCTTGAGCGGCCACAGCAAGCATGGGAAGGACATCCACCCTTTGAGGCACTCTGCCCCCACGGACTCTACTCAATCCCACCCACACTCAACCGCGAAGGTTCCACTAGGGTTCCAAAGGTTTCACAGTCAGCTTCTCCAGTCCTGCAGTCTTGTTTGGACAGTTGACAGCACTCTTTAAAGTGGACTGGTTTGAACTAATGAATCCTTGCACCCAGCTAGTTGGGAGGGTAAGTTTCGTCATTTAGACCTTCCAGGGGACAAAAACATTTTCTGGTCCAGAGTTTACAGCTTGGATCCAATCAGAACTTCTCCCCTCCGTAATTCTACCCAGCTTCCAACACACCATGCTGGAACCTTAGAATGAAGCCCAGCAGGTGACAGGGTACCTAGGACTCCTCCTGACAGTCCAGCAGTGCGAGGACGCACCCAACAGATCTAGGTGGTATCGCCTGGACTGAGCACAGTGAGGTCGCACACTTCTCCTTCACCCCTTACTAACGATTAGTGGCTTGGAAGATCCTTAAGGTGGGAAGCATCAGGTAGACAGGTCAGGTCAGGCAACAACTATTGAGCCACCGGAATGTCTGCGCTGCATTCAGGCAAATGCAGCCATGCCCCCGCCCAACGTTTGGCCCAGCTTGCTGGTGTACGCCCCCGCTATGCACCCAGGGGACAAAACACAGTATTGACAACACGCAGACTAGGTGCACACCAACACACCCAAGGACAGGCTCCGCCAATATGAGATGGAGGGGACAGGAAAAAGCAAACCGAACAAGGGCCCCTTTCCTTCATAGCACCTTTACCTAAACGTCGCAGTGTGTGTCCAGGCTGCTGCTGCTCCACTAAAAATTATGGCAACGCAGGAACCGTGGGTGCGCGCGGGTGGGCCGGGTGGGGAGCCTCCCTTTCTGGGTCCCGTCGTTTTTATTTAGGGAGCGGGAGGGGGAGGAGGGACGGCTGGGGGAGGGAGGAATCCCAAATTAAAATAACCCCCAGATAAGAGGACGTTTGGTGGCATCGGGTATTCACACCAGCAAGTCACATTACATTCGCCTTCGCCAGATGGCGGCGGGTTCAACTTCCCGGGATCTCGCAAAGTCAGGCTGTGCGCCCAAGCGCGCGCCGCAGTGTGGGCAAGCGGGCGACCCGGGACAGCCGGGAGCCCAGCTGCGCGGGCCGGGGACCGGGACAGGGTCACGCGCCGGGCTCACCGGTTCCGGACGAGGAGGTCTCCGTCCCCAGGGAGCGGCACTGGGCAGTCCCGGCGCAGGGTGACGGCCTCGCGGAAGTTAGGGCTCAGCCGGGTCACCACCAGCTTCTGCATGGCTCGGGGGATGGCGGAGCCCTGGAAGTCCAGGAAGTGACGGGCGTACGACATGTCCACGGTGGCTCGGGCCCCGGCTGCCGTCAGCCTCAGCATAGCCCGCGATCGGCTCCGCCCGCTCCTGCGCCTACGCTGGCCCGGGTCGCGCCCAGTCCCGGCCGCTTGGCTCGGCTCCGCTCCGCGCGGGCGGGCCCGCCCCTCCTCCGGCCCGCGCCCTCCCCTAGGCTCCCGCCCTCCCCTCACCGCCTGGCTCCCGCCCCCGCCCTCCGGCCCCGCCGCACGCCGCAGCCCCCGCGGAACCCGGGCGCGCCACCCCAGGATCTCTGCCCGGCCCCGCCGCCGCCGCAGCCGCTGCTCCTTTAATCTTTTTGTTTTGGTTTGAATCCGCTCAGCTCACTCTGGCCTAGGATCTCCTCCGCCCTCCCCTTTCCTCCGGGCGCGGGAGAGGCCCCGGATATCCCCACCCTCCCCACGCTCTGCGACAGGATTTGATTCCTCCACCGGGGGCGGGGGGCAGCAAGCTAGAGGGCCAGCGCCCTGGCGATCGCCGCCGCCGTAGCCTAAGCGTCCCCGAGCGGCAGGGCGCCCGGCGGCCGGCGCAGGCGCCTCCCCTTCCCGTGCGAAGCGTTCACTTCCTTGCAAGGTGGTACGAATCAACCCCGAGCGCGGCCGGGGCGGCAGGGCACGGCCGGGTCCCGGGCCTGGGCCCCGGTCGCTGGTGCACGCGCACCAGCACCTTCCTGCTGGCCGAGGGCGCTCAGTGCACCGTGCATCCTCGGCCTAGGCCTCCCGGGCTCTGAGCGCGTAGCTCGCGCCTATGCTCTCTCAGTCTGTCCCGTGCAAGTTGCAGGAACTAAGCCATTTTATTTATCTTGGCCTAGATTTCGTGTTTTTCCATCTATGTTTTAAGTAGTTTCACAATACTGTTACAGTTTTCCCACTGGGAGAGAACACACATACAGAACTAGATGGCCGAATTCCCAGAGCGCAGAAGGATTTTAAAGTTCTAGGTGGGGCCGCGAAGGGGTTTAGCGGAATTGGAGACTTTGTAATGATCTATGAAGACTTCGTTTTCTCACTTATCTAGAAAGATCTGTCTTTCTATCGTGCCATATTTTTTTTTTAGCGAATTGTGTTCATCGACCAAATAATTCACTTTTTTAAAAATAGGGGCCACATTAAATATTTCCTGGCCTTTTGTGATGAGGGAAGTCCATCTTTACGTTTATATTTTAGCTGTGCATTTTAATTTAAAAATAACTCCTGTTTTCCACTTAACCTGTGAATTGCAGAAATAATAAAGCCACTGTCCTTCACTAACCAAATCTAACCCCCAGACTAAGTGCAGAAGTGAAACAGGTATTTTTTTTCCTCAAATGTAGGACGTGCTTCACCCAAGAGTGGCTCAGATCCACGTGGGCGCGTGTGTATGCATGTACACGCGGGGGAGGGGAACTAACAGGTTTAAGAATCTGCAGGAACTGATGTCTGCCTGACTAGACTAAGGACTCATGGGTTCCGCCCGAGATCAGCCAGTGCATTACAACACAGCCCCCTAAATGTCTTCCTGCAACGTACAATCTTTTATGTTATGCTGTATTAAGATTTCTTTTCTGTGTCATATTGTTTAGCTCCGAAAAAAATAAAAGAAAACAAAGCAATTAAAAAGATTGACAGGTATGGTTTGTGTGAGACCTATTTGTAATTGTCAGGGTGACGTTGGCGAGAGGAGGAGGAGTAAAAAGTGAGGCAGGAAAGCAGCTCGATGTGTCTGTCTATCAGTTGAGACTGTCTGAAAGCTCTGCGATCCGAATGTGTGTTATATTTCACTGAAAAGAGGAGAGAGGGAGAGCGCATCTCCTCTCTCCCAGGAGTTTGGGGGGGACAGTACACGCTCATCTCGCCCACCCAGTGAATGTCCGTTCTTCGCCCCCACGGTACACACTCTCCGGGTTGTTGTTGGCTTATTTTTTTGGAGGGGGTGTGTGGTTTTTTGTGTGTTTTTCGAATTTTTTTTCTGTTGGAAGATCAAGACCGGCCAAAAATCCACGATCAAAATGTGTTTGCATTAGATTTCTTCTCGGAAGAAGCGGCGATCCTGGCGGCCAGGCCCCCCGGGGGCAGCGCGGGGCACCAAGTGCCGCTCCGGCGGGTGACACTGTTTGATCTGTGACTGTTTGGAAGGTGGAGCGGCGCTGACATCTCCCCCGGCGCATGTATGTACGGGGGCTTCACTCCTGTCTTGTTTGCTTTCTTCCTCCTAGACTAAGTGCGGGGAGGAAAGGACAGCCGGTCGGCCTCGCTGGCGCACAATGAGAGAGCTGCGACCCGCGCACTAGCAGCGCCCGCCGCGACCCCCACCGCCAGCAGAGAGGGGCCGAGAAAGTTGCGCGCGGAGACTCGCGGCTCGCCCAGGAAGGCGCGGGAGCGCCCGGCGGCGCCCGGACAGCGCCCGCCCAGCACAGCGCCAGCGGCATGGAGCGCGGGCCGCGGGTCGGCCTTCCGAGCGCCCGCCGCTGCGCCCGCGGCCCGCGCCGGGGATGACTCCGGGCTCGGCGCCCAGGCCCCGCGCGCTCCGCCCGCAGCCCGGCGGCCCGGGAGCGGCCCGCGCGGCCGCCGCCGCCGCCAGCTGAGCGGCCCGGGCGCGGCGGTCCATGCGAG